>NC_079398.1:24214281-24544281 GCF_029220125.1 Pseudoliparis swirei | reverse complement strand
CGGTTTAATACTTGTTTAGTTATGCGAGTAACACGCATACAAATAAATAAATAAATACACGGCGATCAAAACATAACCTTCCGCATTTTCAATGCGAAGGTAATTAAGCACATATGTGGGCATGGAGCAGAGAGATGAAGAGAAAGTGAGAGAGTAAAACAAAGAAAGACGAGACGAGAGACGGCGAAAGACAAGAGGAGAGAGTTCTCAGGTGTGAGAGAAGGAGAGGGAGATGCGTATCGCTCCGGCGGCTCGCGGCGCTCCCACGTCCCTCGGCTCTCTCCGCGGGCGACCCCGCTCCCCTCCGCCTGCGTCGGGAGAAAGGAAACGGACGAAGGATTTACTGTTGGGTCCCGACTTGTACACATTCCTGGTGTTGTTTTTCTCCCCTCGGCCCCTCGGCCATACCGAGGCCTCTGAAACAACAGGCTGTCAGGTTGTGACAGCTGGCTTCAAACAGCTCCTACAGCAGCAGCGGTTCCCAGCCTCACCGCGAGCTGCCTGTGTGTGTGTGGGTGTGTGTGTGTGTGTGTGATTGTAGCTGTGTGTGCACGGATGGTGTGTGTGTGTGTTTGTGTGCGTGTGTTTGTAGCTGTGTGTGCACGGAGTGTGTGTGTGTGTGTGTGTGTGTGTGTATGTGTGTGTGTAGCTGTGTGTGCACGGATTGTGTGTGTGTGTGTGTGTGTGTGTGTGCATGGATGTGTGTGTGTGTAGATGTGTGTGTGTATGTGTGTGTGTGTGTGTGTGTGTGTGTGTTTGTAGCTGTGTGTGCACGGATGGTGTGTGTGTGTATATGTGTGTGTGTGTTTGTAGCTGTGTGTGCATGGATTGTGTGTGTGTGTATGTGTGTGTGTGTATGTGTATGTGTGTGTTTGTGTTTGTAGCTGTGTGTGCACGGATGGTGTGTGTGTGTAGGTGTGTCTGTATGTTTGTCGCTGTGTGTGCATGGATGGTGTGTGTGTGTGTGTATGTGTATGTGTGTGTGTGTATGTGTATGTGTGTGTTTGTGTTTGTAGCTGTGTGTGCACGGATGGCGTGTGTGTGTGTAGGTGTGTCTGTATGTTTGTCGCTGTGTGTGCGTGGATGGTGTGTGTGTGTGTGTGTGTGTGGGGCGGGGGTGGCTGAGTGTTTGTTTGGTCTGTACATGTGGACGTATAGCTGCTTGTGTCTGTGTCTCTCACTTTGAGATAAGTAGGACTTCAGTCGCTGAGACTTAACATTTAAACCCCTTTGGTGTGTTTGTGTGCGCACACTTGCACGCACACACACACACACACACACACACACACACACACACACACACGCCGCCTTATTCCCAGCGATGAGCCCAGGTGGCAGAGTGGCTTTGAAGCGCTGTGAGCCTTCTTATGATTCCCCTGGCCATCCAGGTGTGTGTGGGCTGGCCCGCCTGTCTCAGCCAGAGAAGGCCCTTTTTGTCTGAGCTTTGTCAACCAGGAGAACACCATTGATCTCCATGACCCCCCCCCCCCACACCACACCTCCAAGATACTCCCTGGCTTCAGATGTGGGAGCTGGCAGAAAGCAAAGCTGTTTGGAGGATGGAGGAGTTGTGGGCGGGGTCACGGCTCCTCTTAGCACTAATGGGAGAAGTGTTTGCGCTCCACAGGTGCTCACTGTCCAAATGAGGTCACAGCTCAAGTGTGGCTCTTCAAAAATGGAGGAAGGTAGGAATTTTTTAGACAGAGAACTGCCAGATGGGAAACAGACATGCACAGGCAAGGAGACACTCATGGCAAGATTATAATGTTCACATTATTTAAGACATGGAAAAAGTATTTATATATATATGAATACTTTTTTATGTATTATGAAAGTATTCATATATATATATAATATATATATGAATATTTTTTCCATGTCTTAAATAGTGTAGCTCAAAAGGTTAATATATGAATTCATATATATTTATATATATATACACACATATATATATATTAAATAGACAGTTTGAGTTCATTTCTATCAATTTTATCATTTCACACTTAAATATGACAGCGGGCCAATTTGGATAATTTTTCTTTGCAAATGCCATAATAGAATTTCTGAAACTAGGGCCTTCTTGGTCAAAACTCAAAAGAAATATTATTTTAACATCACAACTTTACACAAAAACAACCAATACATATTTCCAAAGGCCAACTACATAGTGATGTGTTGAGTAAAACCCTTGGCTTTGTTATCTGTAGATACTGTAAGTATAGACTATGAAGAAAAATTGAAATGGGAAAACCATGAAATATGTTTATTCTCAACACTCATGACAATATCAGACACAATTAGCTGAAGATGACATGAACATACTATATTGTGTTGTTATAAGTTGCAAGTCTTCTAAGTAGCATTGTGGGATGCAAGGAAAGATAATTAATGGCAGCGGCTTGTCATGTATCCGACATGATTGAATAGAAAGTCTGACGACAAATTAAAGTCACTCAAATAAATAAATCCTAATAAGTTAATTTGCACATCTGCACACAGAAACAACAAACCTTTTGCTTTCACTGCACCACGCGTCGGCCTGCATGGAACAACGATCTCTGCACGGGTCTCTGAGAGGACCAGCTTTCCTGAGCACACATATGCACACACATGCACACACATGCACACACATGCACACACGTATGCACACACATGCACACACGTATGCACACACATGCACACACATGCACACACATGCACACACATGCACACATATGCACACACATGCACACACATGCACACACATGCACACACATATGCACACACATATGCACACTGTGACGGTCCCCGTGTCTAATCACTAATCATGTCCTTAGGTGAGTGATTGCCGGATGCAGAACACCTGGTCCGAGAGCAGGAGGGCATAAAGGCCTTGATCCACACTGTGCGGGGCGCGTTGTTCTCCTCACAGGTGGAGTGGTGGTCGTGGTTGGGACTCTGGTTCCTTTGCTGTTGGTTCCTTGGCTGTTGGTTTCCTTTGGTTTGGCTGACAACACTTACACTCCTTCACACACCCATGCACATGGACACTACTGATGTTACTGACTGCCACACCTCACTACGTTGTGTTCCATTATTACGTTAAATAAACACCTTTTCCTTAATTTAATGCTGTGTCCGCGCCATATTTGCCATGCCCTAAGAGCCGGGTTGTGACAAATTGGGGGCTCGTCCAGCTTTTCAGCTTTTTCCAGTAGGTGATTTGGTAGTGCGGTAGGCTGTTGAATTTGTTGCTTGCAGCATTTATGCAACGACACGTAAAAAGTGTTCTTACGTGGGTTTACGTAGAATAGAACGTGGCGCATATATATATGCATATTTGGTTGAGCACTTTCCAGGGCATTCATTTGTTGTTTGCCGCTCGTGGGATTTGAGGTTTTGGGTTTGAGCTACTCCGTAAATTACGATATTTATTGTAGTCTTTGCTCTTCAGTATTGAGGAGGTTTGTTACATTTATGCTGCGGTGGGTCCGGATCACGATTGCAGGTTGCTCTGTGCGTAAGTGGTGTGGAGTTTCCCTAGGCGTAGCAACGTTCCCTGTTGGGTTCGTTGAGCGGTGTTTGTTGTTGTGCTGTGGCGAACGTGGTTGAAGCTTGCTTGGGAGCATGGCCGTGGTGTCTGTGGAGTTGCTAGCTTAAGGTCGCCTGCTAAACCAGCGGTCTTCAGTGCATAAATACCCACCACAAGTAGCTGCATGAAGACTAGGGACAAGCTTAGATAGTAGGGAGACTCTACACCAGGTTGAGGGTTATTCCTCATTGCACGAGAGTGTTCACTTTGTAGGGTCTGTCTGAGTCTGCCGTGGTGGTAAACGTGGCTTTTGTTGGTCGTCTTGGTAAATAGTTGAGATGTCGGAGGCTGAGGCGTTCGTTGATTCTCCATCTCAGGAGTCCCTGGATGTGTGCACAAGAGAGCAGCTGCTTTGGATCGCAAATCATTACAAGGTGGTGGTTGAAGGGGACACTTTGGGAGCCGGGGAGCCTTGGAGGGGTTTCGCCAGACCCTTGGGTCTCTTCTGGGTGGATTTTGTGCTAAGCTGGATAGCGACTGGGAGGAGGGGCTTCCGTGGTTGATGTTGGCTGCGAGGGAGGCTGTACAGGAGAGTACAGGTTTTAGCCCTAGTGAGTTGGCTTTTGGACATTCTGTGCGTGGTCCCTTGGCAGTACTGAGAGATGGCTGTGTGGATACGAAGTTGCCAGTAGGACTGGTGGACTATGTGAATGGTTTGGAGCATCTTGTGTTTCTAGATGGTGGTGTGGCGGGGGAGAAATCTATGTCACGAGGTGGAGTGAAGAGGATATATGACCAACGTGCAGAGCAATATAGGTTCGATCCAGGAGACCAGGTTCTCGTGCTGGTGGCTATTGTTAGTTCACATTTTCAAGCTAAGAGTACGGGTCCAGGCACGATCACGGAGAAATCGTCTTGTCACGGGCACCGTTGCATTGAAAACAGTACGATGACGGTGATCCGTTTGGACACCGATTTTAAGGGGGGGGGTGTGACGGTCCCCGTGTCTAATCACTAATCATGTCCTTAGGTGAGTGATTGCCGGATGCAGAACACCTGGTCCGAGAGCAGGAGGGCATAAGGCCTTGATCCACACTGTGCGGGCGTTGTTCTCCTCACAGGTGGAGTGGTGGTCGTGGTTGGGACTCTGGTTCCTTTGCTGTTGGTTCCTTGGCTGTTGGTTTCCTTTGGTTTGGCTGACAACACTTACACTCCTTCACACACCCATGCACATGGACACTACTGATGTTACTGACTGCCACACCTCACTACGTTGTGTTCCATTATTACGTTAAATAAACACCTTTTCCTTAATTTAATGCTGTGTCCGCGCCATATTTGCCATGCCCTAAGAGCCGGGTTGTGACAACACACATGCACACACATGCACACACATGCACACACATGCACACACATGCACACACATACACACACATGCACACATACACACACATGCACACATGCACACATGCACACACATGCACACATACACACATGCACACATGTACACACATGCACACATGCACACACATGCACACACATGCACACACATGCACACACATGCACACACATGCACACATGCACACACATGCACACACATGCACACATATGCACACACATGCACACACATGCACACACATGCACACATGCACACACATGCACACACATGCACACACATGCACACACATGCACACATGCACACACATGTACACACATGCACACACATGCACACACATACACACACATGCACACACATGCACACACATGCACACACATGCACACACATGCACACATATGCACACACATGCACACACATGCACACACATGCACACACATGCACACACATATGCACACACATGCACACACATGCACACACATGCACACATATGCACACATGCACACATATGCACACACATGCACACGCATGCACACATATGCACACACATGCACACGCATGCACACACATGCACACATATGCACACACATGCACACACATGCACACCCTAGAAGGCAAACTAATAGTCCGATATAAGCCCCGACCACCATGTGCCATTGTTCTGTGCCTTTGATGTCCCATGCAGGTGTTTTCATCGTGATATTGTTCCTGTGCTCATGAATCGCGCCTCGTGTCCGTTCTCCACTGAGTCTTGAGGGAAGCCCCTCGATACCTCTGTTCTTTGTGATCCGCAGGTATTTACAGTCACATCTTGTCGGTTTCAACCACACGAATTCACACAAAAGAGTATTGTTCTTCTGAAGATGCTGGATACCCCCCTGTGCTTTTTAATAAAGGGTTGTTGAGAGATGCGGCAGAATTTTTAAAAACACATTTTATCCATTTTATTGACACACCCAAAATGAAATGAATACAACCTGCATGTATGCACAACGTGTAAGAAACAAGACTTTTGACACAATGACTCAATGTCACTGGACTGTAGCTTTCAGCAGAGTCAGTCACATGGTCGACATCTACAGATGAACTTTCCTCAGTTGTTATGAAACCGTCTATTAATTATTCCAAGGTCAAGAATAAACCGTCACGCTCAAAAACAACACTGTACCGTGTGCCTATACACTTATGTGTCATTGTATTCTACATAACATTTAGTTGTAACCTTAACCTTTTCACTTTTATCTTCCCCGTTATTGAGCTGAAACTCATACGTTTCCTCACTGGAGATGAACCCTCCTGCCACTGAGGCAGTATATATATATATATATGCACCTTATGTGCATTCAGGTTTGTCTCTCATTGGCCATTAAGTTGTGAGTGATTTCCTCGCTGTTTTTCAGTCCTCTGTTTTCACAAAGTAAAGTCGTATATTAACTCGCTCCCGAGTCCATTGGGAGGTCAGCGAGGGAGGTCAACTACAGTCTTGCTCTTGCTCATCGACACTTCATCAGGGCAGTTAAACCCAGACAGGAGAAAGAGAACTCGTAAGTGTGTTCTATCGTGATTCTACATTAAAACATGTTTAGATCACTGAAGTGCACTTTGGAAACTATAATGTGGAATTTAAAAACAATCCTCCAGGCCCGTCTCTCGTCTGAAGCTGCTTTAGGCCCGATGCCACAGAGCAGACTGAAGTCACAATGGGAGACATCACAGAGTCACAGCCTGTAAATGTTATCTTTAGTTTCTTTTACATCAACAGTTTATCCATCTCTAATTGGAACATGGCCCCCCTCCCTCCTCTTTCTCTCTAAACACATAGACGTGCACACGCACACGCGTGCACGCACACTCCTACATCCAGATATAGTCACGCGGTCGGGGATGCACACACACATCTAATGGAATTACGGGAACATCTGGAGGAGCTCATCCAATGCACAGACAAACGTTTCCTGGAGAGCACCAAAAGAACCATCACAGGGCCTTCAAACAGCCCGCCGCTGCGAACACAAACACACACACACACACACACACACACACACACACACACACACACACCTCTTGGCTGCAGAGGTAAAGGCCGGATCAGATGAGTGGGGGGGAACAAAGAGCTTCTCTTTGCCCTCAAAAGCATCGCAGCACTTAAGGTTAACTCTCGGAGCACAAGAGCCGTCTTTCTTCTCAGCCGGTGTCTCTACACATCCTCGTCTGCACGCCGCCCTGCCAGGGGCCCGGCCCACCAGGACACAGAGCAAGCCGAGGGGCACAGGGAGCGTCTTGTGAAACAATTTCACGATGTCAGGGTCAGGCTGTCTGGCCTCTGACGAGCCCCGGAGACACCCAGTGTGCACAAGATCAAGACACCGCCTGTGAAAGTAGAGTGAACAGAGTTAGAGATGACATGAGAAAGAGAAGCATGCTGATGAATCTGAATGAGGTTTGCCTTTCATCCAGACTAAGAAAGCAAATGTTCTGACCACCAAGAAGGCCGACTTACAAAGGCAATGTCAACAGGAGGGAAGACTTTTTTAAAGTGTTACGTTATGATTCTCATGACGTTTTCATCATGACTGTGAAGTTACCACTCCTCACAGGCAGGGGCGGCCCTAGCACATTTGGCGCTCTAGGCGAGCTTCACTCGTGGCGCCCCCCCCCCCCCCCAAAATAAATAAATAAAAAACGATTTTGCACGAAAACGGAATTTCAACTTTCAAACGCTATTTTGCCCTGCAAGACTGAATTTCTTTCAAATAAACAGAACAACGATCGCAACAATGAACAAACATTAAATAAAGAACAAAATCCCTGAGAAAATGTCACGTCTGTGCTGAACTTCGCTCCGGCCACGCCCCCCTGATCAACGGCGCACATTCACTCCCTCGTCGCCTGCGGCAAGGAGGTACGTACCCCTTCCGTTTTAGATTTTTGGCTCATTTTACCCTAATGTTAGATTTATTTTTTAAATGTCAAAATATTGGTTGGAGATATAGATGGGGGCGCAAAAAAAACTGCCCAGCAAAAAAAAAAAAAAATCTTTTTTTTCCTGAATGGCGCCCTAGGCGGCCGCCTATACCGCCTGTAGGAAAAACCGCCCCTGCTCACAGAAGTGGAGGTTATGTCTGATTACAAATCCCTTTATTAATATCAGTAAAGCTAAAACCAAAGTATCGACCCCTTGTAGTCGGAGATTACAGAAAGGTTTCCCCTGAAAACTAAGCAAAGTATTCCATCAGCCATGTATTTCAAATAAGCCAATCTACCCAACAACTCTTCAACTGCCAGTAAACTTACCAAATTAATTTAACTTAGCCTAAAATCATGCATTTGTCTTCACGGGCTTTAATAGAAACGTATTGCATATTCCAATTATTGAGTATTATTGTGTAAATCTCAAATGACACAGCCAGAAAAATATTGCAGGATTTAATTTGAGAGAGATGATTTTTTGAAGTCAGTGACGTGTTTCAACATAAAACAACGCTCTGAAACCCTTGAATAATAAAGTCTCTTGAAACAAGTCTCAACCTTCTTTCCTTTTCTCTAATTCTCTGTCAGACACGACAGAACAACTCAGTTCATCATTATCGCCCCCTCTCACCTGAGACCTCACCTCTTGTCTCCCCTCATGTCTACTTCCTGCCCCCCCCCCTCCACCCGCTCGGCCCTTTCACCCTTCCTCTCCCCTGCCACTACCCATCCCTTCACACGTTCTCTCCTCCCCTCCCTCCCCCTCCTCACCTCCCTACCACCTAGTGAGCACATTTCCTTACTCCCTCCCCGCCAACAAAGGGGGAAAAAAAGCTTTTACTCATTAGCGGATGACCCTTGCCCCGAGGCCACATTTTAAGAGGCTCTACTTGACTCCTGACATGGCCGTCAGCAATCAAAACATGTGCGTTCAGTGCATAGAGACCTGTGTATTGATGCTTGGCTCGATGTGTGTGTGACAGCAGTCTGACAGGAGACAGACGGGTTCACTAACTACTGCACAACCTCTGTGGCGGTTCCTCTGTCCCCGGGCCGGACGCCGGCGCTGGTTACCCGCGCTGGAGATGGAGATGGATCGCTCTCTCTGTTGTACTCCTCATGCGGCCCCGTTAGCCGGAGCCCCATTAGCTTTACCGCCAATGTATGTGTTTACTCATTGGGAACGGTGAAGGCTTCGGGACGAGCGTGTCACAGTCACGGCTTAATTGTGTTGATGCTTTTTCTAATCGCTCGCAGAAGTTGGATGTGGTAAGCTTGTTTAACCCTCCTGTGACCTTTAGGGTCAATTTGACCCCATTCAATGTTTAACGTCGGTGTTCTCTGGGGTCAATTTGACCCCAGGCTGTTTTTCACTGTGTCAAACATATAAGAAATATCAACTTTTTTATATATTTAAAGGGCTATTTAGGTAGTCAACAAACAAACATAAAGTACCTCACACTTAAACTTGGGAAACAATATTAATTCTAATAATTTTCTGGAGGTTTTAATTGCTGGGGTCAAATTGACCCCGAGGATAAAATATCAATTTCGCCGGCAGGATGCAAACAGACATACGCTTTTTATCTCTCTCTCTCTCCAACACACACACTCTGCTTGATACAAAATTATAAAAATCTGTTCACATTTTTCTTTACGGTGTTAAAATCCACTATATTTGTTGGTAAATTAACATAATCTAAATACGTCCACCTGAGCATGTGAGCGAGGCGAGGCTCTCTTCCGCCCCGGTCAGTCGTCCAATGAGGACAGCGCATTCCCTGGAGGCCGGGGTGCTGCTCCTGTAGTCAGAGCCCTTCATCGCTGACAGATTCATGCGCACTCCTCGTTTGATGTGGCTCTCTCCTTCTGCTCGACCTCGGTTTGTCTACTTTTGGAAAAATGTCTTCCAGCGAAAACAGAGCTTTTCAAAGGACAGCAACCAAGCAATTAAGGTTTTACTGTGTGGTAATGTGACATAATGACTCTCTGTGTCTCTGGCACTAATATAGACATGTCTGCTCCCAATATGACAGCACACGACTGCTCTATTGAGAATTTTGCCAGCAGAATATGATTCAGATAATCAATAACAATGTTTAAAAACACTTTGAAGGCAATCTTTTGTATTTGAAAAAGAAACAAAACAAGAAGAGGAATATAACATTTCACTCAGCTTTAGGGGCTGTAGAAAAGTGATTGAGGAGAAGAGGAGTCAGAAGAAGATGGAGGGTTGTGTATTTCTTTCTTTTTGCCAAAGGGAAGGTAGTGTTTAGATTTTTGGAGAGCAAGGGAGTGTCTTTTCACCTTTTCTCATCCCAGATTCATTCTTACCTTGTGGAATTTAATGTAAATGAATATAATCATAAAAAAAGACAAAGCACAAAGAAGGCTTTAGTTTTGATGTTTCACACGGTGCTCTTATAGAGGCTAACTGGAAAGGCCATGTGACTCAGGTCATCACACAACTGAATGGAGGGTCAGACATTTGATCTCCCGGTATATTTTGACGCCGGGAGTCATCTTTTTAAAGTTAGATTAACATTATTTTTGTCACATGTGGTTAACGTTGCTGAACATGGCAGTTTTATACGGCGACAAAGCTACATGGTGAGCAACATGGTTAGGGTGATACAACAAACATTGGGTTTAGGCTGAAAGGAAGCTTTACATAATATAAACTAGAATGGGCACTCGGTAGAGCGCATACCTTCGCATATCATAAGATTGGGCATTGAATTATGAAAATGTTGGCATTATTTGCATGTCAATTGGATATAAATTGACTGCGCTATGGTAAAAAGAAGATGTTGACCTTTTCATGACCTTGACCTTGACCCGATCGATCCCAAAATCTAATCAAATGGTCCCTGGATAATAACCAATTATCCCACCAAATTTCATGCGATTCAAGAAGATGTTGACCTTTTTCATGACCTTGACCTTTGACCCGATCGATCCCAAAATCTAATCAAATGGTCCCCGGATAATAACCAATCATCCCACCAAATTTCATGCGATTCGGTTAAATACTTTTTTACTTATGCGAATAAAACGCATACAAATAAATAAATCCCCAAAGTAGAAATGTGTGTCTGAATCCACCCTTAGTGGTCTTCTCGCTCCGAGTGTCTGATAATGACGCAAATGTTGTTGCATTGGAGTTAGTAGAAAGCCCGGAGCATCTCCTACAGTGTCAGAGGGTGCCCGGTGAGTCTGTGTCAAGATGTGCACGAGCGTCAATATTTGATGCCCTGGCCATGAGACCATGAACCCATTCATATTTACATGAAGTGAAATGCAGGCTCAGAGACACAGGTCCAAAGCTGGATGGAAAAGGAGGAAGTTGTTGGTGGGAGGCCTGTGGCCTGTCCTCGCCAGTCCACCACCCGACCCCTGTGTTTGGACAGGGTTTATTTCCAGCCTCTGCGTTGATGTTAAACACGAAACGCCTGCAACTTTGAGCGCTGAGCAGCAACGGTGACATGTGGCCACCAGATTCCTCCAGAGCTTTTTTTCTACTCCCTCTTCCTCTCTTACATTTACACCCCCCACTGCCCCCACCCCCCTCCGCTGCTCCTGCTGTTCCTCTGAAAACATTGGGTCCCATGGCATGAGCAAACATGCTTGGCCATCCTTCCTGTGAACCTGCAGAAGGGCAGGACCCCCCTCTTTGCAAGGCCCACCCGAAGAAACTAAGTAACTAAGAACTGGTGAGACAACAAACCTTGAAGTTGGCTTTCTGTGACCTTTGAAAGGTATTTTAATGGCCCTATCTCCCCACTATTGAAATATTTGGTGGGACAGAGTACTTTTACCTCTTGAAGTGGAAAACAGCTCATCCTGCTTGAATAGCCTGCCCTCTAGTGGTTGAAGTCATTATGGCTCAAACCAAGGCTTTTAACGTCTCTTTCCACATAAACTGGATGAATCACAGCTCAAAGTTGCATCACGAAAATGTGAAAACATTATAACCTTCCTGCTGGCTTGAGAAAACCACAAATGATTGTCTAAACAAGTCAGTTACACAATGTGTATTTCGATATGAAGTAACAATACACAAAAAGTTGCATTGGTTCCCTCCAGATGAGTATTATATGAGGCAAATTTCACAATTCCAAGTTTAGAGGACGCTTAGCCTGAGCCTTGCCTCACTTTCACCCTCCAACTAGCTGTAAAGGGTTTGCCTGCTGATTGCTTTCCAAACACAGACACACAGGTGTCACTGGAGAGTCTGGTCCTCCTCGCGATGTAAAAGCTGAACAAATCAGAAATGTGAGCGAAAGATGAGAGAATAGAACATCGTGGCACATATCAATGAATGGTAAAGGGTTGGCGAACACAAAGGATAGAAAAACATATTCGCTCACTCACTCCTAGTTGTGTCTTAATATTCAATTCAATTCAGTTTATTTGTATAGCCCAATTTCACAAATTACAAATTTGTCTCGGAGTGCTTTACAATCTGTACACATAGACATCCCTGCCCCAAAACCTCACATCGGACCAGGAAAAACTCCCAAATAACCCTTCAGGGGAAAAAGGAAGAAACCTGGAGGAGAGCAACAGAGGAGGATCCCTCTCCTAGGATGGACAGATGCAATAGATGTAATGTGTACAGAAGGACAGATTTAGAGTTAAAATACATTCAATGAATATGACAGAGTGTATGAATAGTTCATAGTAGGCATATTCCACGATGGAGACCTCCACGATCCATCAGGCAGATGGCGGTGGGGAGGAGGAGGGCGGAGTCTCAACAGGACAGTGGCGTAGTCATGAGCAGGAATTCCACGACCCAGACGATCCATCAGGCAGATAGGATCTATGCCGTCTCATAGGGTCCGATGACCCCATGAGACGTAAAGTCAAAAGGACTTCCGGGGAGAAAGCAGAGTTAGTAACGTGTGATTGAGAGATGAAAATTCATCCTTAAGGAGAGAAAAAGAGGAGATAGGTACTCAGTGCATCCTAAACGTCCCCCGGCAGCTATAAGCCTATAGCAGCATATCAAGGGGCTGGACCAGGGCAAACCTGATTCAGCCCTAACTATAAGCTCTGTCAAAGAGGAAGGTCTTAAGTCTACTCTTAAACGAGGTGACTGTGTCTGCCTCCCGGACTGAAATTGGAAGCTGGTTCCATAAAAGAGGAGCTTGATAACTAAAGGCTCTGGCTCCCATTCTACTTTTTAAGACTCTAGGAACTACAAGTAGTCCGCATTTAGTGAGCGTAGCTCTCTAGTGGGGCAATATGGTACGACAAGCTCCTTAAGATATGATGGAGCATCACCAATCAAGGCTTTGTAGGTTAAGAGAAGAATTTTAAAAGTGATTCTTGATTTTACTGGGAGCCAGTGCAGAGCAGCTAGTGCAGGAGTGATGTGATCTCTTTTCTTAGTTTTAGTGAGAACACGAGCTGCAGCATTCTGGATCAACTGGAGGGACCTAAGAGATTTATTAGAGCAGCCTGCTAATAAGGAGTTGCAGTAATCCAGTCTCAAGTAACGAAAGCGTGAACCAATTTTTCTGCATCTTTTTGAGACAAGATGTGCCTGATTTTTGAAATATTACGTAGATGAAAGAATGCAGTCCTTGAGATTTGCTTTACGTGGGAGTTAAAGGACAAGTCCCGATCAAAGATAACGCCAAGATTCTTTACAGTGGTGTTGGATGCCAGGGCAATGCCGTCTACAGAATCCACATCACCAGATAATTGATCTCTGAGGTGCTCAGGGCCGATTAAAATTACTTCGGTTTTGTCTGAGTTTAACATCAAGAAGTTGCAGGTCATCCATGTTTTTATGTCTTTAAGACATGCTTGAATTTTACAGAGTTGGTTGCTCTCCTCTGGTTTTATCGATAAATATAGTTGAGTGTCATCTGCATAACAATGAAAGTTTATGGAGTGTTTCCTGATAATATTGCCCAAAGGAAGCATGTATAAGGTAAATATGAAGATCATTTTACTTTCAGTTGCCCATTCAGGTCTTGAGATATCCACCAGTGATAATTTCATAATTGTGTTTGTATTAACAATAAAATGAATAGATGTATGCATGTCAAAGGTGAGGGACACCTTTAACCCTTGTGTTGCCTTAGGGTCATTTTGACCCGAATCAATATTACACCCTCCCCCCGCCTTTGGGTCATTTTGACCCGATTCAATGTTTCACCCTCCTGTTACCTTTATATTTACTAACATATTTTACCCTTTGGGTTCAATTTGACGCCAGCAATTAAAACCTCCAGAAAATTATTAGAATTAATATTGTTTTCCAAGTTTAAGTGTGAGGCACTTTATGTTTGTTTGTTGACTACCGAAAGAACACCGACATTAAACATTGAATGGGGTCAAATTAATCCTAAGGCGGGGGGAGGGTGTAATATTGATTCGGGTCAAAATGACCCTAAGGCAACACAAGGGTTAAGATGCGTCAGAGACAAACCCAGCAACGTCTTCTCTGCAGTCCGACACCACAGAGCTTCTTTGCCTCTTTTGGTTCTTTGTTTTGTTTTTCTGGTCCACAACTTCATCCCCTCGAAGCAACCTTGTTTTCTCAACCTTCTCTTGTTTTTAGTAAAAATCTGTCTGATAAATCCACTGTTGTACCTGCCCAGCAGCAACAGGAGCAGAGTTAGTAGCTTGTGAAGAAAGTGAATCAACTACAACCAACTGAACTATCTGCTGGCCTCAATATAATATATATTCATATTTGGGCAAACTGACCCTTTAAAGATCTTCTCGTGCAGCTTTAGTGTCTGTTGTGTCTGTTTGGACAAAACAATTTATTTTGGGTGAAAAGAGAGCATCTGCCCCGCGTGTCATATGTGCTCCATGGGGTCACAAGAGTTCAACTGGATGTCAACAGCATTCAGTACAAATGAATAAACATGTCTTCGATAAATGTGAGACATATATGTTTGCTTTGGTCAGTCTCCCATAGATGCTGGACAGCTGTGTCGCACAATCGAGCCTCAGCCCTCAAACCAGGAGATGACAGCATTATTGTACTTAGGTCCCCGAAGAGCGACGGTCAGTGTGTTAAAGCGTTATATCGGCCCCGACGGCCGAGGGCTGAGAAAGGCTCTTCTCACCTGTCCATGGAGCCAGGCTGTGTGAGGTCTTTGTCCAGCTCTTCATCCGTCTCCCTCACTGCCGAGAGCAGAATACAGTCAATATTTGAGAGCGTTATTGCCGGGATCGGATTAATGACTTGCGGTCTTGAGTTTGTGCAATGCGTCCTTTCGTCCCGGAGAAGTCACACGACATCGCCGAGCTGCCGCGGTTTGTCTCGTGACTTGTTGCTTCGCCTCAACATTCAGTGTGAGTGTGAACCAGAGTGCGTCTCTGGGCCTCTGTGTGAGAACACAACAACATTCAAGACTGCAGCCTGAGAATGTACACGACCTGGAAGTGTGTGATGCGTGTGAGGCGGAACGAGAAATAAAAGAAGGACCTGACAGCGAAGCGGCTTGAGAGGAAGAAAGAGGGGAGTAATGGGGCTTGACTAAACCAAGCGCTTGTACATAAATTGACATGTGCAATTAAGGAGATGTACACAGTCCCCCTGGTCTGTTTAAGATCTGGAATAGTTTCCTAACAGCTTCAAGATGCCCTGTTTTGGCTTTGGTTTCAAATCTAAATCGGGTTTGACCTCGTTGAATAATAGGGCCGGTGAAGTTCCCTCTGTTCTCTTTGGCTGAAGTCCAACTCCATACATGACGGCAAATACAGAACCAGGTTTGTCTCAGCTGGAATCTGATGAATGGGGGATGAAATTTTGACCTAAACTTGAATTCCTAACATTGGATTTTGCAAGGTGGGCATAAACACGTTGGGTTTCCTGTTTATATGGTGTATACAGATGGAGGGGGCATTAGAAGTGGAGGAGCTGAAGGTTTAGCTCGCACACTTGGCCTGGAACCTCTCAGAATGAAACGCTTTGGGCAGCTCTTTCCTTTTGGTCTTTTCTTGCTTTTTCCGTCTGATTTAGTTTCGGCCTTCTCTGCATCATCTTTCATTCTTTTCTTTTTGTAACCCAACCAGCAGCTAGTAGCACTTTAGCAGCAGACTTAAACTCCCGAGTGGCATCTCATGGGTTAAAGACAGCTGCCAACATCTGTAGCTGCGGTTAGCTTTTAATTGTGAGGCCGAGCGGCGCGGTGGAGAGGGGGCTGGCAGCGCTGCATATTTCAGCCGAGTGTGCACAGAGCGGCTTTCCGGCCGACCATGTGGACTCAATGATGGCGTGGGGTGTGCTGTGCTCCTATGAAATATTAAATCTGCTCAGCCCCCAAGTGTGGACAGACCACCTGCAAGCAAGCGTGGCGTGCGGCGAGCTTCGGAGATCAGATGTCCCTTAGCAACACACATGCACAAACACACAGATGTATGCATGAGAAAAGATATACTGGCCAATGTCCCCGCACAGGATCAACCGGTAGGTCTGCACATGCTTACACTAACGGACATGAACACACACAACAGGAAAAACCCTGGGAACATGGAAACAGTGAAACCCATGTGGGATGTCGGACGTGGGAGAATAGATTCTTACAAAAACATGTTTCCTGCATGTGATAAAAAAAGAATGAGGAGTGGTGGACATGTTGTCTGCGTGATGCTCCTCTGATTTACACTGAAGCTGTAAAGACACGGTGAGACAGAAAGGTTACAGTCACAGAGATTTAGCTCAAATGAGCAATGAACACAATCAGAAAAAGCAGTGAACGATGAAGAAGAAGAAGGAGAAGAAGAAGAAGAAGAAGAGGAAGAAGAAGAAGAGGAAGAAGAAGAAGAAGAAGAAGAAGAAGAAGAAGAAGAAGTAGAGGAAGAAGAAGAATGAAGAGGAAGAGGAAGAACAACAACAAGAAGAAGAAGAAGGAGAAGAAGGAGAAGAAGAACAAGAAGAACAAGAGGTAGAAGAGGAAGAAGAAGAAAAAGAGGAAGAAGAAGAATGAAGAGGAAGAAGATGAAGAAGAACAAGAAGAAGAACAAGAAGAACAAGAAGAAGAAGAAGAGGAAGAAGAGGAAGAATGAAGAGGAAGAAGAAGAGGAAGAGGAAGAGGAAGAGGAAGAAGAAGAAGAACAAGAAGAACAAGAAGAACAAGAAGAAGAAGAACAAGAAAACAAGATATGTTTTTGTTTTCAACTGTGAACTTTCCGAGTCCCAAGAGAAGCGTCATCCTGCCTGGAGGCTGCCAAGAGGACGGCGTGTGCTGGTCGACTGGCGTCCTCTTGGGCCTCGTTCCTTGACGCGCCGTGCAGCCGAGGCCTCGGCCTTCCCTCTGCCCCCCGAGGCCTCGGCCTCCCCTCTGCTCCCCGAGGCCTCGGCCTCCCCTCTGCTCCCGAGGCCTCGGCCTCCCCTCTGCCCCCCGAGGCCTCGGCCTCCCCTCTGCTCCAGAGGTCTCGGCCTCCCCTCTGCTCCCGAGGCCTCCCCTCTGCCCCAGGCCTCGGCCTCCCTCTGCTCCCGAGGCCTCCCTCTGCCCCGAGGCCTCTCTGCCCCGAGGCCTCTGCCTCCTCTGCTCCCAGGCCTCCCTCTGCCAGAGTCGAGGCCTCCCCTCTGCTCCCGAGGCCTCGGCCTCCCCTCTGCCCCCCGAGGCCTCGGCCTCCCCTCTGCTCCCCGAGGCCTCGGCCTCCCCTCTGCCCCCCGAGGCCTCTGCCTCTCCTCTGCTCCCCGAGGCCTCCCCTCTGCCGCCCGAGGCCTCGGCCCCCCCTCTGCTCCCGAGGCCTCGGCCTCTCCTCTGCTCCCCGAGGCCTCGGCCCCCCCTCTGCTCCCGAGGCCTCGGCCTCTCCTCTGCTCCAGAGGCCTCGGCCTCTCCTCTGCTCCAGAGGCCTCGGCCTCTCCTCTGCTCCCCGAGGCCTCTCCGCCCGCCTCGAGTGGACTGAGGGGGTCGCCAACCTCCAGATATACAGCTCTTGAGGAAGGAGCCGACTGCCTCGGATGATCAGATCTCACGCACAACAGGTTCAACAACACTTTGTTCCTTTGAATCACGCGTTGTTCGTTTTGTGAATACTTTTTTTTAATAACTAATCACAGACCAAATGACATCAGGTTTTTTTTTGACAGGAAACAGAAAGATTGATGCGTTACAATAAACAGGCCATAAACTTGCCTCATTGCTTTATTGGATCACTGAATCCTTGAGATGACTTAATTCTTAAAATATTCTTCAGAATCAAAGCATAATAATTCAAATATAATAAGAAAAAAAAGGAGAATGGTGATAATAATAATTATTATTATTATTATTGTTATACCAGATACATTGTCTTTTGAGTATGTACAAACAAATACTTCTAATTATTATTAATAATAATAATAATAATTCAACAATGATTTATAAAATGAAAAAAAGTAATTTCAGATTTGTAAATGTCCCAACAATCTGAAAGTTATTTAAATAGATTAGTAAATGTCAATCTAACCTTAGTAATAGCAGCTTGTGTACCTCTTACAGTCCCTGCTGGTCATTCCATAGACACTAGTGACATCCTGTGGTCACTTTGTGTCAGTGAATCTTTCAAAATAAATAGTTAGAGGGCCTTAGCTTGACCCCGTTGCACACGACAGAGGGGATCCAAACGAGACATTGCAAGGTTACGGTAAAAATAGATGTTTTATGAGTTATGTGCAGAAGTTTGTGCTGAGTGACCAGGGCAGCCGTTCATAACAACATGGTTCAATGCAGTCGCTAACAAGCTGCAGTGAGGCATAAAATAAACAAAGATATCCTCAGCGCATTAACCAAAAATCACAATGTACATGACATGCTGTATTTACATTATTGCCAAACAGGGATCTCTTAATAACCAAGTTTATCTCACCATCATTTAGTAGCAACCACGACAACTATCAGCTATAAATGATAATGTATTATTATAGATTAATCTATAGCATGTACAGTAATGTATGCTATAACATAAAAGGGATTAACACATGAATGCATCACTGATTATAATACAATAATACAACTAGATCATTGTGAAATGGGCCCTTCTGCATGATACGTATTACTTTAGTTAAGTAGTTGGATGCTAAAACGTTTGTACTTTTACTTAAATTAGATTTTTGAATACAGGACTTTTCACTTTACACTGCTGTATTGCTACTTTTAGTTAAGTAGAAGATCTGAGAAACCTTTTAGGGATTCCACCTCTGAGTTTAAATGACTTGTAGACACCCACCATGTCAGGTAACCAGCAGGTGTCTCTACCTGTACCTCATGGGAGGTTTATCTGTTACTGCAGCGATGATGTCGTTGTTAGTTTACTGATGTGACCATCATCCAGGTACAAACATCAGAGACACGAAGCATCCAGACTAAAGGAAATATAGAACCGCAAACAGGTGGCAAGAGAAGACACGCAGGTAAACGGTCGACAACAGACACACAGACAACAACAGACAGACAGACAGAGACCGGACAACATACATACAGACAGCAACAGACAGTCAACAACTGACATACAGAGACCTGACAACAGACAGACAGACAACAACAGACAGTCAACAACTGACATACAGAGACCTGACAACAGACAGACAGACAACAACAGACAGACAGACAGAGACCGGACAACAGACAGATAGACAACAACTGACTGACAGACAGAGACCGGACAACAGACAGACAGACAACAACAGACAGACAGACAGAGACCGGACAACAGACAGACAGTCAACAACAGACAGACAGACAGAGACCGGACAACAGACAGACAGTCAACAACTGACATACAGAGACCTGACAACAGACAGACAGACAACAACAGACAGACAGACAGAGACCGGACAACAGACAGATAGACAACAACTGACTGACAGACAGAGACCGGACAACAGACAGACAACAACAGACAGACAGACAGAGACCGGACAACAGACAGACAGTCAACAACTGACATACAGAGACCTGACAACAGACAGACAGACAACAACAGACAGACAGACAGAGACCGGACAACAGACAGACAGTCAACAACTGACATACAGAGACCTGACAACAGACAGACAACAACAGACAGACAGTGACCGGACAACAGACAGACAGAGACCGGACAACAGACAGATAGTCAACAACAGACAGACAGTCAACAACAGACAGTCAACAACTGACACACAGAGACCTGACAACAGACAGACAACAACAGACAGACAGAGACCGGACAACAGACAGACAGACAGACAGACAGACAGAGACCGGACAACATACATACAGACAGCAACAGACAGTCAACAACTGACATACAGAGACCTGACAACAGACAGACAGACAACAACAGACAGTCAACAACTGACATACAGAGACCTGACAACAGACAGACAGACAACAACAGACAGACAGACAGAGACCGGACAACAGACATATAGACAACAACTGACTGACAGACAGAGACCGGACAACAGACAGACAGACAACAACAGACAGACAGAGACCGGACAACAGACAGACAGTCAACAACAGACAGACAGAGACCGGACAACAGACAGACAGTCAACAACTGACATACAGAGACCTGACAACAGACAGACAGACAACAACAGACAGACAGACAGAGACCGGACAACAGACAGACAGTCAACAACTGACACACAGAGACCTGACAACAGACATACAACAACAGACAGACAGACAGGCAGTCAACAACTGACAGACAGAGACCTGACACCAGACAGGCAGTCAACAACTGACAGACAGAGTGAAGTCAGGCCCGGTGGAGGTATAGGAGCCGTGTCAGTCCAGTCTGAGAGAGCTGGGAGTGATGGAGCATTTCTTTGTCTCCGCTTTAGGAGTTGAATGCTCGTCGATCTCTGATCCTGGGATGCAGTTCCGTGACCTGCTGCTTGTTTTCACAGATAAAGAAAACTCTTTGTCGAGCATTTCATAACCTGGCTCACAGCAGGCTCGTGTCCTCACTGTGGTCCGTGTGCCAGCTGCCGTCACCCAATAGCTTTCATTAAAGGGCATTTGCAAACTGCCAGATTTGCGGAAGCTGTGAGCTACATGACTGATGTCACCACAAATATAATGAGGTGGAAATGTGCTCTTAATAAAATGTCTTCTTCCAAAATAATACTCTGTTTATTATTATAAATAAGACAACTAAGGACTTGCCCTTAGTCCAGGGGTGGGCAAACTTTTTGACCTGCGGGCCACATTCGGTTCTGAAATCTGACAGAGGGGCCGGGCCAGGAGCATTTGGACACGCAATGTAATTTATTAAACCTGGAGATTGCGTCTGTTTTTTATACATTTCAATTTAAGGTGCAAAGTTAAAGTAATCAACATTTACTGGAAAGAGATCAATGGAATCACTTTCAACATTCAAAACAAATTATTACCCAACGAAATACTCAAGCTCAATAATTTCTAATTGTTTTAAACCCCGCAAAATAATGGACGGATTGTCCTGAGAGATAGACTGTATTAAATATCCTGCCTGCAGCAGAAACTAGAAAGGGGTCTTTAAATTGAGGGCGATGTGCGGCGTCATCTGGTCAGCATGTGTATGAACCCGTCACAAACAGACTGACAGCGCTTTACTCGAGAAAATATGACCCTAAAGCTGACAATTGAAGTTCGATTTTAAAAATTATTCATATCTCTTCTGAAAACACACCTTTACTCATGTGGACAAACTGTTTTGGTGTTTGAAATTGGTTTACCAAAGGTCATAGGTTCACAAAAGCAGTGAAATATCTGAATACAATGCTAGATACATGTAATTGCACCTGTCCATCCTGGAGAGGGATCCTCCTGTTGTTCCTGATCCGATGTGAGGTCAAAGGTCAAAGGTCAGGGATGTCTATATGCACAGATTGTAAAGCACTCCGAGACAAATTTGTAATTTGTGAAATTGGGCTCTACAAATAAACTGAATTGAATAAATGAGGAAAACCAAATTTGGTATGAACATTTTTTTTGTAAAAATGATGTAGTCTGTCACACATTCACCAAAATGATAAAGATGGGACTGAGAAATGACTTCATATTGCAGATAAAGTTTCATGGGGTGTGTGCAAATAAGAAATGACCATTACATTTTCTTTTTAAATAAATATGTATTGTACATAAAAATAAAAAATTCTACATTATATACATGTTGTGAAATAGAAAACAACTATTGACAGACTATTTACAATATGGCGTCACTATAATAACATCATGTCATCGTGTCACGAGACCTCTCTGCTGGCCGGGCAGGTGGAGCTGCAGGCGCTGGTGAATCCTCTCTGTAAAATACAAGACTAGTCAGCACCGCGCACAAGTTACGGACACCGGGACGGACACCGTGACACGTAACGTGTAGTGAAGACTCTTACCCGGTCCAAGTGGACCTCTTCTGGCTGCGTGTTCCTCCTCGTGGCTCCGCAGCTCCTCCAGGCTCCGCGCTGCTCGCCAAAATCACTGCAGCTGTTTCTAAATGAGTCTCACCTGTGTGGTGGGCGGGTCCTTTGTGATTTACTGAGTGTTCATTGGTTGGTTTTTTCGCAAAATGTTGACAGACAAACGGATTGACAAATCACGGTGAAGGGTTTTGTGTGACGAGTACTTTCCGCGCCAACGCACACCGGAAGTAAACAAAGTCGCGATTTGGACAAGTTCGGCGGGCCGGATTAAAAAGCCTAACGGGCCGGATGTGGCCCGCGGGCCGTAGTTTGCCCATGTCTGCCTTAGTCGATCACAAGGTGGCAGTAAAAGCCTATCCTGGCATTCACCATCTATCCTAAAACTCAAGAGCCTGCTCGTGCACCTGCTTTCTTCAGATGTACACACAGAGGGGAACAAGACAACTGAGCATGTTATGAGGTGTGAAGGTCAGGCGAGGTCAACTGTTTGCTAAAGTTCATGACAAAAAACACAAACCCAGTCTTGTTCTGCAGGCGTATACTTTGAGGAAATCATGTTCATGAAGCGGTCCGGTTGCATGTGTTCATGATGTATGAAAAACCTGCAGGAGGATCATCCGTTGCTGCTGGAATAAGCATGACATTGACTTGCCCTTGAAATACATTTGTGAATGAGCCCAGCCAGAGGAGCTCTCTCTCTCTCTCTCTCTCTCTCTCTCTCTCTCTCATTCTCTCTCTCTCTCTTTCTCTCTCTCGCTCTCATTCTCATTCTCTCTCTCTCTCTCATTCTCTCTCTCTCTCTTTCTCTCTCATTCTCTCTCTCTCTCATTCGCTATCTCTCTCTCTCTCTCTCTCATTCTCTCTCTCTCTCATTCTCTCATTCTCTCTCTCTTTCTCTCTCTCTCTCATTCTCTCATTCTCTCATTCCCTCTCTCTCTCTCATTCTCTCTCTCTCTCTCTCTCTCTCTCTCTCTCTCATTCTCTCTCTCTCTCTCTCTCTCTCTCTCTCTCTCCCTCTCTCTCTCTCATTCTCTCTCTCTCTCTCTCTCTCTCTCTCATTCCCTCTCTCTCTCTCATTCTCTCTCTCTCTCTCTCTCCTCATTTGGATAAATGTCACGGATTACCTAACAGACAAATTAGTGTGTGTGTGTGTGTGTGTGTGTGTGTGTGTGTGTGTGTGTGTCACTCAAGGAGGTAAGACTGTCGTTGTGTTGCCTTGGAGACTACACATCAATAGCATCATGCATTACCTATTTGCCCACTCCCAATGAGAGGGCTCAGGCGCTGCTGTCGTCATCGTGACTGGGGCTCGAGTCAGCTGCGCTCTGATTGGCTGCCGCTGAGAATGAGCTTCCATTGAGGTTTCGTGGCCTGTGCAGAAAAGGGGGCGTGTCTCCGGCGGAACGAGCACACGCCTCTCGCTTAAAGACTCATCCCAGCTGAGGTGATGAGCAGAGGCACCACACAGCGGCTTGTCCTCAGACCCGGAGCGCGGCTGCGTCAGGTTTACGTGAACGTGCTGCGCTGCGCACAAAATAACAGAACATACGAAGTCGGAGGAAGTAGAGCGACGTCCGCCGCTGCAATTAGATCCACTCAATCAGCAGAATTGACAGCAGATGTGAATTCATGTCTGTATTTCCCCCGCATATATATTGGTGAGTACTCTAATCTTGTCCACTTGTGTGCTGGGTAGACATTCGCCTCCTGAACCACTTTGTTTGCGCTCTGAACCTGAAGGTAAGGCCGATGGAGCTGTGCATGTGGGTTGTGTTTTTGTTTGCATGGTGATTTCCCTCTGAAGCAGACACCTTGTTGTTACACGCACTTGTTTCCTTTTGAGGTTTGCTGTGGGCTGGTGTTGCCCTTGAAATTGGAAATGTCCTGAAAAAAATTATGTTCTAGGTCTCTCATTAAAACATGTTTTGCAAACGCTTGCCAGATTCAGTCTTTAAAACTGTTGCATGTGCCGAATCAGAAAGGTCAGTGTGAGCACACTGCCTTCTTTCTGCTGGTCTAGGGATACGACGCACTTTTTAATACCCTTGTTTTTTTATTTATTTTTACCTCAACATGAGTCTTTACTTTTATTGCATCCTTAAGAATTTGAGTAAAATAAGATGCTTCTTTCACTCTTTGGTGTTTCATGCTGCAGGTGCAGTGCAATCGGAGAAGCTCTGATGCACTCTGCTCCTATCCATTAACGTTAGGCCTACTTGTCATCAGTGGTATTTTTTTAAATATCAATTTGGCAATCAGCACCCTAATTGGTTGATTTCCTTGTTGACAAAGGAATATGGCGTGCATCTTGGAGCCGTTCTCTTATCTGTTTGTTTTCCATGCCCAGAAGATATGCAATTAGCTTTGAAACCTTGTTTTGTGACACAGTTCAGACCTCAGCTGCTTCAGACTCTACCAGGAAGTTCAGAGTCGACCTATTTTATAAATTACTGTAACGTGCACCTCGCTCACTAAGCTGTTCTGTGATTGTTACTTTTATGATAAATATGAAACTGGGCCTTTTTTTAATTTCAAATGGATGAGAAATGTTTTAGGTCTGTGTACCAGTGCCACTAAACTCTTTAAATGTCTGCACTGTGGTGCTCTTGAGTGAACCAGAAGATGTTTTCCTCAACCATAGCAGTATCTCACCTAATAAAACATTTGTGGAAAATGTTGTGCATGCTGCTAGACATATATAGTTAAGAGTTTCCCTCGCACACCCATCATTAAGATTACCGTAAGGCAGTGGCGTGGTAAATGATCCCTGATGTGTTTTCAGTGGCAGGCTGAACGCAAAGGAATCTGGATACAACTCATTCATTCCAGCTCACTACTGCGGGTCTCAGGCTGCACACCACCCACATACCTGCAGAGTGACTCAGCCTGAGGTTGAATGTGATGGTGGTAGTAGTAGTAACAACTGTGGGGTGCCAGAGGGGAACTAAGGATGATAACGCAAGATGAATACTCCCCTCTTGTGCGTTTGAGATTGTCGTGTTGGGCGACCTGTCGGCATCACTGCAGTACAAACGGCAGCTAGTACTGCCTTGACCTTTTTATGGTCTGAGACAGGTGGAAGGACCAGTGTCGTGTTAATGACTGTCAGTTGTCGGGCATCTTGACCTTTTGTTTTTATAGATGAGGCCGGTGTGTCGGGTGGCCTTACTGACCGTAACAACTAACCATGTTAAAATGTGTCTTCTTCCTACTATTGTCTAAATGGCTGGAGCATGAAAGGATGGCTACTGGGAGTTATGGTCACTTATAATAAAGGGAAGGTAGATGTTTTACAAAGAAGTAGGGTGATTACAAAAGAAGATACTTATCCTGCAATTGTATAGCTTTAAAAAAATATTGCATAATAAATAAATAAATGTTCATTATTGATAAATGTGCAATCAAGAAGTCTGAAAAGATTGCAATTTGGATGTGAAAACGTTGATCGAGCAAAGACTACAAACTACTAAATATTCACACTTTAATATTTCCAAATGGTTCCTGATCAATTTTCTCATCACCTCGACTAACCGGTTCAGCCCTCATAAACTTTAAGATCTGCGATGTGGATGCACCCAACATGGCGGATTGTCTTGTCTCTGTGCCGTGACTGGATGTGGCATTGAGCAGCTGCAGGAACAGCCACGCGCCGCCTTGGCTGCTCAGGAGAGGTTTCTGTGGCATTCAAGTCAGTTTATTTGTAGAGCCCATTTTCACAAATTACAAATGTGTCTCAGAGGGCTTTACACATCGACATCCCTGACCTTTGACCTCACATCGGATCAGGAACAACTCCCAAACAACCCTTGAGGAGAGAACAGAGGAGGATCCCTCTCCAGGATGGACAGGTGTAATAGATGTCATGTGACCAGAAGGAATCATTACACACTAATTAAAACACAGGAACAACACAATGAATATGACACACGGGGCCTCACACAATCAGTGGAGGTTTTTTGACGCAACAGGAGTTCCCTCCAGATATGTGTTGCTGGTGCAGACTCTAGTTGACTCCCTGTGCTGGTCGTATTTCACACATGTGCAGAGTGCTTACTTATCGAGCGCTTCATGTTCCTGCTCTAGGAATCCTGAATGCCCCTCTGAGCTCTTCTGCTCTAGAAGCGGTCGTGAATGTGACTGTCCTCGTGTTGGTTTCCTCCCAGGTTGACTTGTTACTTGTGCACCCCCACTTCCTCCTCATTGTGCCCCTTTATGTTTTATTAGGCCGATGCTCTGTTATTCTTAGCCGAGCAGGATGTTTATACGATCTCCGAACAGAAATATGACTGGCAAGGCCCGAGTGTTTATCTTTCTTTCCCTCGCTCAGGTCGTCGCTGTCCAATCCTCCGTCCCCACCTTTCTGCTCTTTGCATGCCGGCCTCACCCTCTTTGCATCCCTCTCCAAGATGAAACGAGTTCAAGAGCAGTCCCAGCTGACGTTACTTTTTCCACGTCGCACCTTGCATAGCCTTCAAGCCTTTTAATTTTGTGTATCCGTGTATTGTTTGGTCAAAGTATGCCGTGTTGTCTTTACTGGTTACTATACGGTGATTCAGCCACAAGTTTCTTCATTTGTGGAGCCGTCCTACACCCTGTTGTGATGTCAGTGTTTCCTCATGAAGGAGATGACGGGTGTGTGTAAATGTAGGGATGGAAAAAGCTGAATGCCATCGCTATAGGGATTAATTATCTTCTGGCTTTGAGTGACTCGTGTCATGGGATTCTGTCCTCAGGTTTAACTTGTTTAATGCGTTTCTTTATTGAGTCCATAGAACCACAGAAGAGGCCCTTGAACTGACTGACTGTTCCGTGGAATGTCAAATGCTTCTGAATTCAAATGTTCATGTCTAGAAGAGTTTATATGATTTCTTCTTTCAAAGGTTGCATAGAATCTTTTTAAGAAAATGTAAGGTTAATTTATAAAGGTTATTTCTCTGGCACAGTTTGCGGTAATGTATGCTGAACTTCAAAGTGCAGTGTGAACAAAATATTAACAGTAAAACTTTTATTTTGGTCTGTTCTAGTAGTACGTGGATATTTATAGATATTCTCATGAGTATTCTCAGTATGATTTTTGAGTCATAAATGCGGATAAAATACCTGATTCACTGTGAAATGCCAGAGACTTTCATAATGTAATTGCAGATGGAAGTTTATTTTTTCTGTTAAACATTAGGGAAACTGAACACGTAATCATTTGAATGTTAGACAGATTGAAGCAACGTTTTGATGGCTAAATAAGACGCAAGAAACTAATTCTATACATAATCTCATTTTTATTTAAGAACCATGTTAATCGGTGTAAATCTAAACTACCAACGACGATTTTAAAAGTAGTTTGCATAGCCCCCACGTCTCTTCCCCTAAACCTGAAGCCTCCACCGGACCAGATCATGTGAGCCTCTTGAGTGTTCTGTTTTCTTTGTTCCATTTCGCTGGTGACCACACAAACCTCGAGCCCGTGGCCGCTCACCACCGGGCTTTAAATAGAGCGTGAGAAGACGGCATCCACGTCGGTCCTGGGATCTGCTTCACGGCCGTCTTTAACGCTTTGATATGATCATGCTCTGAACATGGAGAAAAGACTTACTTTAATCTAAAATGGAAAGTTTGGGCTTGCTCTGGAACGGAGTGCATCATGTTCCAGTCAAATACCACGGCACGCTCCCAATGACTCTTCTCTGGTTGCTCTTTGCAAGGTGATCTCACCCTGTATTTGGAAACGGCCACCGTGTGCAAGCCACTTCACGAGATGTGCAGCTTTGCAGTGCATTAGCATGACTTGGATCCTTGTTGTGGTCAAGATGTGCAGAGTAGAAACCAAACTGCTGAACGTGCACAGAAAACAAGTGGCCTAGCGACTGTATGAACAGTTGGACCCATGTTGTGTTTGCCAGTTTTATTTTATCGTATCCCTTTGTCCTCCAGAGGATGCAACCTGTCCTCTTGTATATTTAAAAGGTTGTGCGTTCTATAAATATTTCTCCTGGTATGTCCGGCTAATTACCTTCGCATTGAAAATGCGGAAGGTTATGTTTTGATCGCCATTTATTTGTATGCGTGTTATTCGCGTAACAAAAAGTTTTAAACCGAATCGCATGAAATTTGGTGGGATGATTGGTTATTATCCGGGGACCATTTGATTAGATTTTGGGATAGATCCGGTCAAAGGTCATGGAAAGGTCAAAATCTTCTTTTTACCATAGCGCGGTCAATTTGTAGCCAATTGGGAACTAATGCCAACATGTTCATAATTCAATGCCCAACCTTGTGATATGCGCTCCACCGAGTGCCCGTTCTAGTTCACACATGTGCTCATGTGGACCATGATCACCATTGTAGACATCAAACAACTTGTATATTTGTTTTTCTGTCAACCCTGCAGCCCAGTGTTTGTGCCCGGCCGAGAGATGACTGGGGTGATGATCAACGGCACCCCCATGGAGGACATGAGGCTCAGCCCCAGCAAGGACCGACTCTCCTTCCAGGTAGGGGACACGCCGAGCATCACATTGAAAACCCACTTCATTCCCTCCCTGTACATTTATATTCTACCTTTCTAAAAATGTAATCCTAAAACATTACCAAAAAAAAATCCTTATTTTTCAAACTCTGTTGGAGACACTAGATGTGTCACAACATTAATCATGCACAGCAAATGTGTGTAAACTACAATAGACTGCAGCCTGTCCCAAAGACCCAGCCTGCAGATCCAGAGAGGTGAGCAGCAGCTCAGGTGGTGTTGACAAGGTGTTGCCACCGGCTTTGTTGAACCGTCAGCTCAACGGGGCCGTCTTGGAGACGACTACTTGGAACGCACAGCTGCTCGTTTATTTTACCGTCACGTTTGTATCTAGGGTGAAGGAAGAATTAAAGGGCCCTATGTTAATACTTAAACCATTTTATTGGAGAAGATGATGACGTTTATTAAATCGAGACCATTTATGATTGTGGACCGGAGGTCGGCCTAATGGTTAGCCGCATCCTAACTGGTGGGCCAGTCACCGCTGGTGTACGGCATGGCTACCAAAATATGTCTCAGGAAGTTTCACCTGTTGAGGCTTTTACAACGTGCAGGGCTAAAAGGCCATTTAATAAAGAAATGGGTTATTTAATCCACGATTATTACAATTTATTGATGTGAAAGATGAGCATCCCTGCGTTCATAAACTTAATCCAGTAACCTAATACTTTGCTTGATGTAGACTGATCCGGAGGGAACGCTCGCTTCCCTTTCCCACAGTTATCACCTCGTCTGTGAGTCTGCCGGAGAGGATATGAGGATGAAGGGGGGGGGGAAGAGATGAAAGAAGACTGCCACTTCTCCACTCTTTCCATCCCCACTCTGTATTTCCCCACCTTGGCCCTATGCCCGCGGTCCCAGCCTCTTTAGAGAGGAACTGTATGAAGCAGCGATGTTACCGCGTCACGTCCCCATGATGCGTGCTGCCTGGGGGCTTTGACACAAACTGTGTGACCATTTAATTTCAGCTGCGCCTCTAAAAGGTTCTGAAATGTCTTTGACCTCTAGTAGAGAAGGGTGCGCAAACGATTCCTGATTTATTGAATTATCATTTCAAATGAATCACGGCGACGTCATGACTCAGGCTGTCGTGAACACCCGCCGCCCAGAAGAGCCTGAAATGGCTTCCATTGTGCCGCCTGCTGGTGTGTCGGCGCTGCTTGCCACTGGAAGTGAAACAAGTTGTGACATGTTGGCCAGGGGTCCAGAGACGAGGTCATGGACTGCCTAACTCTCCTCGGTGCTGACGCACAGTGAGGACTGGTGATGCAAGCCAGGAAGTGGAGATGCACGTGGGCATTAACCGTGAACAGACACGCGTGTGGTCGCCACGCGGTTCCTTCTGCAGCCGTTTGGAGAATGTAAAAGCCGTACAAGTACAAATGCATCCTTTATTAACCTGACGAGTTGTCCCATTCAGAAGTCATATTTATAGCTCTTTGTCTCGTTCCTCCATACTCGGCTGTCTCTTATCGTATTCATGGAGACGTGGACACAGCTGGATCCCCTCCATCTCTTCTCGCCTGCCTCATCTAATGCTTTCTTTCCACTCGGCTCTCTGCCCAGACAGCGACATAGCCCCCCCCTCTCCCCCTTCCAATGTCTTGAAAGTGAAATATTCAGGTCTAAAAATATTCATCCACTTTATCCAAACGGCAAAGAAAAAATGCTGTTCTTGGACCAAGAGCAGCAGGCTTTTCCCCCCTGGGCCATTTCTGTGGTTCCTGAGAACGGAGAGTCTGAAGCTGATGTCCAATCTTGCCAGGACAGGGAATGCATGTAATCTCTTGTCAGAATGTCTCTCATGCCCTTCAGTTTAGATCCAAAAACATGCGAGTGTGGCACGCTGCATTTATCAGCAGACGTATCGGTCTGGGATGGGCAGATGATGCGGCTGATTTAATGTTCTTTCCTTAACCTTCATCTCCACAGGAATAACATGTTCAGCACGGCATGCTGCCCGTTAGAGGGATTGATGTTTAAACACAAATCATGTCCCAGCAAACATTCAACCTATTGGGTTTTTATTGTTGACTTTAAATGTCCCGATTATGCTCTTGTATAATCTGAGTAGAGGGTGATGTGGTACTAGATGAGATTGTAAACGGCTACAAGCTGCTTGGCACGATGCCCTCCTGAGCCGTTAGATGGACCTGATGCAGCGTTGACTGCAAGTCTCACTGGACGTGGCTCATGTACTCGGACACGGCCACGGACTTCTTGTGCCATTTGTTTTTGGGTGAGCACCGATGCTGTTGGAGGAATGTGGGCTGGGCAGGAGCAGGTATGCCGCTGGGATTTGAAGAAACTACTTCCCATCACAGTTGTTTAGTCTTCACATCGCTTCCTTCACAGTTGTTTAGCCTCGTCGTCGTGCCTGAAGGCTAAGTTCTGGGATCCCTGAGCCGACTGCACACTTGGCACTGATCAGAAATATGCTCACAAATAACTTCTTGTCTTGCAGACGTCCCCGGTCGTATGTCCTAGCTTGAAACGACAATGTGTATTAATCAATGAAAGATTAACATCCGTGTCCCCCCCCCCCCCCCTGTCTTTCCTCTTTAGATATTCCCAGACCCCTCAGACTTTGAGCGTTGCTGTAAGCTCAAAGACCGTCTGCCATCCATCGTGGTCGAGCCGACGGAGGGAGAAGTGGAGAGCGGGGAGCTCCGCTGGCCTCCAGAGGAGTTTCTGATCATCGAGGAGGAGGATGAAGAAGAGCAGCAGGCGGCGCAGGCACAGAATAATGGCGACATCCAAAATGGACAGCCGACACAGGAGCCCCATCACTAGAGGCTGCTGCAGCGCCCACACTCTGCTTCCGCCTTCTGACCGACTCCTCTTCACTCCAAACTGCCAGACACACACTCGGTGTCTCTTGATGCCGCCTTGTTGCCCTGACATCAAAGCAATACACACTTTCCTCACAACCATTTATCCACCAGGACTGCAAACTCTCCAAATCCCACCTGAAGAGAACAGATGCCTGCAGCCTCCATCGGCTCCTTCACGCCTGCCGCCGTGCGTCCGGCCCGGATGTCCTGGTGGACGTCGGCAGCTCGGCGCTCCGCGGACGGTTCTCTGTACCTGCAGGAGGCCGACGCCGCTCTGGGCTCGACTCAAACGGCCGGCGTCGAGACCTCTGAGACTTCATCCTTGCGTACAGAACTGTTGGGGCGCTCTCGCCTCCAGAAACTCGTTCCATCCCTGTGCTCCGTTCCTGGATGATATGTTAAGTATTGTGATCGTCTGGTTCTGAGACGTGAATGTTTTGTTCTGTTTTTTGAGAAGTGGATGTTGTGTGTAAACTCTCACTAGGATCCCAACCCCCTCGTCAAAAAGATCATTTGACTTTGTCGGCATTCAGTTAAACAGCGAGAGAAAGGAGAACTCCACCAGCGTTCCCTGCTTGAGCATAAACTGTACAAGGGCTTGTTGAGCAGCACGGTGAGGTCATCACGGTGACCTCTTGTGACGGACGGTACCGGGATGACAAAGTGAAATAGTCAACGTTGAGAACAAAAGCAGGTTTATCGTTTCATTGGGGAAAACTGAGCAAGGACTGCCAAATGTATTGAAACATGTTCTTGTTTGAAAAAGCAGTTGATGAAGCAATGTGCAGGCCCGATGAAGGATGTGTAAATACGTTGTTCCCAGTGACCCCTGAGGCCTTCTAGTGCGCTGATCTCGTCTGTACTGTGGTTTGGTTAACTTTTTAGAGAAACCCAGTGGGAACTAAGTCTTTCCTAGTCTTCCGTTTTTGAAAAACGCCTACTTTTGACACGTTATATTTGACTTAAACTCCGGCGATACAATACTTTCACAGTTTGCCGTTAGCTGTTTATGAGACATTGAATCGGTTGTCTGGTAGCGATGTCTGTTTGATTTGTCTGTTGGCAATTTCAGAATTGTGTGTTGTGCACTCTTTAAATCACCACTCATTGTTTGTGGAACAAGTTGTTAGTCAGTTTGTAGAAAATACTTCCCTTTGTGTACACCGTATGAAATCCTGTTGTACAAGTTTGAGATGTCTATAATTTTTGTAAATTCTCATTTGAGTGGCATTCGGGCTGCGTACAGAACATCTCTCTCCTGTCACCTACAGGTCCCACATTGTTTTTGTAACGCTCAGGGAGACTAGCCGCCGTCTTTCTTTTGTTCTTAGACCACTTTTCTCTGACTGTTACAGAGGCTGTAAATAAACATTTGACTTTGCTATCCAACTGTGTTGCATTGAGAATAATTGATTGAAGAGTTAGTGCCGTTTTATGATTAAGTAAATGAGTCTAGCAGGGTGAATCCTTCAGTGCATTTTAAGTATTGTTTCCAAGAGACTTTACTTTATGTGAATTTCCCCCCCCCCTCTCTCTCTTCATTTCCCCCTCGCTTCACCTGCAGTGGTTTTAGAAAAGCGGCATAACTTCCTGCTCGGCAACTCTCATACAGAATCTCTCCGTATACCGATGCGTGTATCAAATGACTAAATGTAGAAGTGAGAACAGGCCGCACGCCACTTCCTGTCTTCAACTTGCACGTACAATCTGAAGCCGAAGAGCTTTCATGTCCAAGTTCTTTAAAAAAAAAAAGTTACGCTTTTCAGCATTATGGTGACATTCGTTTGATCTTATTATATGGGAGCTTTTTTTTATTTTTCTAACTCTTGAGGATAGTATAGGGTATAAAGGGGTGTGGAACGTTCTACCCATAAACACGAGCCACAATGGTACAAGACTAATAAAATGTGTGAGTGGAAAAGCTCTAATGGGGAACTGGGTCATTTAAAGGAATAAACGGAAAGCTTTGATCACTGCGACGGAAACTTCTCAGGTGTGTGTGTGTCCCAATTGATCAAGTTTTATTGCCAAGTACCAGGAACAGTCCCTCGTTGCTTGAGTTGCTGAGGTAGGGCCTTTGGAGGGCCAAGAGCCCGACAGATTGTGCACGGTGGAACTCCCAGAGTCTTGTGGTCACTTCCTGAAAGGGGAACAATGAACTGACATTCTATCCTGCTTCCTGGAAAAAAATGGAGCATAAAGAGTTATTAATAGTCCCCAGCTGATAATGGCGGTCAGCAGCAGAGTGTTTGGCACAGGGAGTCGGTGAGAGCCTCATGAAAGGTCAGAAAAGGACCGTCCTTTGTCCCCTTCTGAGAAACTTCTCGTGGATCCGAGTGGAAAATGTCATGAGATCACGGAAAGAAGAAGTTAAAGGACAACCGCAGTCCTCGGATGGATTGCCTGAACGTGTGACGTCAGACAGATGCCTCTGAACTTATGCGATGGCCTTCAAATTTTCAAGTTTCAAGTTTCAAGTTTTTATTGTCACATCCCCTTTTATACAAGTATAATCGGTTCGTGAAATTCTTATGTGCAAAACACCCGACAGCAGTAGCAGACTAAAAAAAGAATAAGAATGAGAATAAACTATACAATATCCACACACAAAAAAGAAGAAAGTATTAACAATATATATATAAAACAGTGTAATAGAATATACATCATGACAATATATATATATAAAACAATGTAATAAAATATACGCTTTTTTGAGACTATATATATATATATATGTATATACATACAATATATATATACAATATATATATATATAAACAATGTAATAAAATATACACCATGGCCATAGATATTCACAGAATATGTTCTGGTGTGTAGTGTTAATGAGGGTCTCAGTCCTTGTTCAGCAGCCTGATGGCCTGACTGAAGAAGCTGTCCCTCAGTCTGTTTGTGCGGCACTTGATACTGCGGTATCGCCTGCCTGACGGTAGAAGGGTGAACAGTTTGTGGCCGGGTGGTTATTGTCTTTCAGCATCCGTTTGGCCCTGGCCACGCACCGCTTGGTGTATATGTCCAGGATGGAGGAAGCTCACCTCCAACGATGTACTGTGCCGACCGCACCACCCTCTGTAGTGCCCTACGCTCCAGGGCGGTGCAGTTCCCGTACCAGACGGTGATGCAACCTGTCAGAACACTCTCGATGGTACTGGTGTAGAATGTTCTGAGGATGCGGGGGCCATGTTGAATTTCCTCAGTCGCCTAAGGAAATACAGGCGTTGTTGGGCCCTTTTCACCACGTGAGTGGTGTGCGTGGTCCATGTGAGGTCCTCGGAGATGTGCACGCCGAGGAACTTGAAGCTGCTGACCCTCTCCTGCAACTCCGTCTATGGAGATGGGGGTGTGCTCTCCTCTCCGCTTCCTGTAGTCCACGATCAGCTCCTTGGTCTTCTTGACGTTGAGGACGAGGCTGTTCTCCTGGCCCCACTGTACCAGTGATCCAACCTCCTCCTGTAGGCTGTCTCGTCGTCGTCGGTGATCAGCCCCAACACTGTTGTGTCGTCAGCAAACTTGATGATGACGTTGGAGCTGTGCATGGCCGTGCAGTCGTGGGTGTACAGGGAGTAGAGGAGAGCTCAACACGCATCCCTGAGGGCTCCCGTGTTGAGGGTCAGCGGCTCTGAGGTGGTACCGCCCATCCTCACCACCTGGCGGCGCCGACAGGAAGTCCAGTATCCAGCTGCACATGGTAGAGTGCAGGCCTGACCTCTGAGCTTGGTGTCGAGCTTGGCGGGAACAATAGTGTTGAACGCTGAGCTGTAGTCCACAACCAGCATTCGCACACAACAGTTCCTCCCTCCAGGTGGGAAAGGGCGGTGTGAAGTGCCATGGCAATGCGTCGTCGGTGGATCTGTTTTGACGATATGCAAATTGCCATGGGTCCAGCGTGGCAGGCAACATGGAACAAATGAAGTCCTTGACCAACCTCTCAAGCATTTACTGACAATCGAGGTGAGGGCTACGGGTCTCCAGTCATTCAGGCAGGTTACCTTGGGGTGTTTGGGGACAGGCACAATGGTGGACATCTTGAAGCTCTCAGGAACAACAGCCTGGGACAGGGAGAGGTTGAAGATGTCTGCGAAGACTCCTGCCAACTGGTCTGCACATGCTCTGAGGCGCCCCGGGATGTGGTCGGAACCTGCCGCCTTCCGGATGTCCACCCGCTTGAAGGCTCTGCGCACGTCGGCCTCTGAGATGATCAGCAGGCTGGTCTCCTCGGGCGGCGCTGCCTTCGGCGGGCTGCCGTTCACGTCGAACCGAGCGAAGAATGTATTTAGCTCGCCTGGGAGGGAGGTAGAGGAGTTCTCTTCACCGCTGGTTCTCCCTCTGAAGTCCGTGATTGTCTGTAGCCCCTTCCACACACCTCTCACGTCATGGCTCTTGAGCTTCTCCTCCACCTTGTTCCTGAACTCCCGCTTGGCAGAGCCGATGGTCTTACGGAGGTCGTAGCGGGCTCTTTTGTATTCCGCCATATTCCCGGAGTCAAAGGCGGTGTTACGCGTGCGGAGTGCAGCGCGAACATCGCCATTTATCCACGGTTTCTGGTTGGGATAAATCCGAACCGACTTGGTAGGAACAACGTCATCTATGCATTTCTTGCAACGTCATCTATGCATTTCTTGATGAAATATTAATAGTAAGAACAATATACTTCTGTTTTCATAAACGTGGCCCTGTGTTTCTGTAGTTTTATGGAGATATACAAGCAAGGCCCTGTGTGGGCAGCCCTCATCTTCTCAACTATAGGGAACCGTGGCAATTAAAGACTCTTAAGGCAACCGGTAATTGAAATGAATTGTTCCCCTTCAAACCTGATTGACGGTATGTATTGCCTGTATTTCAACTCCCAGAAAGACTTGAAAAGCCTCGGAGACATATTTTCTCAAGCGCTTTATAATGAATGATGGGGCACTGCATTGAAACTAAAAATGTTGTCTTTATTTTTTCTATGCTTTTGTCACTGGTTCGAAGTTTGGTAAAAGGTAACGTGACATACACTACCGTTCAAAAGTTTGGGGTCATCCAGACAATTTCATGTCTTCCATGAAAACTCACTTTTATTTATCAAATGAATTGAAAATTGAATAGAAAATATAGTCAAGACATTGACAAGGTTAGAAATAATGATTAATATTTGAAGTATTAATTTTGTTCTTCAAGCTCAAAGGAAGGCCAGTTGTATAGCTTATATCACCAGCATATTGTCCCTGTGCCCAAGAATGCTTCTCCAGCATGTATGAATGACTACCGACCGGTGGCCCTCACCTCGGTGGTCATGAAATGCTTTGAGAGGCTGATAAAGGACTACATATGCGCCTTCCTCCCTTCCTCCATGGACCCGCTGCAGTTTGCTTATCGCCCAAACAGATCCACAGATGATGCTGTCTCCCAGGTACTGCACACCACACTCTCTCATCTGGACAGCCAGAGGGGGGGCTATGTGAGACTGCTGTTCATTGATTATAGTTCAGCTTTCAACACCATAGTCCCCTCCAGACTGGCCGGCAAGCTGATTGTGCTGGGACTGAACACCCCCCTGTGTGCTTGGATCCTGGACTTCCTGACCGCCAGGCCACAGGTGGTCAGGGTGGGCAGACACACCTCCAGCACCCTCACCCTGAACACAGGATCCGCCCAGGGTTGCGTCCTCAGCCACCTACTGTACTCCCTGTACACACATGACTGTGTGGCCAGGTTCAGCACCAGCACCATCAACAAGTTTGCGGATGACACAGTGGTGGTGGGCCTGATCTCCGACAACGGCGAGAAGGCCTACCTGGAGGAAGTTGCTGATCTGTCACTCTGGTGCCAGGACAACAGCCTCATCATGAATGTCACCAAAACTAAGGAGCTGATTGTGGACTTTAGGAGGGTACAACAACAGAGGACGTACTCACCACTGGGGATTAACGGGACTACTGTGGAGAGGGTGAGCGGGTATAAATACCTGGGAGTCCACATCACCGAGGATCTGACATGGTCAACAAACACAGACACTCTGGTGAGAAAGGCAAGGCAGCGCCTCTACCACCTCAGGCAGCTGAGGAAATTTAAAGTTTCCCAGAGGATCCTTCAGTCCTTCTACTCTGGAGCTGTAGAGGCGTCCTGACAGGAAGCATCACAGCCTGGTTTGGCAACTGCTCCGCTCAGGACAGGAAGGCTCTGCAGAGAGTAGTGCGTTCGGCTGAGCGCACTATTGGAACTACACTCCCACCCTGCAGGACTTGTACACCAGGAGGTGCAGAACCAGAGCCGGCAGGATCATGAAGGATCCTCACCACCCCAACAACAGACTGTTTCAGCTGCTGCGGTCAGGCAGGCGCCTCGTAGTCACGCTGCAAGAACAGAGAGACTGAGACGGAGTTTCTTTCCTCAGGCCATCAGGACTGTGAACTCCGACCTCACCAGGACCCCCACATAGACCCACACAACTGCCCCTCTTAGGCACACACACACACACACACACACACACACACACACTTACTGTAAATATTGTGTTGTTTTTTATTGTAAATAGTGTGTACTTGTTGCCCTTGCACATTCCTGCTGAGCATTGCCACTTTCATTTCACTGCACACCCTGTGTGTGTATGTGACAAATAAAACATCTTGAATCTTGAATCTTGAATCATAACTGTTTTCAGCTGTGCTAGCATAATTGCACAAGGGTTTTCTAATCAGACATTAGTCTTCTAAGGCGATTAGCAAACACAATGTACCATTAGAACACTGGAGTGATGATGAAATGGGCCTCTATACACCTCTGGAGATATTTCATTAGAAACCAGATGTTTCCACCTAGAATAGTCATTTACCACATTAACAATGTATAGAGGGTATTTTTGATTAATGTTATCTTTATTGAAAAAACTGTGCTTTTCTTTGAAAAATAAAGACATTTCTAAGTGACCCCAAACTTTTGAACGGTAGTGTACATTCATACATCAAATAACATTTAGCAATGACAATTGTGGGATATGTTGGCACTATAAAAACTGCTATGTTAAGCTAACCGGCTACTGGCTTCTGTTGCATAATTACTGGATTTCATATTTTGTGAAATACAATATATTTAACATTAAGTTTGGAATATATCTCCTTATAAAGAAATATCCAACTCTTGATCTCAAATTCTTCCGAATGTTTTTGCAACTAACTAGACATTGTATTGCTCCTTTAGACATGGCTATGATGTCACACGAACATTTTAAGATTTAAACTCAACTTTCCAGGGGTTTAATCTCATCTTGCCCTGTGAACATGCCGTCATGTTTTTGTGATTTTCTGCGTGCATATTTTACTCATTGTGTCTCTTGTGTGAAAGTCATTGTGTTTCCTTTCAGCCGCTCATACTTGCGCTCAGAGGGGACGGCATTCAGTTTGCAAACGGTGAGATGAGTGAGAGTCACTGAGTGCTCGGTGACATGGGGGAATGGAGTGTGTCTCGCACACCACTGTGGGCGTGAGACACGCTATCTTTAAAAGTGTGTGTGAGAGCGCGTGTGCCGAGCTATGTATTAAAACCGTTGTCAGAGCCCTCTGAGTGAAGTCACCGATAGCTCTTCTCGCTCATTCTTGGAATTCTTTCCAATGGAAACAATCCCATCGCTGATCCCAGTGTGTCGGCAGAGTCTGACCCGCCAACCCTTGAATTCTCCCTGACTCCCAACTCTAGTCCACATTACCGCTGTTTCAATCATCCCTGTACACATAAACTCACACTATCTACCCATAACATAACCCTTCCCTCTTCATCTGGTAATGTGATGAGGAGAAAAGTAATGATTATCCAGGGAGCCGTTTCCCCGCTCCCTCTGTCCACTCTCCAATGTCGTTGTCTTCTTGTTCTTTCTATTTTTCGCCCTCCCAGACTTTTATCCCATTCTGTTGTTTCTGCAAGGTTCCCATACAGTACTTACATGACAGAAGAAATGTACTCTGCATTCCCACAGGTTATGTAAGTTAATATTTCATTATAAACTGAGCCCCTGTTCTTATAACTCTGCTATTTCAGTGCCGCAACCTTATTGTTTAAGCCACCGAGCTTTATGTGCGTGCATCACTGTGTCTGTGTGTTTGTGCAAAGCGTGCAAAGGGGCACACGTACATGGAGGTTTCATGTATAACCGTGTCTGTTATTACGATGAGTGCCATGTGCGTAAGGGAAATATTATTTTCCCATGGTTCCTCAAGTGTGAGAATAAAGTAGAGCTCTCAGGACCTGAAGCAAAAACTCTGCTAGTTATTTATAACCTGTCTGGAGACGGCCCACCAAGCGTAGACACATATCTGGCACTGTCAACAAGGGAAGAGCTAGAATAAGATACGCTAAGAGGCGCACAACAAGGAGGGAGGATAAAAGGTGACGGGGTCAGGGAAGGAAAATGAAGGATGTCGAGGAGGTAAAGGAACTGGACCATGACACGGAGGAATCACAGGTTAGAAACCGGCTGTCTTTCTTGCTGCCAACATAGATAAGACTTGATGTGATAAGAAAAAATGCAACCATAGCAAAAATGACACTTGGGAACTTGCTTAGTGTCATCATAAAATGTAACAAGTGTACTTTCAGAATGACACGACAGCAAATGGAAAGAAGAGAAATGCGTGAAAGCTCTAGAAGTCAGTTTGTTGTCATCTGTCCTTTTCCTGAATTTATTATCTGACATTTAAAAACTCCACAGTGTAAGCGCACTGTTGGGGAGTAACGGAGATATGTCAGGAAATCAGTTACCAAACAAAATGTTGGTGATTACAAAGTTGCATCTGAATTCGATATTTGTTAAGACACATACACTATCGTTCAAAAGTTTGGGGTCACTTAGAAATGTCTTTATTTTTCAAAGAAAAGCACTGTTTTTTCAATAAAGATAACATTAATCATAAATACCCTCTCTACATGGTTAATGTGGTAAATGACAATTCTAGGTGGAAACGTCTGGTTTCTAATGAAATATCTCCAGAGGTGTATAGAGGCCCATTTCCATCAACGATCACTCCAGTGTTCTAATGGTACATTGTGTTTGCTAATCGCCTTAGAAAACTAATGTCTGATTAGAAAACCCTTGTGCAATTATGTTAGCACAGCTGAAAACAGTTATGCTGGTGATATAAGCTATACAACTGGCCTTCCTTTGAGCTTGAAGTTTGTAGAACAAAATTAATACTTCAAATATTAATCATTATTTCTAACCTTGTCAATGTCTTGACTATATTTTCTATTCAATTTTCAATTCATTTGATAAATAAAAGTGAGTTTTCATGGAAGACACAAAATTGTCTGGATGACCCCAAACTTTTGAACGGGAGTGTATATGTGAATATAATATTCAATCTTAAATTTGAAGTCAAAGTTGGACAATAATCCGTGCTGAGTATTGTTGTCAGGTTTACACACGATTTACGATTTTATTCTGTATTGCCCAAATAAAATATTTACTTTAAAAGTAATCAAATGTAATACGTTAATTGCTTTCCCCAAAGTAATTAAAATAGCGACGTTACTTCGATATCAACAGGGTCACTCGGAGTCACACTGGCTATGTGAGAAGGACTGCAAAGTAGTGATTGTTGTTCAAAGCAAAGCCTCCACAACATGGACATGAATCAGAATCAAGCGTTCCTCAACGCTCTGCACGTCAGCAGACCTTCGAGAACACAACTTCTGGACTCGCAACCGGAGCACATACAAGTCTCAGCACCCAGGGACCTATTCTCTATTTCACAGTGTGACACCGATCGATACCGGTCGGCCGGCGTCCACACGGTACTGTAGTTGTGTGTTAACATGCTGAGCGGCTGTTGCTCTTCAATAGGCTGTTGTTGATATAAAAGACAGTTTATGACCCGCCACTGTAATCCTTATTGCCTAGAGACCACGATGGAAAAATGGGAGGAAAGAAAAAAAGAAATAGGACCAAGACATAGAGATAACACGCATAAATGAAGACGCACAACTGGGATTACAGCGCTGATACAGGTGTGAGGCCGGTCCATGTTGTAAATGTGAAGGGGAAGTAAAGTGAAAGAGGAGAAGACTCAAGTTAAATCGACCATGTTCCCTCTTTGAACTATCACTACAGCACAAGAGGTCACTGGAGGCAAGAATGTTTAAAAAAACAAACTAGAAGAGTTCCCCCCCCCAATAAAGCTGTGTTAAAGTGCTATCAATAGACTCCATTACAAACAAAACAAAACAATGTGTCCAATGCCTGAAGAAAAGTCACTCTGTTTCTCCCACATGGATTTATGTGGAATGGGACGTCTAACATGAATTAATGTGCTGGTCGCTACAATCATCTGTTGCACGTCTTACCTCCCATGTCGCTTTTATCAGCAAACGCAGCTAAAGTTTACATGCTTTATGTTTTTCATGGAATAAAATGACTGTGATTCTTACCAGAGGGCTTAGATACTTGGAATTCTCAAAGAGAGTATAATTAGGAGTACCTGATAAAATTGCTTTCGCTAAATTATCTCGGACAAGCGTCATTAATCTTGTGGACGTGCTTCCCTTTTGAAGGTGAGTTGGCACTAAACTGTAAAAATGAGAGCTTGTTTCAAAGCAACGTTTTTCCGTTCCCCTTTTGAAGCGATGCGTTGACCCTTGAGAAGTTTATACTGACAAAGCTATACAGTTCACTCAGTCTCTCAGATAGAGTGCATGCCATAGGGAGCAGGTCATGGAAAAGTCTTGAGTTTGACTAAGTGTACTCTCTCTTTTACCTTGTCTGTCAGTCTGACTCAACCTCACACACACACACACACACACACAAGAGAGAACACGTGCATGCTCGGATACGCTCAGACACATTGACCAATCTGCGTGCACACACATCCCTGACTGCTGAGGTCATTTGTAACAGTAGAACACCTCATAACTGTGGGTAAAAGAAACAAATGACACATGCTGGGATTTATACTACTTTAAAAGGTTATGTTGGGGGACTCGGTCGAGAAGTAAATCATCAATACCACGCTTGAGATTTGAATGAGATCTGACATATTATATTACCGTGGGGATTTTGAGGAAGAACAATGTGAGCAAAACCTGAGCTCAGAGAAGAGGATGAAGAAGAACAAGTATTATAAAAGTGGGCATACCTTTCCTTTGATTTGACTGGAACATGATTTAAAAACATGTATGTCTATGCAAATGTTACATTGTCAGAAATGTATAGGCTATCAGGAAGAGCCTGTTGAAACAGTGTGAAGCATTCTGGGTATTTACTCTTAAACACAACCAAGGGGACTGAAAAATAAACTTTTCACTGTGTTGTGGGTTATATATTTCTTGTTAAGATGAAGAAGAAGAAGAAGAAGAAGAAGAAGAAGAAGAAGAAGGTTTGGGCTACCTTATTGAGGTCAATTGGTTGTATAATTAAAAGGATGACATTTCTAAAAGGTAATACGATTTTTATTTTGTTAACGTTATTCTCACCTGATTAAAAATGAGTTTACGCTATACTTTATTCTTAAACTGTATTATATGAGGGAATATATTGTCGTGTTTACTTCTTATGCCATTTTCCAGCGTGATGAGCACTTAATGAACATTTTTGTTGATAATAGTTTGGCTGAAGTTCATGATTTGTATTTATGATGTAGTATTTTAAAATGGTGGTATTACAATATTACATTGTTAAATATAGGAATAGGCCGAGCGCCGCTGGAACTGGCACCAAGTCTACCTCTCTTCCTCCTACAAACACCTTGAGTGCAGGTAGATGGACTGCTGCTTAAAATATAACCGACACCAACAACAACAGTCAGCGATCCTTCCCCGCAGCTCCGCATGCCGTCTCTGCGGTTTACTGTGAACTCTTGCACGAACAGCGCCCCCTGTTGGTGGCCGGGTGCAATGACAGGTGAGAGGTAAACAAGTTGAAAGGTCGTTTTAGCAAAACGGAAAAGGCGGCTGCACGTTTGCTGCAGTACGAAGTAAAGGCAAGTCAAGAGAGCGAGCTTTCCGGGTGTGAATAACTCGTGAGAAACGTATTAGCTGGGAAACAGTTTCAACCGGCGTCGGCTTCGAGGACCAGAGACGCCGAGACGCGTCGCGCTGCTCATCGGCTCACGGCATGTCGCCACCAGGTGCTCGGATGTACTGGAGCTAACAGAGCTAACGGAGCTAGCTCACCGAACTGGCATTCGCTTTGATTCTGGAGGGGAAACTCAAACAACAAGGTGTGTATGCTGTCCCCCCACAGGATGGAACATGTAACGCACGAGTCTGTTGAAATGAGCGGGTTAGCTGTGGCTAAAGAGAGCTAGCTTGTGTTTTACATCCGGGGCCTTTAGCATTCACGCTGTCTGTGGGGCTGTGGATCTGACAGCAGGTCACTTTCTCCCGGTAACGTTGTAGACGTCACAACCTCCCGGTTGAGCGGTACCGGTAACGTTATCGTTGACGTATCGTGAGGCCACGAAGCACAAACTATCATCACTAGTATCGGAAACTATCCGATCAGCCATCTCACGCGCCCACGCAGCTATAAGTTATATCGTCACTTATCTGCATGTCAGGCTCTGGTTAAGTAATTATTTACTAAACGAAATGCTAACCTACGGGATTATTATTTACAGCCAGTAATCGGGCCTGTTTGTGTAATTTAAACACTTATTTTAACGCTAACTCGTGTCTCGGTTATGATTTTACTAATATCAGAAAATTCATGTTATTGAATTCATCAATGAGGAACATTGGGACGGCCCAGGACGCAGTGACTCCAGTAAATACATGTATACTCAGACCATCAACAGTGAGTCTTAATCAATCAAAATGTGTTCCAGATTTTAATCTAAATATCTTGTTCACAGGCAGATTATTGTCATGGTTGTTGGAGGTGGCAGCTATATTGCATGTGCAATCCATATGCACATATGCACTATATCTGGATTAAAACACAGATTAGCACTTCAGTGGCACTTAAATGGCTCTTACTTATGGTATTACTCATGTTATTACTTATGGTATTACTCATGTTATTACTTATGGTATTACTCATGTTATTACTTATGGTATTACTCATGTTATTACTTATGGTACTTTTGTAGTCCGACTATCTTGAAGAAAAGTTACTTTCTGTATTCTTGTTGTTCTGAGTTTGTACTCTTGGTTGATGCACTTATTGTAAGTCGCTTTGGATAAAAGCGTCTGCTAGATGACATGTGATGTGATGTGATGTAATGTAATGTAATAAACCATCTCCTCTCCCCTGCCTGTGAGGGTTCAGAGTGGTTGGACACTCAAGGACAGTTTGTATAGAAAAGTGACTTCAGAAAACCAGATGATGACATCATCAATTCATCCTCTTAACTCCTCCGTATTTCATTTATTTTATCCAGTTCTCCACAGAGGTTGTTTAATGTCCAGCTCACTTTGACCTTGAGTTGTTCAGTTGAAAAAGCACACGTCTGTATTGTGTTGTTTCCTCCTCTCAATGCTGCTTCCTGTTCCACCTTCCAGAGCAAGTGCCAGGTTCTTGATGGCTGCAGATTGAGTTTTGTTGCTGTGTCAATATTGCCCAGTAATGTCCCATATATATATATATATGTATTAATATATATATATATGTATTAATATATATATATGTATTAATATATGTACATATATATGTATTAATATATATTAATATATGTATTAATATATATATGTATTAATATATGTACATATATATATGTGTATGTATATATATATTTATATATATTTATATATGTGTGTATATTTATATATATATATGTGGTGGATGTTGAGACGCATGCATGAATACATGAGTGTTGGAGACATTGTTTTTGGGATATCACAGCAAGTTGGAGAGTTGTTGCCTTCTCGGTTGCTAAGTAGACCTGCACTTAGTATTTGCAATTCATTTTGCATTATCCTTCATTCTTTCCCTCACTCTCTTTTACTGTAAGTCTCTCTGTTCACACACACACACACACACACACACACACACACACCACTTGAGCTCATTGTTTAGCCCAGTCGTTCTTGACCTCTTCACTCCGTTCTTCTCTGCTGGGATGTCTGGTCTTGGCTTAAAGTGAGGAATGCAAAGTGGTTGCCAGAGAATTCCGACTTGTGCCATGAGGAGTCTGCTTCCCTGTGTGTGGTGGTGGTGTGTGTTCAGCATCACGGCTGCCTTGATTAAATAATTGTTCAACCAGCCCAACTGAATGGGACTAAATCAAACCACAAGTGGTGCTTGTTTGGCGTCTGGAAACAGAAATGTTTCTGCGGATGCCTTCGATAAGTCGTGCGTTGCATCCCAGTTGTCCACGCCGGGCGGAAGAAAAACATGTTGATTTAACACAAACAAATGTGAATAGTTCCATGCTCTTTTCACACGGCCGGCTACAGGCGCGTCGTGCCTTCTTGCTGTATATACGAAGAGACTCGTCTCAAGGGTGTGCTGTGGGGACGAGGCCTAATTGTGCTGAGCGAGCGTGTGTTCTCACCTCGCTCGTGCCTCACAGTTTTCCGTTGTTAAAACCACGAACCCATAAACCCTTATTGCCGGCATAATCATGCACGCAAACACACTTGTATCCTTTTAAATGCACCTTCAGCCACTTGGCTGTGAGACTTGCTGAGTCATGCTGCTGCAGAGGGCGAGATGATGGGAGTCTTGGCGGCAGGTAGTTCAAACTAACGGCTTCATAACATTAATTGAGGTGGAAAGTGTGAACCGCAGGTGACGGCGGGGAAGAAAAGCACCTGCTGGATGAAATGGCTTCCCGGAGAAGCCGCTCAGACTCCCTGCATCAGCAAGGCCGATTATAATTACGACTCACTGTATTTCACTTTTAACCTTTTATCACGGAGCAGGTTGTAATTTACTTGCTTTAGAGCTTAGTTTAATTTGAGTTAATCTCATTGTGTGGTTAGGTTGTTTAACATAAGATTGCACTATTGTCTAAACACAGTTGTCAGCAGTATGCGGCTTCTTGTTTCATCACATAAACTAGATCCCGATACAACTTGCATGAAGACACTTTTACTGTTTTCCAGTCTTTATTTACTAAGCCCTTCATTGCAGGTTTCTCAGCATGGAGGAGCAAGTGCAGCACACCAACACATTTTACATTTAATAGTCTTCTTTAAGGGCAGTTTGACTTCGTTCTTGCAACTTTTAGTCATTCAAGCCACTGGTTTTTTAATCTTTTGGTTTGACTTCATGGAAATAGTATTTTTGGGCTCTTTGCGTTGAGACTATTTAGACTTTTTATTTTTAAAGGTCATGCACCAACAAAGGTGTTTATTATTCTGGTAACTAGGTCTGGTGGCCATACAAAGAATGTCATCAGCTCACCGAAGAGAGGAAGAGAGAGAGAGAGAGAGAGCTCTGATGACACAAAGTGAAAACAGCTGTGTGTGTGACATACATAGGACATGTTCCACAAGTTTGACATTCCCATGGGAGCTGGAGTGGTCACCACTGATGTCACTGAAGGGAGAGGCTCCCGTTGGCATGTCCAGATGAGCCCTTCACACGTCTGATGTGTCACGGCTCGGTTCACTTCCCTCAGGGGTCCAATGTGTGGTGTGTCTGCCATGTTGCAGCTACTCTTGAGAACACGCTTACTATTCCTAGTCCAGTCTCCGCATAAGATGTTTTAAAATTGCCAATTGTAATTACCTTTTATTGTGTCATTTAACTTTGAATTAATTCCACTTCTAATATCAGGGTGGATGGCGCTCAGAGATAATTGCCATAGCGTCAGCCGCATTTAATTTATTCAAAACCTGAGCAATTTATTTATGGGGACATATCTAATATTGTCCTGCTTCTTAATCTGCTTTACTTCCTACAAACACACAGACATTGAGGGTGGAGTCAAGATGGTGTAACAAGAGTCAGTGCGTTACTATGGGATGTCCACGTCTGGTTAACATGCTGCCTGTATTCTGGTCTCATCCTGTCACACGCCTCCATGTTCTGTGAAAATGGCGACCCAGCCATTGGTTAAATTTCCATTTTCACCTTAAAGTTACTGACAAGATGATACGTTAGTCGTGATAGCTGGCACATGTTTTATATATGAAGAACGTTAGAACATGTTCCTCAAAGGCCATGCGCGATTTACTGATCAGAGGTTCCCCTATTTACATTCCACACTCGGCGTGTCTGCCCAGGATGCTCCGCTGTCGGTGGGAAACGGCATTCCTGGCTCTTGATGAGACGATCGACACCCCGTGTGTGGAGCTGCTCCACTTCTATGGTGGACTTAAAATGACTTGAGTATAAATAAATAAATAAATGCATGAATAAATACAAGAATAAATAAATAATTGCTTAAATCCGCTCCAGCTCATTTGAATATAAGGACACGTAAATGTCACACATAAATAAATGAAGAAATACGTGTGGACACATAAATAGAGATATAAATAAATGAAGAAATACAGAAATGTAGAAATACATTTATTTAATGATGTCCTGTTGAGTTACAACTTATATTTATTCATTCCTGTATATATTTATTTATTTATACATTTATTCTTGTATTTATTTATTTATACATTTATTTAAGCATTTATTTATTCCTGTATTTATTTATACATTTATTCTTGTATTTATTTATTTATACATTTATTTAAGCATTTATTTATTCCTGTATTTATTCATGCATTTATTTATTTATACTTAAGTCATTTTAAGTCCTCCATACACTTCAACGACTCTCCGTGGTGGAAATCCAAGTCAGGATTTAAATCCGCTCAAGTCATCATTTCTTTTCGTCGTGATAAACCAACATCGGCCCAGACGAAGGTCGCTGCACCTGGCCGCTCGGGAACGTAACAATGAGGTTAACGTGTGTCTCCCTTGCCTCCCTGCAGATGGCCGTGTCGGTGCGAGGCCTGTACTTTGTGGTGACCCTGTTTCTGGCGAGTTTCTTTGGAAGCATCTTCATGCTGGGCCCCGTGTTGCCTCTCATGCTGCTGTCTCCCGCTTGGTACCGCTGGATCACCGACCGCATCGTCGCCACCTGGCTCACCCTCCCTGTGGTGTGTACGCCAGCTTATTCTGTAATGGGCCCTCTAATGTGCTGGCCAGATAGTGAGCTACACGCTCGTGATGGTCCGGTTCCTCTCCACTGTTATTTTTGCAGCCCTTTGTCATCATATTCCATTTTTTAATCCTAAATACACTTAATTTATTTGGATTACCCTGGAGAATTATGCAAAGCTTATTTATAATGACCATAAATTGAAGTCATTATTAATTTATTTTCTTCTCATTTCGTCTCTCTGTGATCTATCTTGCCACCTTTCCTCTTCCCAGTCCCTCCTCTCTCCCTCTACCTCCTTTTTCATTCACCATTCCCGTCTCCCCTTGTTCCTCTACCTCTCCATGTTGCTCGCTCTTCCTGCCCTTTCCATTCGTCCCCCTCTTGAACTTCCTCTTCATCCTCCCTCCACCCCGGCGTCCCCCCCCCCTGCAGTCGTTGCTGGAGCTGGTGTTCGGGGTGAAGGTGGTGATCACGGGTGACGGCTTCATCCCGGGTGAGCGAAGTGTGATCATCATGAACCACCGCACCCGACTGGACTGGATGTTCCTCTGGTGTTGTCTGCTCAGGTACAGCTACCTTCGTCTGGAGAAGATCTGCCTCAAGGCTGCCCTGAAGGCCGTGCCTGGCTTTGGTGGGTATACAGCGGGAGCCCTGACCTTTCTTTTACACACACACACACACACACACATTGACACCTGCATACCATAATATAATTTAAGCTTTCGAAAGCACTTCTTCAACTAGAACGGGCACTCGGTAGAGCGCATACCTTCGACGCAGCCGCATTTTGGCATTAGTTGCATGCCAATTGGATATAAATTGACCGCGCTATGGTAAAAAGAAGATTTTGACCTTTTCATGACCTTGACCTTTGACCCGATCGAACCCAAAATCTAATCAAATGGTCCCCGGATAATAACCAATCCCACTAAATTTCATGCGATTCAAAGAAGGTGTTGACCTTTTTATGACCTTGACCTTTGACCCGATCGATCCCAAAATCTAATTAAATGGTCCCTGGATAATAACTAATCATCCCACCAAATTTCATGCGATTCGGTTTAATACTTTTTGAGTTATGCGAATAACACGCAAACACGCACATATACAAATAAATAAATACACAGCGATTAAAACATAACCTTCCGCATTTTCAATGCGAAGGTAATAACATCGTTGCAAACAAGTTAATGGCGGGAAATCTAAATACAAGAGAGGAACGGTAGAACGCAACTTCAGAGCAGTTGAAAGGTATCAAAAGATGTTTTTATTTAGCCTACCCTGGACAAAATAATAACAACACCTATCAGAACAACACAATGTGATGGAGTCTCTGTAATGACCTCAGTGGAATCAACACCAAAACCATTTCAACTAAGAGCGAACATCATAACCATCACAAAGCTCGGATTTATCGCAGGACTTTTCTGTTGAACCTCCCAAAAACACAGCGGGAGAGCGCACGTTGGCAGATGGAGCATGCTAAATTGTCAAATGTATTTATTCATAACTCATGTAATTTGTCAGTCAATCATCGTCATTGTGTTAGACTGTTATAGATTCAGCTACATGTAGCATAACTTAACAAACTAGAACGGGCACTCGGTAGAGCGCATACCTTCGCATATCACAACATTGGGCATTGAATTATGAACATGTTGGCATTAGTTGCATGCCAATTGGATAGAAATTGACCGCGCTATGGTAAAAAGAAGATTTTGACCTTTTCATGACATTGACCTTGACCTTTGACCTGATCGATCCCAACATCTAATCAAATGGTCCCCGGATAATAACCAATCATCCCACCAAATTTCATGCGATTCGGTTTAATAATTTTTGAGTTATGCGAGTAACACGCATACACATAAATAAATAAATACACGGCGATCAAAACATTACCTTCCGCATTTTCAATGCGAAGGTAATAATGGCTTGGGAGTTCATTCTGGGAAATATAGACTCTATATTAGCCTGCTTTGAAAACGCTCCACGGAATCCGTTGAGCATGAGAAGTAATCAGTTACACAGTAAGATTAGATTAGATTCAACTTTATTGTCATTACACATGAACACGTACAGAGCAACGAAATGCAGTTTGGCATCCAACCAGAAGTGCAACAGAAAGTCTCATAATAAATACAGTATATATAGACTATAGTAGATAAAGCGCTCTGCAAGAGGGCGGCTTGAGGCCTGACCTGTACTATTGGTGATAAGTTAGACTGAACAGTAGACGGATGAAATGAACATAGTCAGACTGAGACTGTGTGTCTTCCAGGCTGGGCGATGCAGATGGCCTGCTTCGTCTTCATCCAGCGTCGTTGGGAGGACGACAAGACGCACATGGCCAACATGCTGGACTACTTCTGCGACATCCGAGAGCCCGTGCAGCTGCTGATGTTCCCGGAGGGCACGGACCTCACGGGTAATAAAACAAACAACGCACCGGCCATTCATCTGCCCATACATCGGTTGTTCTTCTCGGAATATATTTTCCCACCGACCGGGTTCCAGAGCTCCGTTTCCAGACACCTGATTCACACCTTTGCACTGACACTGTTATGCAAACATAGTTTCCGAGTGATAAGGCGTAGCAAAATCCCGCGACACGCATCCCATACATTCATTTCTGCAGGAATGCTCTGATCTCTCAATGCACCAGCGTCGAAAGCCCCCTCAGACCACCGCTCAGCCAATCAGGGTCCCGAGTGGCTTTACTCGGGGAAGCTTAACTTCCCTTTACGTCGCGTCATGAGGGGTCCGGTGCAGTTGCATCATAATTGGACGGCAGAGTCAGGACTTTAAAGATCACTTTCCTTTTGGTGTGCGTTGGTTCCTGTACGTGTGTGTGTGTGTGTGTGTGTGTGTGTCTGCCTGCACGCACATGTCTGCATTTAAGCCTCTTTAACCTCGGGGCTTATTTTGATGCACAAGGGGACGTATACAGCATGTTATGACGTCCTACGTGGAAGTTACATTACTTTACATTCAGCTCACACTTTTATCCAAAGTGACTTAATGTGGGGTTAAATGTCTTGCTCAAGGACACATCGACTAGCCGGGGAATGGAACCACCGATCCTCTGAGTGAAAGACGGACCTGCTAACAACTGACCCACAGTTGTTTACGCTTGGCATTCATGCATACCTCCATCTACTGTTCCTGTAAACATGTCCATGACCCCTTGTAAAGCATTCAGAGCGTATGTGAATTGAATGGAGGATTTTAAAGAATGACGATGATCGCCATGAATCTGGCCATCGTCCTCTTGTCCTCTGTGAAGGAGCCACTTGTTACTGAATATGACTCATGAATCACGATATGCTCGAGTCATGTTTTTACAAATGTGTGAGCGTTTGTCACTGGTGGGTGTATTCTGTGAATGTGGTCATATCCTGGAACCAACATTATTATTTAACTGCTATTTTTATGATGGAATACTGTTATTTTTTGCAATTTTACTTTGTGTGATAATGATTACTTAAATGCATAATATATTTAGTTCATATTTTCACAGAAATACTAAAGATTTCACAATACTAATTAGATTGTAAGGCCATTCTGTAGGTAAGCAGCTGTTAAGTACAAAGTCAAAATTAATCAAAATAGATGTCTAATACTTTCAAATGACCTTGAAACACCTTGCATTGGATGCAATAATGTTACTGTTATTAGATAATAGAATAACATGATCAGTGTAATGCACATGAACAGTACATTTCCAGTTGTGCTTTAAAATAAGTACATCATTTATATACAGCGATCATATAAATGATATCATATAAAAAGATCGTGGAATATGACGACTACCAACTACGCCACGGCCCTGCTGAGACTCCGCCCACTGTTGAGACTCCGCCCACTCCTCTCTACCTCCAAATGATGGATCGTAGAGGTCTGGATAGTGGAATATGCCGACTACCAACTCTTCATCCACTGTCATCTTCATTGTGTTTTAATGTGTGTGTAATGATTCCTTCTGGTCACATGACATCTATTACACCTGTCCATCCTGGAGAGGGATCCTCCTCTGTTCTCTCCTCAAGGGTTCTGACCTTTTACCCTGAAGGGTTGTTTGGGAGTTGTTCCTGATCCCATGTGAGGTCAAAGGTCAAAGGTCAGGGATGTCTATGTGTACAGATTGTAAAGCACTGAGACAATTTTGTAATTTATGAAAATGGGCTCTACAAATAAACTTAATTGAATTCCTAACCTGCAAATAATATATATTATATACCCATAGTTGATTGATCCCCATGATTTACATTGTAATATGAGGATTCTAGTTGCTCGTGATTTATTGAGTATATTTATCTCTCTTCGCAGAATATACAAAAACAAAGAGTGATGAGTTCGCTGCCCAGAACAACCTGCCAAAATTCGAGTATGTGCTGCATCCGCGCAGCACTGGATTCACCTTCATCGTGGACAGACTACGAAAAGGTATTTATTTAGTGTGACATCATCTGCTCTGTTGCAAACAGCAGCATTTGTGTTGATTGGCATTATTTGGGCCCAGTCATCACGATGGAAACATTTGATCAGCGAAAACACGACCTGCCATCACGCTGGTTGTCGTCCGTCAGCGGCCGCAGTTTGTTTGGGAGGAATCACTCTTGTTATTCCTCCGAGCCTCAGGCCTGTGCTTCATCCGGCTGCCAGCCATGACAACACCCCAGAGAATCTCACGTTTCCCTATGAGCTCATTCTGGCGGTCCTCCAGAGTTCTTAAATACCAACTCTGGTGCTGCCGTCTCACCAGCCGCCCTGGATGCTGAACACGGCACTATCTCTCCACGCAGGTGTCGTGAGTCAGTGTGACGTCGTCAGACTTCGTAACTCTCCTCTCTGACCTGCCGTGCACGTCGTCTCCGTCCAAGTCCACCGAGCCGCGGCTCTATTTTTACCGTGGTAGAGCCGAGCTGTACAGGAGCCGGTGCTGGCAGGTGTGTGTGTGTGTGTGTGTGTGTGTGTGTGTGTGTGTGTGTGTGTGTGCTGTCAGGGCGCTGTGGATCAGTGACGACGGGACAAAGTTAATTGTAGTTTTGAGGGCAGAGAAGGGATGAAGCCGTAAGCCTCTGGATGATGAGAGGTGTACGTGTAATGAAGCTCAGAGCTCCGATGTTGAAGGGTGCATTAAACTTACAGAAAACCAGTATGGAGGAGGGGGAAGGGATGATGTTAAGTTTCCCTGCAGTGTCATGTTGGAAAGAGTGTTGTTACCGTCGCATTGAAAATGCGGAAGGTAATGTTTTGATCGCCGTGTATTTATTTATTTGTATGCGTTTTCCTCGCATAACTCAAAGTATTAAACCGAATCGCATGAAATTTGGTGGGATGATTGGTTATTATCCGGGGACCATTTGATTAGATTTTGGGATCAATCGGGTCAAAGGTCAAGGTCAAGAAAAGGTCAATCTTTTTACCATAGCGCAGTCAATTTTTATCCAATTGGCATGCAACTAATGCCAAAATGTTCATCATTCAATGCCCAATCTTGTGATATGCGAAGGTATGCGCTCTACCGAGTGCCCATTCTAGTTTACAGTAAGATGGGACTGTTTAGTGTTTTACTTTGCATCTCGTTCCATGACTTTTAGGTTCACTGTTCTCGTGTTGCTCCTTTGATCTTTGACAATGCATCCCTTCTTCTAGGAGATAACCTGGATGCCGTCCATGATATTACAGTGGCATACCCCAAGAACATCCCTCAGACGGAACGCCACCTCATCCTGGGACACTTCCCCCGCGAGATCCACTTCCACGTCCGCCGCTTCCCCGTGGCGTCCCTGCCCGCGTCCTCCGACCTGGAGTCCTGGTGTCGAGAGCGCTGGGTCGAGAAAGAAAGCCGACTGCGGGACTTCTACTCGGGCCGGCGCCGGGGCTTCGACGGGGACGGCGTCGTCCTCGTGCCGCCCTGTAAGACGGAGCTGCGCGTGTCTCTGATCAAAGCCGCCTCGCTGCTGTACTGGAGCAGCTTCATCGCCCTGTGCTTCACCGGCCTGTGGCTGTGGGCTCCGGTCAGGCTCTACTTCCTGGTCATGGTGGGAGTCTTCGTGGGCCAGCAGAAGCTGATCGGCGGGTTGGAGCTGCTGGAGTTGGCCTGCCATCGATACTGGAAGGCCGCGGCGGCCTCCGTGGAGAAGAAGAGGAAGGCGCGAGACGGGAAGATGCAGTGAGGGCGGAAGACGAGGTCGACTGGACGACGCGCTCGTCTTCGCGGTCAGTCCAGAGGGCGAGAGGATCCTTCTGGGGGACTCGATGCTCCACGCCTTAGAACAGGGAGGAATGATTTAACTTCCTCGCGGTACGCATCGCTTCACTTTCCGTCCAAGAAGAATAAGAGGAATGTTATTTAGATTTATCTTTGTTGGATCCAAGGAATTCATCCACATACAGTGTCGACTGCTCTCTGCAGCGCTGCTCCGATGGACTCCGTGGTTCAGCTTCCTCCTGGTGCTTTTTATTAGTTCATGTCGGTGTTTTAGTCATTGGTTCAGAACCTCTGTGGACGTGTCATGAGACAACGCTCTTAGTATTTGTTCTGCTGTTGCCATGTCTTTGATATCCGTTTTATTAGATGCGATGTTGCCCTTGGTTTTATATCCGTGTCATTCATTCTGGAGCAGAGCCATAGCGAAGACCTCCTGCCCATGTGATCACTCCTACCAAGATTCAGTTAGCAGGATCAGACTGACGGGGCGAGGAGAAGAATCGGCTTCAGTTCGTCTCACGAGGAAAGAAAAGGTTTCATGTAATTGCCAGATAATTACAAAGGAATATACAGGTATACATGTATCCCATTGTTTACCCGTCTTGGGTCTAATTACCCTTTTCTAAAAATTGGGGACTGAAGCTTTCCCTGTTGGTCATCATAGATAACGTGTGTGATGATGTTTATAACTGTCTTGAAACGTAAACTATGTTGTCGTTGTTTGCTCAAGTAGCTTTTGCACATAAAGCCAAAGGTGAGAAAAGCAGACGTGGTTTAAAAAGAAGAAGAAATCAAACCGAATGTAGAGTCTGTTGATAGGAACGGGGACGCGAGGTTAGCCGCCGCGAAGTTAGCCACCGCGCCGCCAGTTAGCCACCGCGTCGTGAAGTTAGCCACCGCGTCGTGAAGTTAGCCACCGCGCCGCCAGGATGAAGGGAGCCTTTGGAGGCGCGATGTGGGGGAACGTCCTGCTGGGACAACATCGCCCTCCGTGCGCCGCTGGCACAGAGGACCAGACTTGGAGTGGAAAACTGGCCACGAACTCCACCGAATCCCAAGAAGTCCCCGTCATGCCACCTCCGCCCGAGTCCCTCCTGGCGTCGCTGCGCCCGCTCAACTCGATTAGCAGCTGACAGCTGAGAGGCTTCTCCAACTGTGCCAAAAAAGGAGCGATATAATGAGGCAAGATCGGAGCGGCGCTCAGAACCGCCGCCGCGCCGCTCGGTACCGGCTGAAACCACAGAGTAAACGGGAACTCTGGGAGTCTGGAAACATTCCCGTCCCAGACGGCACGTTCTGTCCCACCGAGCTCCACGGTCACCTCCACCCCGATGTGCGAGACGCTTTGACCGAGGCGCGTTGTTGTTGTTTACGTGAATCTGAAGCTCCTGTCGTTCCCGTGCGAAGAGGCTGTTTCCAGTCGCTGTGATCCAGCTGCGTACCGTCGGCATGTGGTCGTTTACCAGACGTGGAACTCCGTCCTCGTGCACCGGCCTCCACCTGCTGCTCACCTGTCACCTGCGCGCTTCTCTGTGGCTCATTTTACAATCACTCGTTGATGCTGAACCTCTTCGTCACTGTCCTCAGGTAAACAAGAGTCGGTCTCTTACAGGAGGAAACAAATCATTTAGATATATATGAATATATATGTATATATATATATCAATAAATATACGTACTATCAACTCATTCATGTTTCCAGTCATTGTTCTTTCGAGGTTTTGTCGCCAACTTAGGAAATGTTCACGACTGACGGTCGAGATAATAATGCTTGTAAACTCACTTGATCTTTTAATTACCTTCGCATTGAAAATGCCGGAAGGTTATGTTTTGATCGCCATTTATTTATTTATTTGTATGCGTGTTATTCGCAAAACTCAAAAAGTATTGAACCGAATCGTATGACATTTGGTGGGATGATTGTTTATTATCCGGGGACCAGTTGATTAGATTTTGGGATGATCGGGTCAAAGGTCAAGGTCAAAGGTCATGAACAGGTCAAAATCTTTCGCAGAACTCAAAAAGTATTGAACCGAATCGCATGAAATTTGGTGGGATGATTGTTTATTATCCGGGGACCAGTTGATTAGATTTTGGGATCGATCGGGTCAAAGGTCATGAACAGGTCAAAATCTTTCGCAGAATTCAAAAAGTATTGAACCGAATCGCATGAAATTTGGTGGGATGATTGTTTATTATCCGGGGACCAGTTGATTAGATTTTGGGATCGATCGGGTCAAAGGTCAAAGGTCATGAACAGGTCAAAATCTTTCGCAGAATTCAAAAAGTATTGAACCGAATCGCATGAAATTTGGTGGGATGATTGTTTATTATCCGGGGACCAGTTGATTAGTTTTTGGGATCGATCGGGTCAAAGGTCAAGGTCAAAGGTCATAAACAGGTCAAATCTTCTTGAATCACATGGAATTTGGTGGGATGATTGGTTATTATCTGGGGACCATTTGATTAGATTTTGGGATCAATCGGGTCAAAGGTCAAGGTCATGGAAAGGTCAACATCTTTTTTTTACCATAGCGCAGTCAATTTTTATCCAATTGGCATGAAACTAATGCCAACATGTTCATAATTCAATGCCCAATCTTGTGATATGCGAAGGTATGCGCTCTACCGAGTGCCCGTTCTAGTTGATGATGTAATGGCTCATGTCGTTAGATTAGAACGGTCACATCGGTTTCACATGTCGTTGCATTACGTAGGAAGTGCGTTCTCATTTATTCAACGTTCCACCCAGCCTCGGAAAAACGAGGGCAAAGGGCAGAACTGCCCCGAAGAAATATCATGTTGCCCCTGATATCACTAGGGGCAAATAATGGCAAAAAAATATCAAATAATGCCAAATAATGCCCCAAAAAATCTAAAATAATGCCAAATAATGCCAAAATGAATATAAAAAATCTAAAATAATGCCAAATAATGCCCCAAAAATATAAAATGACAAATGCCTCTATAATTTCCTCTAATAATTCTGATGATTTAAGTGTTTTGTTCTTTGTTTTGTCTGTCCTATCTGTACTGCCTGTACGTACACAAAAACAAATCAATAAATATAATTTCGAATTGTATTTTAAAAAATAACCACAAAGAAATAAGAATAACATTTAATATGTTGATTAAGAAAACACTGTTAATCTGTAGAATACCGCCTAATAGTTGTATTGCCATTTGTATGACCCTTGCTCAAATACTGTAAGCATAAATAAGTATATTTATTTTTTATAAAGGTTAAATGTCATTTCCAAAGGTTAAAAAAGAGCACCCAATTTATTTTTAAATGCCCCTGGATTTCAGTCAGCGGGGGCAAAAATTGCAGAATAAAACATCAGTAAATGTCGTCCCCTGATTCGACTCGTGGAGAACGTTTCCATGAGCTGGTAGTCGCTGCAGAGCGTCTCGACGTCGTCTCGGCAGCCGCTGATCTAGAATGAATTAGAACAATCACGACACTGCAGCCCATGAGTCAACAAGACCTTGAATGCTCATGTTACACAACACTCGGGCCGCAGTGTGCGCACACACACATCCCAGGCTACTGTAGACAACCAAAAAGGTCAGGTGCTCTGAAGGTGAAGTGCAGTCGCCATAGAAACCAATGTTGACTCCCTGTCGCCTAGCAACGGGATGTAGAGTGATGTCAATGGAAAGCGTGCTATTTTCTCCTACTGTGTGTGTGTGTGTGTGTGTGTGTGTTCTCCTGTGGGGATAGACAGGGGACATGATGCTGACATCAAATGGAAGACAAAAAGCGACGGTGTACTAAATCAGCTGCACGACGATGATAAATTATGGGCCAATTAAGGAATCAATTATGCTCCCGGTGCTTTTTTCTCTGTTGCTTTTTTGGGGCCTACCAACTCCAAATCATCCACATCTGCATAGAACTTCCAATTTGCTCCGATAGGATATTAGACACATGAGAGCATCTCTTCATCACGTTTCTTTCTGTTATTAGATTGGGTCCAGAAAGACTGATCGTCTTAGCTCTGTCATATTCATTGATTGTGTTGTTGCTGTGTTTTAATTAGTGTGTAATGATTCCTTCTGGTCACATGACATCTATTACACCTGTCTATCCTGGAGAGCGATCCTCCTCTGTTCTCTCCTCAAGGGTTCTGACCTTGTTTCCCCTGAAGGGTTGTTTGGGAGTTGTTCCTGATCCGATGTGAGGTCAAAGGTCAGGGATGTCGATGTGTACAGATTGTAAAGCCCTCTGAGGCACATTTGTAATTTGTGAAAATGGGCTCTACAAATAAACTGAATTGAAACTGAATAGCTGAATAGGTGTCGAGGAAACCTTCAGGGAAACTCGCTGTCCTGCCCCAGAGCGCCGTGGAAGTGTCTGAGGGGTGGAGGAAGAAATAGCTCCCTCTCTGCAAGCACATGTAAAGGATATGTCACGTCTACATTTGGGCCAAATTGCATGCAGACTAATAGGATCAACAAGGCGGTGTAATTATCTTATCTGGCTCGGTGGCTTTTTCAGTAAACACAGCAGGTAATCCCGAGGTTACGCGGGGGCAAAGTCAAATGATGAATTATACAGCAGGGCAGTGAGCTCTGGAAGTGGAGCCTCCTTTAGTCATTCAAATGGCTCTCTTAATCTTTACATAGGACACAAAACAACTGCCGGGGGGGTGAAATAAAAAAATTTTTCGTGACAGACACACTAAGGAAGAAGAAGCCTTCCAACAGGACCGGAGCTATAAATAACGCCGCAGCAGCGCTGCAATATTCGTGGGTGGATTAGGAGAGAAGCGTCACTGCCTATTTATAAAGCCGATGCAGTGAAGCCTCCTCATCCTGGGGGATTCAGTGAGTCCTGAATAGGTGGGAATACAATTGAAGTCACTGTTTAGATGCCGTCTATTTTCGTCATAAATATTTGCTTTTTCCGCTCTGCACTTGTCTGTTTGAGGAGTTCATTTGTCCTCCACTTTGACTCATATATCCTTCGTAGATTCCGACTGCAGTGAAGCTCTGCAGACCCTGAAGACCAGGCGAACGTCAGAGGCAGGTGAGGGACCCAGCATGCATCAGAGGGGGGACGTCTTCAGGGATCACCTGTCTCTCAGCATCCTGCTGCCACCTAGAGGTCAGCGGATGCCTTTATGGATGCGATTCAACACTGAATTAGCTTATATTCACATTTATCTTGAACACCAGGTTAAAGACACAAAAATCTTCAGGAAGAAGTGAAAAAGAGGAAGGTGTCATTCTAACCATGCGTTCTCACACATGTCCTCGTCGACAGAAAGACTGTATTCACCAACAGATTATTATATGACTCTGTTGCACTTGCTGACAAACAAAAATGTGTTATAAGCTACAAATATGAAAAAGAAAAGTAACCCAGCAAGACTACATTTTTATTTAGAAATCACATCAGACAAAACCTTCAAGAAGAAACCTTATTTTCTCAACCCTCCAATACAGAAAATATACAATAAGATAAATGTATCAGTCAATAAAATAATAATAATTATTATATGGAGTAACGCAAATAAAAACAATGCCCTATCAATAAAATGTGAACAACAAAATGATGACGACAGCGTTCTGTCCCGTTGGACTTGGGGATATGAATCCTGTCCAGTTTGTTCTGTGTTTGTTTTGTAGAAAGGACAGCGAGTCAGGGCCGGACCATTCCGGTGACGCCTGCGGGGATGCACACTCTGAAATGGCACAATGCAACCCACTCCACAAAATAACCTCAAATGTCAGGGACAATGAGCTGTTGTTGTTGTTTCGTTACCATTTGACATTTTGGTTGAAATCTCCACAGAACACGAGGATATAAAATGGAGTCTCTGGCATAGTCACGGGACAAAGACTCCACTTTAAAGACGAGAAGTCCACTGAAGTCCGCTTGGCTTTGTGTTGTCAGAAACACGTCATCGTGTGAACGGACGGTCCCGAAGCCTCGGACCGAGACGGACGGAGGATGGACCGTCCTGAAGGAACCGCAACCGTCGGAGGCGTCACTCCAACACGCGCTCCGGGTGTCGATTCCAACGCTGTAACGTCTGAACAGGAAAGATAACGTCTGCCGGAGACCGTCCGTGAACTCGTCTCGCATCGTCTCTCGACCCGTCCTCTCGTCGTCGTGTCCCGAAAGCGGCGGGCGGCCAAATGACGTCTCCGTCGCGCCTCGAGAGCCGCTCCTTCCTCCGCCGCGCTGAGGACACGCGGCCGGAAGGTACGCGCTCGTCACAGGCGTGCGACACGGAAACCGCGGCAACGGATAAAGAGCGAGACGACCGAATTCGATCGCGGGACGGGCGGTACGACCGTGTGCCGTTCGGGAGATCGGCTCCACGCCGTAAACGGGACACGCCCCTTTCCTGGACACTTTAAGAATGGAACGCCAATCCAGATAAATGCACATCGCGTGAGCCAGGTCCGAATAACGGTCAAACGCCGCAGTGAAAACTTAAATATGACATCATTCTGTGCGGTGTATCATTTGGACGTTCGGACAATTATCACACAACTGGCTAATAAAAGGACACTGATCACGGTCGTCATGGCGCCCAGTGCTCACCAGAGACCAACGCGAGGGTCACAAGAGAGACGCGATATGTGGAGCGACACCTCCCTCAGTTCATGACACGCAAAATAAGGGAAGTACTTTGGGGGAAGCCTATTCAGAGAAGAAGGGAGCCGGCAAACCAAACTCCTAATCAGCAGAGGTCAAAGGTCATAGGCGAGAGAACAGGAAAGGGGTGAAGCCAAAACGTGGCTGACCGCTCAGTCTGCATGTGGTGGTGTGCGGCAAGAGGGGGTAGGGGGGGGGGGGGGGACATGGCAGTGAGCTCTCCCACGAGGTAATCCAAGGCCGGGGGCTCACGAGTTGTCCGAGGGGACGTGCTCCTCGAAGCCCTCGCTCTCTCGGACCAGCGCCCTCTCCAGGATGACACGCCCCTCCTTGTAGCGCTGGCTGTCCTCGGTGGCGAACTCGTAGATCCACCCCAGCTTGCTGTTGCAGTTCTTGCAGCTGACGTCCCGCACCATGTGTCTGCCAGTCAGCATCACTCGGTCCTGCACCTCGCTGTACTGGAGGTTCACCACCTGTGGAGGCGAGACACACAGGTGCACACGTGTCTGGATCGTGGAGGTCTCCATCGTGGAATAGATAGATAGATACTTTATTAATCCCCAAGGGGAAATTTGTCGTCACAGTAGCAGCACCAATAAACTAAACACACGAGAATAAAATATAAAAAACAGGGACGAAAGATATAGATGTATACAAGTAAAATATAAAATACAAAATGAAGTATATATATGTATATAAAATGAAACATATATGTATTTATATACACACACAAACAAATATAATACAATGACTGTGCAAAGTATACAAAGTAAAATATAAAATACAAAATAAAATATATATGTATATATATATACACAACATATATGCATACACAAATATAATACAATACTAATGACTGCAGTGTAAAATTAAATTAAATATAAAAATATTAAATATAGACAGAATACTGCGAACTATTCATACACTCTGTCATATTCATTGAATGTGTTTTAACTCTAATCTGTCCTTCTGGTCACATGACATGTATTGTTCTGTCCATCCTGGAGAGGGATCCTCCTCTGTTCTCTCCTCAAGGGTTCTTCCCCTGAAGGGTTATTTGGGAGTTGTTCCTGATCCGATGTGAGGTCAAAGGTCAAAGGTCAGGGATGTCTATGTGTACAGACTGTAAAGCACTCCGAGACAAATTAGTAATTTGTGAAATTGGGCTCTACAAATAAACTGAATTGAATTGAATGTGGAGCTCTGCGCTGAGTGGGTGTCGCCCCGCTGAGGAGGAAACGTCTAGGCGTGCGTCGCTGTACCTTGTTGAAGAGGAACGCTCGGCCGGTGGCGCCGGTGAAGCGAGTGGAGATGAGCTCGGACCGGTTGGTCAGGATGGTGTCGCAGTTGGCACAGGAGAAGAGGCGCGTTCCACCAATGTGGTCCAAGAAGATGCGTCCCATCGTCAGATCTCTGGGAGCGACCGGCCTGAGGTGGAAACAAGACCGGGAAAACAGAAAACCTGTCATTGTTGGAAAAAATAACATCGGACTAGATTATAAACCGTGGACAGGAACACTTTACAATGGAGCGCCCTTAGCGTGCCATCTTCAGGCGCTAGAAGAAGGTGGACTGTGGGAGGTTTTTCCATCACGTTTATAAAGTGGTGGTTTTAATATTAATCTGAATTATTGTTTTGGACTATCCTGTCCAGGTCCTTCTAACCTCAGAATAAACACACACACACACACACACACAGGGAGCCAGACTTGTTTTGGGAGAGCAGAGTGGTTTTGGGTTTTGACCGGGAAGGACTCCGCTGTGATGCAGTCGCATGGCGCTGGTGTTTTCTGGTGTTTCACCTGTGATCAGAGGATGAATCCTCCCGTTGGAGAGGAGGGAACGAGAGAAGGTCGTCGGCTGAATTATTACTTTACCGGACATCCAATTTTGGAAAAGCGCTACAGGGCTCCTCCTTCGCCATCGCTGGGTCTGTGAGGCCGTCGTTGTAAATCAATGAGCGGCTCGTGAATGTTTTATTGTCACATTGGATTTTTATGTCTGTGAAGAGGCTCAGTCTCAATTAAATCTCGAGTCAAAGGTTTCAGTTTAGTTTCTCCGATATGTCTCGACTCTGTCACTCTCCCCTCTCTGTTGTCTTTCTCCTGCTTACGTCCTAACAATGCTGTGAGGCGTTAACTTGTGTTTTTGGAGGATGAAGAGTGACCCTAAGTTACATAAACCCACAAATGGACTACATCCTGGAATGTGCCACCATGTGACGACACAGCCTGCTGGTGGAGCGTGAAGGTCATTTCATTGATTAGGTGCGACCCAAATTCTACTAAATCAATCAGTGATGACCTTTAGCCCTGAACAACACGACAGAAGTTAAACGCCTGAGGCCCCCGACCAATCGGTACAAAAAGAAGACCCCTTTTAAACGAGAAAGCATGTAAGGCCAGTCCAGCTCGCCTGCTTTACGGGGATTATTTTAGTTTCTTAAGTTAGCATTATTTCAATCGCTTTCTATCGTCACAATATAAAACAACTTTTAGTGTCACTCACCCAAACAATGTCCCTTTTCTGTGTGTTACATATGACTGTCTGAGTCATGTTTACCCTGTTTGCTGCTGAAACTCAGACCATAACCACCTTTTAATGTTTTTATGAACTCGAAGGAAAACACAGTGAGCTAAAAGGAGTATTTACTGAACTATATTGTGAAGCTTTAGTACTTTAATATCCTGACTGCCTTGTCATGAGGAGTGTTGACTGTAGATGGCAGCTGATCTTTGACTCCAGCTGAAAACAAAAGAGGAGAAGAACGAACCAGACAAAGGACAAAGTGCTTGAGACGAACTGCGTGCTGCTTTCCCCCCGAGGGGTGAGCATGTCGGGGACATGTCAGGTCGAAAGAAGCTAACGTTGCTTTAGCCGTCGAGCTAAAAGCGATAACAAGGCGAACAACAACAACAATAACAACAACGTAAATGTCCGCTTCGCTCCAAACTGTCTTCTTACCTTTTATTATTTTATTCAGCGGCACGAGATGTCCCCACCAGCGATGATGTCACCGATGTTTTCAGTGTATTTTAGACGCACATCTGTTGTGTTTGCCGTCGTCGTCGCGGCTGCTTTGTTGTTCTTCTTCAGCTGTTCTGCGCTTTGCTGCGAGTATCAACATCCGGTCATGACGTCACCGGCCGCGCCGCAGCGGCCCGCTAGGGGGCGGCAGAGAGGCGGAGAACCGGCGCGTGACAAGTACACGTTCAATTCAATTCAGTTTATTTGTATAGCCCATTTTCACAAATTACAAAGTTGTCTCAGAGTGCTTAACAATCTGTACACATAGACATCCCTGACCTTTGACCTTTGACCTCACATCGGATCAGGAACAACTCCCAAACAACCCTTCAGGGTAAAAGGTCAGAACCCTTGAGGAGAGAACAGAGGAGGATCCCTCTCCAGGATGGACAGGTGTCATAGATGTCATGTGACCAGAAGGAATCATTACACACTAATTAAAACACAGGAACAACACAATGAAGATGACAGAGTGGATGAAGAGTTGGTAGTCGGCATATTCCACCATCCAGACCTCCACGATCCAGACCTCCACCATCCAGACCTCCACCGTCCAGACCTCCACGATCCAGACCTCCACGATCCAGACCTCCACCATCCAGACCTCCACCATCCAGACCTCCACCATCCAGACCTCCACGATCCAGACCTCCACCATCCAGATCTCCACGATCCAGACCTCCACCATCCAGACCTCCACCATCCAGACCTCCACCATCCAGACCTCCACCATCCAGACCTCCACGATCCAGACCTCCACCATCCAGACCTCCACCACCCAGACCTCCACCATCCAGACCTCCACGATCCAGACCTCCACCATCCAGACCTCCACCATCCAGACCTCCACGATCCAGACCTCCACCATCCAGACCTCCACCATCCAGACCTCCTCCATCCAGACCTCCACCATCCAGACCTCCACCATCCAGACCTCCACCATCCAGACCTCCACCATCCAGACCTCCACCATCCAGACCTCCACGATCCAGACCTCCACCATCCAGACCTCCACGATCACATACGTCAATGACGTGTAGGTATCTTTGAATGTGTATTTTAGCCGGCTGTTGAAACACACAACATTATAATATATATTTGTTTTAATGAGAGTAGCAATGCCACATCGTTTTACACCTGAAAGTTATGCATTTGACATTCTAATGATGTACACTTACCACTGGCCATTGTTAATGTTATTATTAACATCTTGAATGAGCTGGATCCTGAAAGAGAAGACTGTTTGGTTGAAAAAGACCGTGTTCAAATATAATATACAGACAAATTACAAATGAAAGGACAACTAAACCGACTGTCAAGTCCCTTATAAAGTTATACGCACCCTAACATTTGGATGCGTACATGCATATCTGGATGCCACATCATGCTGCTCGGTTGTAATCAGATAACTCCACAGCATCAAGATAACTTGTGCTTCTACTCTTTCTTGACTCCAAGGGTCAGGGTATCAGCAACGCCAATCTTTAGATACTCGTAAAGTATTTTGCAATCTAATCTCATCATATCTCCAAAACCGAGCCTTTTAGTTTCACTGAATTGCTGGTTGTTAACATGTAGGTTAGTTATACAACCACACTAGGATGTTATACTTAATTTACATAGTTCTGTCAATAATATTATGATGTACATCCATAAACTAGATAACCCCGATTAGTTAGAGATTAAGAGGCAGAACATTTATGGTTGTTTGCGCTTTTTACACCCAATTGAGTTGTGTTATGAAGCACAAATATATATTCATCTCCCTGGAAAATCCCTGTAGTTCCGATCGCTGTGTCCACACTCTGCCCTGCTCCTTCAAGTTGTGTCTCCTGATGACGTGTCTTTCCGCTAATAGAGATACATGTGTTTTTTTGTGGGCAGAAAACAATTGTCTAAACTGAACTGAATTAACAGTAGAAAACAACAACAACAACAACAACGTTTTCACCGAACAATATAATTGACAAACTAAAAATGGCAAGCTTAAGGAAGTAACATCCTATTAAATACGACTTTAGAGGTGCCTGACAATTCAAATGGTATTTGATGATAATTTGATTTGGATATTAATGATTAATAGTCCAAATTCAGGAACAAAGATATGAGTGTGGATCACCAACTGTTGTGCTTTAAGTCTTTTTCATCCATTAAACGTGTGATGTAAATACTCCCGGCTCCGCTAGTCCATGTCGATGTGCCCTTGGGCGAGGCACTAAACCCCGTTCTGCTCCCGCAAGCTGTGCATTCATGTTAGACATAACTTCTTAGACCGTTGCACTGATTGTTTTGTATTGTATTGTGTTGTAATGTATATTTTGTGTAAGCACACTGAGAGTCACTTTACCAAGTCAAATTCCTTGTTTGTGCAAACTTCCTTGGCCAATAAAACCTGATTCTGAGATGTTCCTGATGGGCAGCTCCGTCAGGGTGTGAATGGGTGAATGATGTCATGTCGTGTTAAAGCGCTTTGAGTGATCGTAAGACTATAAAAGAACAGTCCATTTATATGCTTTATGAAACATCTCAGTGAGAGCCATAAACTTAAGTGTCCATCCCACCGACCTTCAAAGCGTTCACAATAAGGTGCACTGTTGCGCAACATGCGGATGGTTCTTTAAATTTACAAGAAAAAGTGTGCTGACAAAGAATAAGATACACATTGACGAACAAATAATGCTGAGCGGGCGGTATTATTTGTAATTTGTCTGATTTTTATCCAGATAAACTGATAAGAGGAAGATAAGACTGAGAACAGCAGATTGGGATGAACCATTTTTAGATTTACCCCAGAAGTTATTTTTGGTCATTCCTTGATAACACTTTGCCCTCTTGGGAACTCTTGTCCTTCTCCACACCTTTACAGGCACAGTGCACTCGGCTGGGGAGGGAGAGTTCCTCATTGTCCCTGTGAGGCTGAGCGGAGCAACAGACCCTCACTCTGCTCACCATGGCCGGGTCCGCCCTCCTCATGCTGGCCGCCCTGGTTGGAGCCTGCACTCAGTTTACAGGTACAGGTCACGCTTATCTTCAGTCATTGGCAAAGTTTGTGCTGAATTATTTATTATTCATTATTTAAATGAACGATTGCATAGTATACATATGGATAACACAGTGTGAGATGTATCACATTACATTACATGTCATTTATTTAGGACAATGTGAATCAGGATATATTGTTGTTGCTTTTTGTTTCTGATGATTTGTCCAAGAGACATTTACAGTATTTATTTTACATATAGATCCACTCTGTACAATGTGTTTAGGATGCAAATTAAAATGAAATGAAATGAAAAAAATAGAACTAACATCTTAATAGAAATTAAAAAGAGCCTATATTTAATCTATACATTTAATCTATAATATTTAAGTCTATATTTAATATTTTTATATTTAATTTAATTTGTCATTAGTATTGTGTATTGTGTATGCATATATGTTGTATATATACATATATATTTTATTTTATATTTTACTTGGTATACTTCTTGTATATATCAATATCTTTCATCCCTGTTTTTTATCTTTTGTTTTATATTTTATTTTTTATTCTTGTGTGTTTAGTTTATTGGTGCTGCTACTGTTACGACAAATTTCCCCTTGGAGATTAATAAAGTATATATCTATCTATCTATCTATACGTTACTAAGTTCAAACAAGTTGCTGTATTTGAGGGATAAAAGGCTTTAAAATGAAAAAATTTGGAATCAACATGTTTTTTATTCAGAATTGTAACGTTTTACATTTTATTTGTAACAGTTGACCTGATCCACTTTTTACAAATATGAATGTTTAAGATTAAAATGTTTATCCCCCCAATGTATTGTTTCTATTGTCACATTTAGATGCTGTCAACATTGACGTCGGAACAAATGAACGATCAAGAGAGAAGGTACCGTGTGACAATATGTGCTAACATCATGCTATCTGCCGCTCTGATACTGGATCAATGAGGACTCGTTCTTCTGTGCTACAGACAGAAAGCTACATGCCCATCCTCTGCTCCCCTATACCTGCCCCTGTATCCCCATCCGCATCAGGTACTGCACTCAGCACTGATCATCAACATCACATTATTACCTTCGCATTGAAAATGCGGAAGGTTATGTTTTGATCGCCGTGTATTTATTTATTTATTTGTATGCGTGTTATTCGCATAACACAAAAAGTATTAAACCGAATCGCATGAAATTGTGTGGGATGATTGGTTATTATCCGGGGACCATTTGATTAGATTTTGGGATCGATCGGGTCAAAGGTCAAGGTCAAGGTCATGAAAAGGTCAACATCTTTTTACCATAGCGCGGTCAATTTCTATCCAATTGGCATGCAACTAATGCCAACATGTTCATAATTCAATGGCCAATCTTGTGATATGCGAAGATATGCGCTCTACCGAGTGCCCATTCTAGTTCTGACTGCATGAATGTTATACGATGTTGCATCATGCCATTTCTGACTCCTTGCTTCCTCTTCATCAGTTCATACTCTCACACCTGTTGACATCTCAGCTGTTTATGTCTTGGGAACTCCCATCTCACACAGGTGGACTGCCACAAACACAACGCACACATACTTCAGTGATTACTAGAGGAATACACAGATGAGCTGCCTAAAAGAAGGAGTGAATATTTAAAGACCCTCTCTTTCTTTAGGGAGGAAGCATCCAGAGTCGTCAGTAGAGTCGCCGGTAAGTGTTTCTATCAAGTGGAAATGAAGAGGTGTTTCATCATCAAATATACCTTTTGTTTGGTGTTTGGTTTTGAACATAATCATATTCAACGATGAAATACAGTACTTTCTAATGCATCTCACATATCAGCACCTTCTGTATCTTAAATGACGATGTCCCTTTATCGTATTCTCAGACCTGGTTCAGCTCAAGGTCGCAGTCAGGACCATCCACAGGAAATGTCAGACACAACGCACAATTTGGAGAGAAGCTCGTAGAACAAAACACTAATGGTTTAGATTATTGTATCTTTAGAAGATAAGACAGGGGCCCGTAAACACAGGCGAACATGTGCAACATGATGTTTTCACCAGCGTCTTTTTCACAACAGCAGTTATCCCATAATGTCAGGTATTGTGCATACTGTAGATGAAGTATAAGTGTGTGTGTGTGTGTGTGTGTGTTGAGTAGAGTTGCTGTCCATGTTTAACCCTGAAGTGGTCACTCACCATGTGGATCTGATCTCAGTGCAGCCCAGGTAACACACACACACACACACACACAAACACACACATATAGTGTATTGCTGCCAGTGGGTTATATGTGAGTGTGTGTGTGTGTGTGTGTGTGTGTGTGTGCAGACGCTTGTTGGAGGAAGCTGAGGAACTGTGTATCTCCCTTTCAAATCAGGTACACATTAACCCTCTCATGGCAGTTTAAAACACAGTTATGATTGTACAACCTGTACTGCTTAAGGTGGGACCAAGATATGGTTTTGCAAGTCACCAGTTAGTCTTAAGCCGTTGCATTGAAGTCGGGGTCAAATCCTAAGTCGATTCCCAAGTCCTAAACTTTGAGTTTTGAGCCATAATGCTCTCCTCATTAGATATAATGTCATTTGCATCTCTCTCTGCATACTGCAATTCTTTTTTTTGCTGAGCACCGCCGAGCTTTTGAAAGCAAATTAAATGATCTTTCTTATTGTTGTTTTTTAAGTCTCGTCAATGGCGTTCAAGTCCAAGTCGAGTCTTTTTCAATGTAAGTCATGAAAGCTGTGACTTGAATCTGTGACTGGTGCAGGTGTCGGACTGGAAGCTGGTGCTGCTGTTTGCCCGGGCAGATTCCACGTGTGCATGCTCACCGCACGTAAGACGTCTAAACACAAGCAGGTCCTGTTTAATGCAGCAAGGGAACGATTACTGAAGGATGTGAAGAGTGTGTGATGGGTTCTCTGCTCTTCAGCCTGCTGCAGATGCTCAAGCTGTTGTGCAGGAGGTGGAAGCAGCTCTGCAGTTGCTGCAGAAAAGGGTATTGTACTTTTTGTGGAATGCTCTTTTGCCATGAACAGTGAAAATAAAAATTAATCTAATTTTCCGGGTGTATGTTTACAGTTGCATCTCACTCTGGTTCACGTTGTGGTCTGGAGCTCAAATCATCAGCAGGACAAGTGAGTGTTTTGAATTTGAGATATTAAAAACCGAGCAAAATACCTGAGAAGCTATATTTACTCATTTATTTTCTTCATTGACTGGAACCCCGTTAGCTGGCGCTTTAGCGGCCGCTAATCTTCCTGCAGTCCACAGAAAGGAGACAACATGTAATACATACAAAACGGGCCAAACATGACGTTAACAAACAGTTAATAATAGTACAAACAGAATAATAAAAATAATAAAAACAATTAAATATAAATAGTAGTCAGATACCTAGTGCAGTCGAGGTCTAAGATGTATGTTGTGCAGTACATCAGTAATTTATTAAAAGAAAGTAGTTAATATCAAATGGCTAATGGCCTGAGGTGCGCCTTCAATAGTTTTTTTAAATTACAGATTATTACCTGTATGAGATATATGACGAGTTAGTAAATTCCAAGAAGTAATTGATTAAAGAAATATGCAGGTGTCTGATTAAATATCCCTTTGTGAGAAACATAAGACGGCTTTAGTGATGTTTAGTTTCCACTGAGAACCGTGAGGTGATAGAAATCCTTCTCTTACCCACGACATGTCTTCTATCATGTTACGACAAATTTCCCCTTGGGGATTAATAAAGTACATATCTATCTATCTATCTATCTATCTATCTATCTATCTATCTATCTATGTTGTGATCCTGTTCGTCGTGAGCTGCATGTGGCAGTGATGTGCTCGCGGTTTATTGTCTAGCAGGTGTCAGTGCGCGAGAGATGAAAGCATAAACCAGCGTTTACGTGAAGCAACTCTCCTGAAAACACTGCAGGTAAAATACATGTACGGTTAAATGCTCATCTGAGTCATGCATTTGGCTATTTGTTGACCCATTATCTATGTGTCCTGTTTCCAGGACTCTCTAAGTCGTGTCTTGGACAATCCAGAATGGCTCAGAGAGAGGGCGGACTTCACCGCTGTGCTGCAGTCTGAGCCAGTTATCCTTCAACCCATCTCAGATCCTGTAAATAAAGAAAGATCGTAACAATAATTCAACAACTGTAAATTATTACTTCAAGTAATAATGCATGAAAACCCCCGGAATGGCTAATGTGTAACCAGTATATATTGTGTGTTTCTCTGTAGCAGAGCACATGGTCTGACCTCAACCAGTTAGCTGTCCAGATATGGACAAGCATGGTAAGTTCTTATTCATCAAAGTCCTCGATATCACTTACAAGGTACGCTACTGTATATATATATATATATATATATATATGCTTTTTAACTGTTCTGCTTTTTTAATTGTGTCCATCCTTGAACTGTTTTTAATGTGTTGTACGGCGACCTTGAGCGCCTTATAAAATAAATGTATTATTATTATTATTATTAGGGTCCTCGTCGACTTCGTCGTAGAGGAACCTATTGTTATTGTAACGATTATTATTATTACGCTTTGTCGTGTTCAAACGTCGTCTGCCCGCACACCGTACGCCCCAGCAGAGTGAAATTCCACATGCAGAAGCAGACTGGTGAAAATTTTCATATTATTGAGTTTTCGTATTAGTACATAAAGAAATGGCTCTATAGCGCCCCCTACAAACTTTCTTTTTCAGTAGCAATAGTTTTCTTCCCCCGATGACCGATTGACTTGAGATTTGGTCCAGAGGTCAGAATTGACCAGCTCTACAAAAAAGCCTCTCAGACCCCTAAGCTCCGCCTACTTAGATTTTCCGCCATTTTGAATTTCTTTAAAAACTGTTTTTTTCCAACTTCTCCTAAACGCTTCGTCCGAATCATACACAACTTGTTGCGGTTCATTATTGATTCAATGCCATCATAAATCTTCGAAAGATAGTTAATATGTCATTGCGTTCAGAAGATATGGACCAATGAACATCCAAGGGGTGTGGCCTTATTTGTAAAGACACCTAACTTCCAAATCACTTGGACTATCCTCACCAAATTGGTAGCCTATGTCCACAAGGACACCTTTAACCTACCTTAATTTTTTCATAACGTTTGAACATTAGGGGGCGCTATAATCAATCCCTCAAAATATGCCTTTTTCATGATTTTAGGGCTTAACTACTCCTAGAGCTTAAACCCGATACATTCCAAACTTGGCCTATATGGTCTTGAGACCTTTGTCTTGAAATGGCCTTAAAAGATTTCAATAATATTAAACTTTGTGCGTTTGCCGGACCGGCAAAGAAACGCCATTCGCCATGAAAATTGACGTTGTTGTAACTCAGCCATACATAATGGAATCTGCTCCATATTTCTCATACATCATGACATAATGACCCTGAAGACATCCATATGCTAATTTTTCCATATGCTAATTTTTTTTCCTGGAAAGAAACGCCATTCGCCATGAAAAATGACGTTGTTGTAACTCAGCCATACATAATGGAATCTGCTCCATATTTCTCATACATCATGACATAATGACCCTGAAGACATCCATATGCTAATTTTTCCATATGCTAATTGTTTTTCTGGAAAGAAACGCCATTCGCCATGAAAATTGACGTTGTTGTAACTCAGCCATACATAATGGAATCTGCTCCATATTTCTCATACATCATGACATAATGACCCTGAAGACATCCATATGCTAATTTTTTCTGGACTTAGCGCCAACTAGTGGCACTAGGAAGTTACATGTTTTTACTTTTATACACTGCTCCTGAGATTATTCAGATCGCTCTCAAAGTATACCAGAATAGACCTAAGACCTCGATGATGCTTCCCTGTGGAGCTCGTAGCGACACGTTGAATCACATTCACATGTAATTTACATGACAAGGTCTAGACTTCACATGGATACACATGATGCATGTATATGTTCACATTGTCACAGCGTCCTGCTGCTAACCCTGGACTCGCTCAAATCTGCTCCAAACTTCTCATGCTCGTAGAATTCAAGGCCTGAGGATATCAACAAGCCTTTTTCACTCAGAGTCAAAGCGCCACCGACTAGCAAAGTAAAATCAGTGTCGCGTGACGAACGGTCAAACGCCCGAACGCCGTGCGTGCGCTCGGCCGAGGGGGCCGGCGTCCGGCCAGCACCCCCGACGTGCGAAGCAGGAAGAGGACCCGTTCATCGCTGCTTGCAGCTTTAATTATTATTATTATTATATATATATATATACATGACTAATGTATATATATATATATATACATATATATATATGTATATATTAGTGCTGTGAAAAATAACGCGTTAACTCAGTTAATCCAATTACAGGTTTAACTAGTTTTTTTTTTTTACGCATTTAACGCATGCGCAGAATGAGCTTCCAATCCGTCTGTTGTTGGTCGTCGGGACGAAAAAAAAGTCACTTGCAAAATGAGCTTCCAATACACCACTTCAATCTGAACTCTGTCCGCTCTCATGCAGACGGTCTGTTCATCGGTAATGATCCTTCCGCAGGTTCACCTCCGGAAACCTTGTTATGACTTTTACTTCCTGTCGATCAGGGTCTCAACACGTCGATCGCGACCTGCCAGTCGATCGCGGCGTAGAGTCGGTAGATCGCATGACATTAAAGAGATTGGCCCGCCCCCTGACATGTTCTCTATAGCAGGTCTTTGTTCTTTTATTAAACTAAACGTCTGTTGTTGATCGTATCTCCACAGCAGCATGTCATTTCTGTCTCTTCGCGTTGCGTTAACACTTATCGATCTCCGTCTGGCGCGCCACAGAGCTCCGTGCGCGCGCATCGGGACCGAGCAAAAGAAAAGTCACTTGTCAATCTGTCCACCTGTCCGGGCCGGTGAGGTTTCAGCTTTGCAGCGGTGTCCCCGCCGTCCCTTTCATCACGGCCCAGTTCATGAAGAACACCCACACAGTCAGTTTGCCTCAGCAGCTGCTAGAGGAAGACTAGAGGCCTTTAGATTGTATCATGGTGGAGTTAATGGTTGACAAACAAGAGAAACATGCTCTGTTTAACCTCCTGTTACCTTTACATTTACGAACATATTTTACCCTCGGGGTCAATTTGACCCCAGCAATTAAAACCTCCAGAAAATTATTAGAATTAATATTGCTTCCCAAGTTTAAGTGTGAGGTACTTTATGTTTGTTTGTTGACTACCTAAATAGCCCTTTAAATATATAAAAAAGTTGATATTTCTTATATGTTTGACAGTGAAAAACAGCCTGGGGTCAAATTGACCCCAAAGAACACCGACATTAAACATTGAATGGGGTCAAATTGACCCGAAAGGTAACAGGAGGGTTAAACATTCTGTTTAGGATGAAGATGTATTGATGTTCCAGATGGAAGAAAACTGCTAAATAACTGCTGAGTTGCAGCACCATTGTATAGAAGAATGTATAAATGTATATATCCGTCTTTTGTCATAAATCTCTATGTTCTCACAAAATATACCGAGAATATCGGTAATATGTGATTAATCATGATTAATCCCCAAAAACCTGTGATTAACCCGATTAAAAATGTTAATCGTTTCACAGCCCTAGTATATATACATATATATATATGTATATATATATATACATGACTAATGTATATATATACATATATTTATATATATATTTATATATGTATATATATATACATGACTAATGTATATATATACATATATTTATATATGTATATATATATATACATGACTAATGTATATATATACATATATATATGTATATATATATATATATATATATATATGTATATCATGACTAATGTATATATATACATATATTTATATATATATATACATATAAATATATGTATATATATATTTATATGTATATATATATACATATATATATTAGTGCTGTGAAAAATAACGCGTTAACTCAGTTAATCCAATTACAGGTTTAACGCATGCGCAGAATGAGCTTCCAATCCGTCTGTTGTTGGTCGTCGGGACGAAAAAAAAGTCACTTGCAAAATGAGCTTCAATCCACCACTTCAATCTGAACTCTGTCCGCTCTCATGCAGACGGTCTGTTCATCGGTAATGATCCTTCCGCAGGTTCACCTCCGGAAACCTTGTTACGACTTTTACTTCCTGTAGATCAGGGTCTCAACACGTCGATCGCGACCTGCCAGTCGATCGCGGCGTAGTGTCGGTAGATCGCATGACATTAAAGAGATTGGCCCGCCCCTGACATGTTCTCTAGAGCACGTCTTTGTTCTTTTATTAAACTAAACGTCTGTTGTTGATCGTATCTCCACAGCAGCATGTCATTTCTGTCTCTACGCGTTGCGTTAACACTTATCGATCTCCGTCTGGCGCGCCACAGAGCTCCGTGCGCGCGCATCGGGACCGAGCCAAAAGTCACTTGTCAATCTGTCCACCTTTAGATTGTATCATGGTGGAGTTAATGGTTGACAAACAAGAGAAAAATGTTCTGTTTAACCCTCCTGTTACCTTTACATTTACTAACATATTTTACCCTCGGGGTCAATTTGACCCCAGCAATTAAAACCTCCAGAAAATTATTAGAATTAATATTGCTTCCCAAGTTTAAGTGTGAGGTTCTTTATGTTTGTTTGTTGACTATCTAAATAGCCCTTTAAATAAATAAAAAAGTTGATATTTCTGATATGTTTGACACAGTGAAAAACAGCCTGGGGTCAAATTGACCCCAAAGAACACCGACATTAAACATTGAATGGGGTCAAATTGATCCGAAAGGTAACAGGAGGGTTAAACATTCTGTTTAGGATGAAGATGTATTAATGTTCCATATGGAAGAAAACTGCTAAATAACTGCTAAGTTGCAGCACCATTGTATAGAAGAATGTATAAATGTATATATCCGTCTTTTGTCATAAATCTCTATGTTCTCACAAAATATACCGAGAATATCGGTCATATGTGATTAATCATGATTAATCCACAAAAACCTGTGATTAATCCGATTAAAAATTTTAATCGTTTCACAGCCCTAATATATATATATACATGACTAATGTATATATATATACATATATTTATATATATATATATACATGACTAATGTATATATACATATATATATATGTATATATATACATGACTAATGTATATATATACATATATTTATATATATATGTATATATATATACATGACTAATGTATATATACACTAGCTTACGAATAATGAAACATTAGGGCCTGTCTGACGAACCTTTTCTGTCTCTATGTTGTTCTGACATTAATATTGTCCCGGCCCCGCTCCGTCACCCTTTACTGTCTCTATAATAAAAGGCATAAATCCTCAGAAAATAATCGTAAAGAAAAATGAGCAGACCGCTAAAAGTTATAATCTCTCAAAGCAAAAGTAAGATGTAAGAGTGATTAAAGTGAACTTGTATAACTCTATCTGAGATTAGATAGGAGATGTAACGATTAACTTGATGAGATTGTTCTCCACGATGACTCTCTACAGCTTTGCTCCTTCTCCATCTATCTATCGATCTGCAGATACAATAATTGTGTAACCGATCGTAACTTTTCCTCCTGCAGCTTCAGCCATCGACAGCTGAGGTCATGGACACAGGTGTCATCACCTTCCCTTGCCCTACCCAGGTGAGCCGCGCCATAGAGACATGTTTCAGTACATGCGGTGTAATCAAGGTCCTGATACGATGGTTTGAACTGCAACTTCTTTTCCGCTCTCATCCCAGGAACGACCGCTCCTGCGCACAAAGAACAATTCCCCCGCTGAAAGGGAAGGCCGAGTTTACAGCAACGCGTCTACACCAACCGACGCTGTGAGTCTGTCCTCTCACTTCCTGAACTAAAGTGTGGAACTGCAGCACAAACAATTAAACGTACTCAAGGTCACTGCATGTTTTTCAGGTTATGGGTACTGAGATACCTTGCACAGACCTCAGTCCATCTCCCACGACACCCACTTCAGGTTGAACCTTGTTTTTTGCTCTTCTTCTGCTTTTGTATTTTGGGAAATGGAGTTCAATCCAACCCCTTTATTCTCTGTGTAGTTCATGAACTCCGACCTGGAGATGTCAAGGTGGTGGCAGCGCTAGGCGACTCTCTGACAGTGAGTGTTTCCCTTCTCCTACTTTTTATTGCTATGGTCTAAATATCAGAATCAGAATCAGAATCAGAAACAGGTTTATTGCCAAAGAATGAATGTTTTCACAAACAAACGAGGAATTTTTTTTGGTGCAACATTTGGACATGACAAACAACAATCAGGAGGAGAGGGAGGAGGAGGGTGGTAGTCCTGGGGTGACAGTCAGTCAGTCCCGGGTCCATTGATGAAAGCTATTGGTGTGGCGGGGTCATGATGGAGCCTCCTCCGAGGGTCAGGGTGGGAGGTCTTTCTGTGACCAGTGAACAGGACCTGAATTGCAACCGATAACCCTATATATGTTTATATATACTGTATGAATACAGATTAAGACCAGATATACAGTATATACATATATTTGTGGGTTGACGTGTGCAGATATCACAACACAACAACCAAGGAATGAACCGCTGTGAGATCATTGTAGATTATAAGACTCTAATCCAGAAAAAGTACTTGCAGATCTCCATCACTGCAGGATCTGGATCAATAAAAAACGTCATGCTGTTTTTCTGCAGGCGGCCAATGGTGCGGGCGCCAAGACAGACAACCTTCTGTTGCTGTTGAATCAGTACCGAGGAATGTCGTGGAGGTAGGACCAGCTCGAGTCCACCTTGAAAACAACAACCCATTGTGTCATTCTGTGAGCTGCCTTTGAAACCAGTTGTCTCTTCACTCTTCAGCATTGGTGGTGATGAAAACATCACCACAGTGACCACTCTGCCAAGTATGTGTATTTCCTATTTATGTCTTCTTTAGAATTGCAAAAGCCTCGCCTAAAATTAAGTTACGTAAAATTGCTTGCTCAAAGTTTCTCCAATCAAAGATCAGATATTGGCCTTTTGTCGCACTGCATGGTCACCATTATGATCGGCCTCTGCAGTCCTCGTCTTTATGTCCGAGTGACCTGAATCATTTATATGTTTTAGGACGCCCTTGATTATCAATATTGATACGACATCTTCATTTTTCTTCTACAAGTCCAGGGGTCCCCAAACTTTTTCCTGCGAGAGCCACATAACTTTTCCCTTCTCTGATGGGGGGTCAGTTTGTAACAGAAAAAGTGTGACGATCGCAGGGTGCCTAAATCATACCTGCAAACTCATGAGCGGTGAAAGATGTGTGTGTGTGTGGGGGGGGGGGGGGGGGGGGGGAGGTGACTTTCTTTTCTTTTGTCACCACACCTAAAATCAGAAAGCGTCTCTGGTATTGTTCAGGGGGCCGGGCCAAATGTGGAGGCGGGCCGTATCCAGGCCGCGGGCCGTAGTTTGGGGACCACCACTGTACAAGGCGTGCACAGTAATGTGTATCATGTGTGTGTGTGTGTGCTTGTTCTCATCGTCCCTGTGTGTGTGTCCTGCAGACATCCTCCGGGAGTTTAACCCCTCCCTGACCGGCTTCTCAGAGGGGATGGGTAGTCAGGACTCTCCTCAAGCCTTCCTCAATCAGGCTGTGGCCGGAGCCACCAGCAGGTCAGTCACAACATCAGTATTTAGATTTGACTCTGATTCACCCTTTAGATCTTGATAAATAAAACCTTTGCAGATCTTACGCAATACAAGAACAATAATTCTACCATCAAACTTGTATATTTGCAGTGACATGGTGCACCAGGTGCGTGTCCTCGTGGACAAAATGAAAAATGATTCGGTAAGGCCGTGGCTCCGGGTAACAATACAGGAAAACACATGCGCTCATGTGACCTTTGTCTTGGTTTTATATTACAATTCCTCTCAATTCTCCTTACAGCGAATTGACTTCCACAACGACTGGAAAGTGATCACCATGTTTATTGGGGGCAACGACCTCTGTGACTTCTGCACAGACAGCGTAAGAACAGCAGTGATTCCGTCTGTTCTTTCTTTAGCATGAGGCTTTGCTTTGTCCCCATATGACTGTTGTGCTCTTCCATTAGCCACAACAATATATACTTAGGCTCTGTTGACATTTCAAAAAATGGGGTTCAAGATCTACTTCATAATTCCTTTGTTCATATGGAAAGCCTGGATAATCTAAACATGTATAAGCAATGTGTTTTATGTCTGCAAGTGACAATTATGATCATTTGTGTTGTCAATAAAATGTCAGACATATTCACATTGTTCCATCAACCATCATAAATGACAAAGAAAACCAGCAAATCTTTCATGTTTTGTCTTGAAAAGTTAAAGACGTTCCCCCTGTATATTTAGGATTAGTATTAGTATTCAGTTTTTAGTGTTTTGTTTTGTGTTTTATATTTATTTTCATTGATGCTCTGATGTGCACCGCTGCTGTGATTTTTGAAATGTCCCCACTGTGGGACGAATAAAGGAATATCATATCATCATATATCATATCATATATCATATCATATATCATATATCATATATCATATATCATATCATATATCATATCATATATCATATCATCATATATCATATCATATATCATATATCATATATCATATATCATATCATCATATATCATATCATCATATATCATATCATCATATATCATATATCATATCATATATCATATCATATATCATATATCATATCATATCATATCATATATCATATCATATATCATATCATATATCATATCATCATATATCATATCATCATATATCATATATCATATCATCATATATCATATATCATATCATCATATATCATATATCATATCATATATCATATCATATATCATATATCATATCATCATATATCATATCATATATCATTTATCATATATCATATCATATATCATATCATATATCATATCATATATCATATATCATATATCATATCATATATCATATATCATATCATATATCATATATCATATATCATATCATATCATATATCATATATCATATCATATATCATATATCATATCATATATCATATCATATATCATATCATATATCATATATCATATATCATATCATATATCATATCATATATCATATCATATCATATATCATATATCATATCATATATCATATCATATCATATATCATATATCATATATCATATATCATATCATATATCATATCATATATCATATCATATATCATATATCATATCATATATCATATATCATATATCATATATCATATCATATATCATATATCATATGTTTTGGGTCTTGTCTACTTCCACAGGTTGTGTTCTCCCCCAGGAATGTGGTTGGTCACATCCGCGCCGCTCTGGACGTCCTCCACAGTGAAGTATGTTTTCGCCTTCATCACACGAACAGACAAGTTCAGTTTCAAAGTCAGAATCCAAACGACAGGCAGTCTTCAGACTCTTTTCTTTTTGTTGTTGTTGTCCAGGTGCCGCGTGCCGTCGTCAATCTGATCGAGGTGTTAGACATTGTCCCCCTGCGTGATCTGCACAATGATAAAACTCTGGGCTGTCCCACCTGGTTTACGAGGTCAGTGATTTTTTTTATTTGGTCGCGTTCAACCAAAACAAACTGACAAAGTCATTCTTTCAAAGTGATAATGTTTATGTTTCAGCTTAATTTGCCCCTGCATACTGAAGCCCAAAAGGGGATCCTCTGAACTCCAGAAGGTCAAAGACCTCAATAAAGCTTATCAGGTACACAACTAAGAATATACACATATAAGAGATGTGTTGTCCATATTCTTAAGAGCTTAAAATGTATCATCATTATAATTAATTTCACTTATATGCTTCAGTATATACTGCATTATTATCTTTTATTTTATTATTTTAAAGTTTTTTTTAAAATTAGTTTATGTTATTGTTTGAATGTGGAGCTAAATATATAGTAAGACGAGTTCTTTATTTTTATTAATTGGGAAGATATGTCAGTCAAACTTTTCTTTCTTGGTATCTTGCTGTGTTCCCTCCAGCATGCTGCGAGAGAGCTCGTTGACTCTGGGCGGTATGACACACACGACAACTTCACTGTGGTGCTGCAGCCCTTCTTCAGGGAGGTTATCCTTCCCAGGTTAGAGGTAACCCACCTGAAACATTACATATTCCTTAAGTTTGTATTCATTGATTTGAGTCTTATTTTTTTAAAGTTTCTTCCTTCTCCTTTCTTTTTAAAAGGATGGCCGGCCTGATCGCTCCTACTTTGCACCCGACTGTTTCCACCTGAGCCAGAGAGCTCACACTCTCATGGCTAAGGCTCTTTGGAACAACATGGTAGCATTTGCTTTATTTTAAGACAATAAATGATGTTTATTTATGCTGTATTTATCCCAAATACATCCCTGACTCTCACAATCTCCAGTTAGAGCCAGTGGGAAACAAGACTTTTACACAAGACTTCTCAGCTGGCATTGATCTGAAGTGTCCCTCCAAGGTGACTGAGTCCAACCGCGTATCAGAACTAGTTCATAACGCTGTTTTATCTGTTGGTGTTCTGACATGCTTTTGAATATTTCTTTATTAGGCCAACCCATTTTTAAGGACTGCTGTCAACAGTAACTACACCTTTCCAGGGCCTCCCCCCACTCCTGCTCCGAGGACAGTAGGTCATGGTTTCTTTAAAATATCATTATTATCTATGCATGATGTCAAAACTATAAAACCCTAAAACATGTCCTTCTTTAGAATTGGGGAAGTGACTTTTCCTGCGTTGACACAGCTCCATCCAACTCTGTGCCCACTTCAGGTCAGCATTTCAAGGTGTCACTATTACCGAAAGGCAAACAGAGGTCAGATGTCAAATCAGCTCATTTTGGATATCTTTAGCTCACAGGTTACGCCCAGCCGACGTCACGGTGGTGGCTGCTCTGGGAGACTCTGTAACGGTATGTTCGTACACAACATGTGACCGAGACTTGTGTTCATTTTGCTCAATGAAAAGATCTTAACCCAAGGCCCATGTATGTATCATTTTCTCTAAAACATCTCAGGTTTGACTTGATACACTCATTTATCCTTGTGTTTGTGTGTTTTGTCTCTGCCTCTTTGCTTTCTCTCTTTATTTTCTTCCTGTAAAGCAAGATTTTAAAATGCATTACTCCCCAAGTGGCGACGCAAATGATATAATAACTATCGACAGAAATGGGATGGATTAGTTTGTGCAAGTAATAACAATGTCATATCAATTTGTAACTTTTTAGCCGTAGCTGCATTTTATTTTCTCGGGCATTATTTTTTCCGACACCCAATTTCTGCAAACCCCAGGTTGTCATACGTGGTATCGTTTGTAGCTTAGAAAGCATTATTAAGTGAATGGATCAGAGAGAAAAACAGAGAAAATGATGACCATCTTTTTCTGCATTCAGGCTGGATTTGGTGCAAAGGCAAAAAATCTCCTGGAGCTAAGAACTGAGTACAGAGGGGTGTCGTGTAGGTGAGACACCGCACACACACTACACACACACAACACACACATGTACGTTGCATTGTGATCATTATATTCATTACTTCTCTTTTCATCCCAAAGCATTGGAGGAGACAAAACTCTTGAGACCGTCACAACGTTACCCAGTAAGTCCCGAGCCTTCTCTGTGTGTAATGCGTCGCTGCACCACGAGATGGCAGATTTGAACTGTAACGAAACCTCTTCGTCTTTGGTGCAGTGATCTTCCTCCTTCTTTTTTCACATCAGATATCCTTAAAAAGTTCAATCCTAAAATCAAAGGGGCGTCAAAGGGACAAGGGACCCGGCGGACCGGCTTCAACATGGCGGTATCAGGGGCTAAAATAGCGTGAGTTCCCACATTCCGCTGGTCTATCAGGTGGGAATGGTTGACTTGTGGCATGTTTTAAGCATTTTGTCCACTTAATATCATACAGAGGAATCCCAGAGCAGGTCCGACGCCTGATAGATACCATGAAGGATGACACTGTGAGTTTAACAAGTGGTTCTATACTAAATAATGCACACATAATACACTTTCTGTGACCACACATTTGATGTGCAGTAAAAGTAACATTTGTTGTCTCTCTCTGTCTTTCTGATACTTTCTCCATCGTTTCAACAAAAATAGACGCTGGATTTTGAGAACGACTGGAAGCTGGTGACCCTCTTTATTGGAGGCAACGACCTGTGTCAGTACTGCAACGACCGGGTGAGTTGCTTTGAGGAGTTACATTACATCACATGTCATTTAGCAGACGCTTTTATCCAAAGCGACTTACAATAAGTGCATTTCAACCTAGAGTACAAACTAAGAACAACAAGAATACAGGCGTTGTCACAAAGATGGAAAGGCAGGACGGCTAACGGATGAAGGACGTGTTCAAAGCCCTCCCCCGGGTTCAAAGCTTGTCTCGCCGTGGCACAGTGGCCGATCATCCCGCCGCGTTGTGCGACGCCCTGAGTGGAGCCGTCTCGTGGTATCACTGTCCAGATGGGGCACTGAAGCAGAATAATCAAGCTTTGTGAGCAGCCCTCCCCTAATTGTTTGATTGTGTCAGAGTAAGATGAGAGCAGACATGGTTTCTTTTCAATGAACACATTCTGTCACACAGAACCCCCCCCCCTTCCTCTATCTCGGCCTCTGTCTGCATGAAACCACGAGGCACAGTGACCGGCCTTGTTCTCCACGAGGCGTAAACAACACAGAGGTCAACCCGAACCCTCTTCCTCCTGTCTCGACTCGCACTTCTTCTTCCTCTCTTTCTTTCTCCTTTCTCATTTTGCCTCTCCCTTTCTTTATCTCTCTTTCCCTCTCTCTTTCTCTCCTCTACTCCCCTCGCACACCATTGACGGTGTCGTCTCTCTTTTAATGTTTGTGCTTCGAAGCAGAATATCAAAGCACAGCATCAATCTGGGACGAGCTCTGAGGCAGCGGCATCTTCGTGTTGTTGCTCGTACGCTCGTACATGTCGGCTCTTTTACTTGATGTGCACTTTTTAGCTCCAAACTTGGCCAGTTTCCCCTGAATTGTGCCTTAATTCCCTTGACAAAAAAGGCATGAGATTAATCGTGTTCACTGTTGGTTAGTAAGCTTTGGGCTTTGGGTGTAACTGTATTATTCTTTTGTTCTCAACACTCCAGGCCTCTCTGTCCCCTCAGAACTACAGCCTTCATTTGATGACAAGCTTGGATATCCTTTACAAAGAGGTAAAATAATGATGGTATCGACCACAAAATGACTTTTGATTGTACAGCAATGTAATGGACAACAAAAATGCACAGTTTCACCTGCCAGATAAAACCGGTTTGCATGTTCTTGTCTTCTGGCTGTAGGTTCCCAAGACAATTGTCAACATCTTGGAGATCCTAGAAATTGAAGGCCTTCGCAGGATCCACAGGGATAGTCTCGGATGCAACGTGGTACAAAAGTATGAGTCCAAAGCAAACAGCACTTCTCTTCATATTGATCTAATACCTAGCCAATCCAGCAAAGAAATATATTATAATGTGGTGCTTATTAAAGGATACCTCATCCATGACTCAATGACACATCATATCGTGTGTCATATGCAAAAAGTAGCACTATGTATAAAGTGTTGATTTGATTTTACTATCCGAGATCAACTCTTTTTTTCCACCCCTAATCCTCAGGTTAGTCTGCCCATGCTTCTTGTTACCAGGAGAGGATTCCCTGGAGCTGGCTGAAGTCAAGCGGATCAATCGAGAACTGCAGGTAAACAGACCGTGTGACCCGCATCTAGTTAAAGTCCCCTGTCCATTCAAAAAGGGGTTTTGCATATTTGTATTTCCCTCAGACTGTTCAGGATGATGTGTGCACAGACGTTGACGCTCGGTGGCTGTTTTCACATTCCTCTGCTGAAAGGGGGGCGTTTCTTAAATCTGAGTTTTCGACATGTATTAGATTAGATTAGAAAACTTTATTAATGGAAACTCATGTACCTACAAACATCGCGACTAGTTAGGAAGCCCACCATGGTCCAATGTGCAACAGACATCAGTGTGACATTTATTCAGTGTTGTAAGAGGCATCTTTTCTTCAGTGTTACATTTTTGTAGTGAACATTTGCTTTTTCATAGATTCAAGATTGTTTAAGTGAATAAGAAGCAGATTTTTCAAACGAGGTCACTGAACTTTTGCGGTCTTTCAGATTGAGACGGAGAAATTGGCGTACGGAGGCCGCTACGACGGGAGAGAGGACTTTGCCGTGGTCGTGCAGCCCTTTTTTAAGAACTCCATCATTCCTCTGAATGCTGTAAGTCTTCTGCGTACCCCTGAGCCTCCGCTGAACTCCACACATACAGCCACATAGCTTGGCTTTAGGACAACGACAAGCCTTGGACGTGTCATTTCTTCTCCAGGACGGCAGAGCCGACAGCAGCTACTTCTCGGTGGACTGCTTCCACTTCAGTGAACGAGGACACGCAGAGATGGCTGCAGCGCTCTGGAGGAACATGGTGAGTCCGGCAAGGCGGCAGGTCATGAGGATATTGTCATATTCATTGAATGTGTTTTAACTCTAAATCTGTCCCTCTGGTCACATGACATCTATTACACCTGTCCATCCTGGAGAGGGATCCTCCTCTGTTCTCTCCTCAAGGGTTCTTACCTTTTCCCCCCCTGAAGGGTTGTTTGGGAGTTGTTCATGATCCGATGTGAGGTCAAAGGTCAAAGGTCAGGGATGTCTATGTGTACAGATTTTAATGCACTCTGAGACAAATTTGTAATTTGTGAGAATGGGCTCTACAAATAAACTGAATTGAATTGAATTAATGGCTGACTGTTTGAAAGGGGAAGGGTTGTGGATGAGTCCACAGGTGGATCACGAGACAGTGGGCCCCTTCGCCTCTCTCGACTTCGTGGTTGTTTACCCTCTTTTTGTGGTTTTGTGTCTCTCTGTGGAATTGTTGTGTCTCATTGTCGTTGTAATTGTTTTTAGTCTTTTTGAAGTATGTTTCGCATCATTTCATAGTCGCCGTGCGTCTCCTTTGTCTCTTTGCAACTTTTTTGCATCTCTTTGTAGTTGTTTGTATCTCTTTGGAGTCATTTTGTGTCTCTTCGTAGTCATTCATGTGTCTTTGTGGTCATCATTTTTCCCGGTTGATACATGTCCCTTTGAGTGGCATTTTGTAGGTGGAGACCAGGGGGGTCCCTAACACGTGTGGCCCCTGGGCCAGCGAGGCCCATTCAGTAATTCATCCATGGATAAGTCTTTCTAAATAAGAACATGTCTCTACAATGGAGTCTGAGCAGAGATGTACTGTGTTGTATCTGTAGTTGGAGCCAGTGGGTAAAAAACAGACATACAACAACTTCACAGATTCCAGAAATAACATCAAGTGCCCCACTGAGGTAAGGAAGCTGCCACACAAGCACTTCTCACATGCTACTGCTGACCCACTCCATACAGTTGGTGCATAATTGTAAATAATGGTTCATAAAAGTGGGTGTGATGGAATAGAAGACCTTCCCTCTTGTTCCAGGAGCATCCTTACATCTTCACTAAGGGGAACAGCTTGCCCAGCCCCAGCACCCCAGCACCCACAACTCAGAGCACGGCCCTGCCTCCCAGCCCAGGTTGCACAGATGCTGTGCCGGTGTGGCTCGCTGCTGTGCTGGCCGTGACAGGTCTTCTGATTGGCTGGGCTGTCACCTGGCTCCTCCTCTCCTGCAGAGCCAAGAGAAAGAATCAGAGGATGGCGGCTACAATGGAGATGAGGGTCACCGTGTTTTAAAGAGCTACTTATGGTCGTTTTGCACCGGACTATCCAAGGACCAGAACTAACAGAACGAGATAGCAATAATTACAGTTGCTGTGATAATTAGCAGGTCGTTTTTCACAATAAGACATGATTAGATAGCCCTGACAGCTTCGACCAAGTTGATTTTTCTCTTTGAACAGAAACTATTCCTGGATGTAGGGGTGGAAAGTTACTGCAGTCTTCACCTCAGGAAAGCAATAAATAAAACAACAGAATGACACTCCATTATAAGTCTGGCAGTAAACCTGATTGAACATTGGATTTCAATGTTGTAGCTGGTCTTACAACGCAATGCAATGCAGTCACCAACCACTAATCAAACACAGGAGATTTCATGTGCACAAGTAAAGGCTGAAATGACCGGCTAACGCATTACTGCTGTTATAATGGTATGCATGTGTGATATATGTGGGCTATAATACAATCACTACTTAACTTCAAATGAAATTATCCTGTTTTTGCATTCACTGCTGCTACGTTTAACCAGGATTTTCAGATAAGGGTTGTGGAGTACACTTCTGAAAATATGAATATTATGAACATTGTGTGGATTTTGTGCAATGATGAATACTTGGAAAGACGATGTAATTATTGTGGCCTTCCTCTTTTGTATAAGGCCTTTGACATTGAAACATTCTCCATGTGTTTTTAATGTTATTTAGAATAAATGATTTGCAATCATTCATATGAACTGTTGAAGTGACATCTGGACATGACCAGTCCTGACATGTTATCGTCTGCCTGTCCAGGAAGACAGAAGATATAGAATATCACCACATCATACATTACACAAACCACCCATGCACAGATTATTCTGCTTGCATTCCAGCACACATCAGCCTGCATGTACGACCATCATCATTGACGCCACTGAGAGAGAACACTACATCCTAAAAGGGGTTATGTTAGGACTTCTGAAGAAGAGGTGTTTGTGCTTTACTTAAATATTTTTATTTTGTACCCGTTTATAATTTTCTTTCACTGCATTTCAAATGGGAACATTGAACTTTTTACTCAACAAAATTGATTTGAGAGCTGAAGTTAGTACTTTGCAGTCGAAGCTTTCACCAACAAAACATGTCATGCAAATTAGGATATATTATACACAACAATCAATACAATAGTTAGTATTAACCCAATAATACAATTATTCTTGACACATGTATGCATTATGATAATATAAAACCTAATTATTGAAGGGACGGTTGTGTTCAAGCTCCTGCAAATTCAGAATAACATCACATAGCAGTAATAATAATTGTACTATTTTAATATAGCCTATAAGCAGCATTATAATGCTTATGCCTTTCACACTAAAAGAACATTTAGCTCATATTACTTTTACGTGGACAATATTCTAAATGCATGACTTTCACTTGCACGTCTTCACTTATTTATTCATATTTACAGTGGTGTACTGCTTTAGGCCAGGATCTGAATACCTTTCCCACCACTGCACACATCTTTATTTTAGATCAGTTTAATATAATATCTGTGCCGGATTGCATTCAGTATGGGATATATACATTATGCATTATGTGTGTTGCCTTGTGTCACACATAGGCACATTGTATTTCATCCAAAGGTGTCCAAAAGAGTCAAAGTGGGTGTAACGGATCCCCGTATATCATTTGGCGTGAGACGTAGGCCTACTGCTGGTGAACTTCTTTATTTTCTTTCTTTCGGTGTATACAATTGAACCAAAAATCTTTCTTAAATACCTCCTTGTCACCACCGTAAGAGCATTAGCGTCATACGGGACCATTAAAACTATTACAACTTTACATGAAATGCGCATCCGTCCGTAACATTTACAACCGACAAGTTTGTAGTTTTACTTAAAATAAAGGTGCGCTTCCTTTTAACATTTCAAAATAAAAGTCCGATTTAGCTCAAAGAGGAAGTCGATTAAAACATATACAAAATCATTAAAACAAAACAATATAAAAAGGCATACATCAAAACCAATAAATCAGATACAAAAGAAGGCAATCAACACAAAACAATAAACCTTTTAAGGGGTTATTTACAGTGTGTTCACCCATCACGAACGTTCCCTTCCGCTTGATCCGCCGTCACCGGGTTCACGCCAACAGCGTTTCACGCCGACAGCGCCCCCTGGCGTCCGCGGGGGGAATCGAACCGGCCGACACCTCCAAATCAGTTTGAAGATGGCGGAGGGTGAATTGAACGTGGACAGCCTCATCTCTCGGCTCCTGGAAGGTGAACACTTTAATTACAGTATATCGTGCGACACAGACCGAACTGTTTACGTCCATTCGTAATCTGTAACTCCCGCGGTGCCCCCCTCCCAAGAGGCAGGCGACGCGTTAGCTTGCCTGGCTAACGCTAGCCCGTCGTCCCCATGATCCTAACGGTGGCTAGCTGCTGTTAGCTAGCCGTGTTTACTAACACTGGCGGCGGTGAACGCCGACATTGAAAAAGAATCAGTTTTCGCCGTAATTGCGACGTGAAGCTTTGGCAGGTCGTTTTATTGAGGCACGGCCTTTTGCTTCTGCGTGGAGTTAAACTTTCCGGCCGGCGTGTTGAGCCGTTCTGGCTCCTCTGTTCTCCTCTGTTCTCCTGTGTTCTCCTATGTTCTCCGTTCTCCTCTGTTTTCCTCTGTTCTCCTATGTTCTCCTCTGTTCTCCTCTGTTCTCCTATGTTCTCCTATGTTCTCCTCTGTTCTCCTCTGTTCTCCTCTGTTTTCCTCTGTTCGCCTCTGTTCTCCTCTGTTTTCCTCTGTTTTCCTCTGTTCTCCTCTGTTCGCCTCTGTTCGCCTCCGTTCGCCTCCGTTCTCCTCTGTTCTCCTCCGTTCTCCTCCGTTCTCCTCTGTTCTCCTCTGTTCTCCTATGTTCTCCTCTGTTTCCCAAACGACGTCCCGGGGCAGCGGCGCGTGCCCTGGGCTTCAAGACAGGGCAATGAGGAGCTGTCACACGCGGATATGTTCAGAAAGTTAACTAAGTTCATATGTGTTCAACAAACGCGTCAACACCGATGATCAAAACCGTTATTCATCTCCGGTGCTGTAAGTTATCCTCATGATCGATATCAACTATTGGTGTTACATCATTGAAAAGGCAGGCGATTTTCTTTAATCCTCTTACCTTTGGGGTCATTTTGACCCCATTCAATGTTTAACGTCTCTAAACAAATGAATGACATCATTTGTTTTTGCTTCATATTTCATGACTTTTCCTAATTTATTGGGGACAACTGGGAAAACATAAAATTCACATATTTGTTCAATGTCCTGTACACAACTTGTACATTTATAAATTTGACCCAAGGTGTAAAACATATAAGAAATATCAACCTTTTTATGTATGTAAAGGGCTATTTAGGTAACAAACAAACAAACGTAAAGTGACACTTAAACTTGGGAAACAATATTAATTCAAATAATGTTCTGGAGGTTTTAATTGCTGTAGTCAAATTGACCCTACGGGTAAAATATGTTAGTACATTTGAAGGTAACAGGAGGGTTAACAGATTGGGTTAAGCTATAGAAATAAATAACCTTACATTAAATATGTAGACACGAATATATGGATGACCCCGTCTTGTCGTATTGGATTCCCTTATCACATCACCTAGGTGAATTTGAATTGTTGAGGTAGTTCTTTACTTGTGTGTATTTAGTGGGCAGATTGCTGGTTTTCAGTGTTGTGCACATTGACACACTCCTTTAAAATCTCCTGTGCATTCGAATAACTGAACACAAGTTGAAGACATTGAAAAGTAGAAGAGATGCAAGAAGCACTGAGCGTTGCCCTCTCAACAAAATAAGTGTGCATCTACAGTTAGAAAGTATGTCATCTTGTGTTGACACACACAACTTGTTGTACTTGGTGAATGAAAGGGCGTGTCTTTGTGCGTGAGCACGAGAGGTGTGCATGAATCCTTGAGTGAAGGCCGCTCCGCCCCCCTGTGGTGCATCCTCAGAGTCTGGCCACCGGGGCACATCCAGCTGCCCTCGGCATACTTTCCACCAGTATCGGTGACTGGAGGGATGAGACGCCAGCACCGCTAACATTTGTTATTTATACAGGGTTCGTACGGTCATGGAACACCTGGAAAAGTCATGGAATTTCAAAATGGTCATTTCCAGGCCTGGAAAAGTCATGGAAAAAAACTTAAATCATAAAAGTTTGGGAAAAGTCATGGAAATGTGTTATTATCACATGTTCATTTACGGCGAGTTTGAAATAATTTTGTAAAAAATTTAACGAAAGATGCTCAAAATATAAGCCAGCGTTACGCTCTCGATACGCAAACATTTTCTTAAATGTTCATGTTTATACCGAGATTTCAGTTTAGTCATGGAATTTTGGTTAATTCATGGAAATCCACTGGTCAAAATGTGTAAGAACCCTGTTTATAGAAACTGCTGGAGAATGTCATCACTCTGCAGATACACATTTGTTGTGGTTTTTCATTGCAACCGATGCTGGAATTGAATCAAGAAAACAAATTATACAACAGATTCAAAAGATGCAATCAACTTCTGGTTTGTGTTTTGCTCGTGAACACTTTTTATTCTCGGCTAGAAAGCTTGTTGATGCTCGCACACTGTGTCTCTCCTGTTTCTCAGATGGACTGCAGTAACTTCTTGATTGTGCTCATATTTTGAATACAAGTTGGACGTGGCATCTCTCATGAGTGGTCAGTTTTACTGTGATCGTGTTGGTGCGAGATGGCTCTTCTTCCAACAAGTGTTCACACTTAACCCTCCTGTGACCTTTAGGGTCAATTTGACCCCATTCAATGTTTAACGTCGGTGTTCTTTGGGGTCAATTTGACCCCAGGCTGTTTTTAACTGTCAAACATATAAGAAATATCAACTTTTTTTATATATTTAAAGTGCTATTTAGGAAGTCAACAAACACACATAAAGTACCTCACACTTAAACTTGGGAAACAATATTAATTCTAATAATTTTCTGGAGGTTTTCATTGCTAGGGTCAAATTGACCCCGAGGGTAAAAGATGTTAGTAAATGTGAAGGTAACAGGAGGTTAAGGTGCGTTCACACCAAAAGCTAAACTATTTTTTCGCGCGACCGAATCCCCTGAGAAGTCAGCGTACAGACGCGTGTGGCTGCGATAGAAGTGATATTTTCCCGGGCGGCGTGCTTGGGGCGACGCGATGTGGGCGACGCGTTTTCAGCGGCACAATTTTCGCCCCGAGTTTAAATATTTCCACTTTGAGGCGTCATCTCGCAACTCGGGCCAATCGGCTCTTGAGTTCTCTCTCGTAGCTGGAAGCGGAAGTCTTTCAGACGTAACGGTGACTTCATCGGTGAAAGTGACCGAGCTGAGTGAGCCTACGGGTGATGTCATGTATAAATATATATAATATGATATTAATGTCATCAACCCAAACACGAGGGCGTCAGTGTGTGGGACGTCCACAACAAGTATAAAGCAGAACTAGTGGTGAGTTATTCTGGTGGATGAAGGAGATGATAACGGTCTTTACGGAGACGAGACACGGAGATAAGCCCCGCCCCTGGGGCTCTCGACGCTCATGGCGAGAACACGGCGAACGGTCGAGCGAGTAAACTCACGCGTTTTGGGCGACGCGAAAAATAGTTTCGCTTTTAGTGTGAACGCAGCTTAACTGATGAGATCTTATCGTTTCATCGCGGCTTCTGGCATCATAGTTTAGCGTTGCATTTAATGCTGAAATGGAGGAGCAGTAAATTTGCATCTGTTGTTGAACCAAAGCCAGGTTTTCAAATATGTTTGTTTGGCCTCTTTCAATAATCTAGGTCAGTATCCAGCTCTAGGTTTATGTGTATTTTTTATAAAGGACTTGTTGTATTCGCTCTCCATAAACTTCCCTCTAAAGTTCGCTCACTTTTTTATGGTCATAGTAGCCTTTAACGAACAACCGGTTCGGCTTTTTGCACAAGAGACCACAGATTCCCTGTGCTTAGTCTCAACTCTTACGCCCTTATTTTGCATCCAAACATCACATAATAGCTCACTGTATGTGTTGCTGTCTCCGAAGATTTGGTCCGTGAGAGCGTCTATTCATGGGGATTCATTTCACTTGTGAAAGATACGCTGTCCCACTTTCTCAGTCACGCAGTCGCACACACAAGCGGTGATTTGGTTTATGATGGTTGCAAATCCTTGTCCTTGCTTCATTTGAGCCTTTGCCTCTCGATGTTCTTAAGAACGTAATCTCTTTTTAGAAATGCCAGGCTGCAGAAGAGCGAACTGTGAGAGGTTCTGCGTTCCAGCCGGGCGGACTCAGCTCGGCTCGGACGAGGCCTGGTCGTCGAGCGAGGAGCCCTGCTTCTGCTATTTCATGCTTTACACCATGGCTCAAAGGAAGCTGTGTGAATTATGTAGATGGTCGATAAATACAATGATTGTGAGAAGCAAAACTCGGTTAAGGTTGGTGGAGCCCTAGAATAGTTTTTGGCACTTTGAGTCACTCACTTTTCTCAGATGTGGTTGGATTAATTGATTAATAAGACAGTGTGTAAGTAGCATGTGTGTACACACGTGTGCATTTATGAATCCACAAAAATGCATGCTATAAGTTTTGGGAATGGCTCACCAAAAAAAAGTTACATCTAAAAATAGAATAATTAAAAAAATTAGATATATATATAATATTTTATATATAAAAAAATATATTTATATGTAAAAATATTTTATATATATATACAAATGTTTATTATATTTTTATATTTAATTTGTTTTAACTTTTTTCAGTTAGTCCATTTTTAACTGATTCCTGTCCTTTTTAAGCATTCTTGGCTAATTTGTCATTCTTCAAGGAAACAAAAGGGCAAATATAAAATGTGTGATGGGAATCTTCATCTCTGAATGATGCACATTCGTTTCACATGGCTCAGTTTTCCTTTATTGGAATCTGAAGTGGGCGTCTAGCTCCGAGGCAATACCAAAATGGTTAAATATTACACAATTCCTCAGTCAGTTATGTTCATTACTTCTGTTTCCCTTGCCGGTGGTTCATCTTTACGCAGTCAGTGTTTTGATTCTTGTTTTGCGAAGCCAAAGTTGGAAGTGACATCCAATTATGTACGATACTTTTATTGAGATAGTGACGGATCATAAATAGTCTCGTTATTTCCCCTTTATGGTGATGATAATGTGAATAACAATGATACAAAACAAAAAATACTGTCTGTTCAGAAAAAAAGCCACAAGATAAAGGTGAGTTTGAAAAGAGGATATTGAGTTTGTGTGTTTGAGATCTTCATCTGGTGTGAACAGATCCCAGGTATGGGCAGGAGGCCAGGAGCCTGACCCTTCAGGGCAGTGAAAACAAGCAATAACATCTTAAAGTGAATTCTACTCGCAGTGACAAGTGAAGGGTGGCGATAGTTACGTTGAGCTGCCACTTCACTGCCCCAAAGAACTTGTAAAAAACAATCCTGCAACGATTTGAATAAGTTGCAGTATTTGGATGTTTCAATTGATCATACCAGAATACAGATTGTGTATCATTGAAAACTATTTTAAATGTGATTTATTTTTTTTAAAGGTAAAAAGTGGGACGTTTATAATTCAAGTTGGGAATAGCACTAGGTGGAGAGAAGTTAAAAACAATGGAAATGCAGTATGAAGTTCAGGAGGAGGATTTTTAAAGTCCAGAGTGGACTATACGTCTATCCCCTTTCTACTGTTTCCACAAGTCACTTCTTGCACAGTTGTTGCATCACGTTACTTATTGAACCCTCTTTTCTTAATGTTTTCTGCACGGATGCCATCTTTCAGACTTTTGATCCTGGATGGAACTTAACTTTATCCTTATACAAGCCACAAGGTACCACAGCTTTCCACAGCTCTGATTATTTCGACTGCTGACTGTCGCCAACGTTTGCAAGTCTTCCTCCTTCTTTTCGTCGTTGTGGAGTAAATCTGCTTCCAGAGATGTGGCACGACGCCAGAAAGTAGGCTTAAGCTAACAGTGCAACTGCACAGCCAATAAACCCACTGCGATGCTGAAGATGCAGGCGGCCTGAGCAGTGTTTGGGTTTCTTAAAGTAAGGCTGAGACTTAGCAGCTATGAGCTACAGAACCCCCCCCACAGCTCATCTGAGTTAGAGATTTCCTTGTGATTCTCCTGAAAGTGCGTCATTGAATGTTTTCTTCCCCCTTCAGTGTGACGTCACTCGGCCTCGTTCTGAGGAAGCTCGCGGTGTCGGGTGATGATTCCGACCCAACAGTTGTGGACCGCGCTGACCGAGTCTTTCTCTCCCCTCCAGTACGAGGATGCCGCCCGGGGAAAATCGTGCAGATGACCGAGGCGGAGGTGCGGGGCCTCTGCATCAAATCCAGGGAAATCTTCCTCAGCCAGCCCATCCTGCTGGAGCTGGAAGCGCCCCTGAAGATCTGTGGTCAGTGCGTTGAGGATTTGTTCGGCCATTTTCTACCGCGTGTTTATTCTTTCACTCGTAACCTGCTGTACTGAACCACACACTCGCTCCTGAACTTAAAGGTTTAGAAGTTAAAAATCATGTAACCGGGCTGAGAGAGACTGGGCTTGTGGTCGAATAGTCAAACAACGACCTCCTCACGTCTTTCCCTCGCCCCTTTTCCTCTATGGAAAACGTCACAGGGTCAAGGAAAGATGGGAAGGAGAATTCACAAGGGGTCCGGAAAAGACAACCGCGGTGTTTATGGAATCCGACTCCACTTTCACGAAACTCTGTGGTTATGACGCGACGGCAGGCGGATGTTAGTGACGTCAGTCTGCAGCGGCGGAACTACAATGTTCAGGAGATGGACTACAAAAAAAGTCCAGTTCGACAAAATGTTCTCATGCAATGTTCCAGAACATCACAATAATGTCCACCTTGCACTCGGATTTCGTCCCATATGTCCTGAAGTAGCCGAGCATTTCTGATTACAAAAAACAATAATATATCTCAATATTTATCATCAGTTTTCAAATTTAAATGGAAGAATTGTAAATTCTCTAATAATAAATAAATAAATGTACTTCTCTCATTTCAATGACAGTAAGACATTAAATACACATTACAGAAATGTTGAGAACAATTTTCTTTGTTTTACAAAAAATAAACACATTTTCTTTGCCCTGTAGCTATAAATTCAGTTCCTTCAGATGTCTAATCGTCACGGTCTCTGAACATATGAGAGATACTGGTTTTGAACCGCCTGTGTGAAGCATGACCCGATAAGAGTCTGTTCCTTCTTGGTTGAGCCTCAGGTTTCGCTGTCCACGTTTCTCTTTTTGAAGGCTGCCATGGGAAATAACTTTCAGCCTTTCGCTCCTCTTTTTAAACCGTACGTCTCTGAGCTGCTATTCTCGGACTGTTTTACCACTGCAGTCAGTGCTGAGTAAATAATTCACTGTCATCCTCCCTTGTTTTGAGAGGGCAGGCAGTGGGCGGGGCTGCCTGGAGGAAGCCAGTCTTGTGTGGAATAGCAACGCTAAACCAAGGTGCCTTTTGCGGAGGCACGCTGACAGCCAATCAGATGATGGTAGTTCAGCTGAAACCGTCTCCTCTCTCACGAAGCTCTCTCACCTCTATCTGTCTGCAGAGATGACAGTCTCCGTTGCCATGTCTGTTTACCATTCAATCCACATGTGGTTTTGTTCCTGCAGTTAATTTCCTTTTCCAAGCAAACTGCCACAAAAAAAAAGGAGCAAATCTAATTGCCTCGTTTCCATTGTTGTGTTGTTGCAAGTAAGAATGATTGTTTTGTTGTCCTGTATTCACTCTGTTGTCACAGTGTTATTCACAGTGTTTGCTGCTGTGAACCTGCAGAAACACATGCACACGTTTCCATGCACGCTCTCCTCATTCATACCTCCAAGCTGCTGCCCCATCGTACCACTTTTCTAACCTACAACCATGCACACATTCTTGACGGTGAACACTCGATGTGTTCGCCAGGGGTCCTAAATCCTCACAAAAAAATAATTAAATAGGAGTTAAGACCTCTGACTAGGAGCAGGTGACTGAGGCGCCTCCTCCGGACCCTCTGACTGCAGCTCGACGGACACGGCTGGAGGAGAGGAGCTCCTTAGTGCTGCACATCTTTAGGCACTTCTCTACTTATTTATACAGTCGGCATCTTTCATACAGTGTCTGCATGTTTAATCTTTTACTAAAAGTCTTCATATGGTTCAGTACTAAGAGCACAATGGGCCTAAATTGAGCTTATTTGTTACACCTGTGTTTACCCCACATTGCAGTGACATGTCAAAGTGGCTGCTGGGGAGAAATGGCTTATTAAGCCAGTTATAGCTCCCCTTCATTGACGATCTGTCCATGTCAGAGACAACTTTAAATTGTAAATGGACACAAATCTTCCCGCCTGCCCGATCTCCTCAAAGCGAAGGCTCCACTCAGGGCTCTCCTGTCTCAGGATGCAGGCTGTCAGCAGGCTGAAGGGCCTTTCCTGTCATAGCTTCTCACAGAATAAGAGAGGCATCAAAAGTGTTTCTGGGATTCTGTCAGGAAAATGAAGGACACCTTGACTCCATGTGTGTTTTTAGCATCCTGCATTCACACCTCAATTTCCTCAGAAATGTCCCTCTCTGGTTTTAAAAGTGTTCCTGATTTCGTTCTGGCAGATTGTGAGCCGGACTGTGTTGCCGGAGCAGTGCATTAATACTTTACGACTTGTTTCATTGAAGTTTTTATATTGTGTTATTAATGTGAAGGATTTTGAAGTTCTTTCACATTACCGGTACTTGCATCCAGACTCTAGATGTCAAGCTGTGACTGACTGCCCAGAGCAGAGAAAATAATTCATGGTGAAATGCAAACCGAGCAGCCGAGTGAAAGACCTCAAACACCCAGCACTATTCCTTAATCATTCATTTGCATGGAGAAAAGTATGTTTTTACATCCTAAGACACATGCTAAAGTATAGGCCTGTTGCCATATATATATATATATATATATATATATATACACTACCGTTCAAAAGTTTGGGGTCACTTAGAAATGTCTTTATTCTTCAAAGAAAAGCACTGTTTTTTCAATCAAGATAACATTAATCAGAAATACACACTATACATTGTTAATGTGGTAAATGACTATTCTAGGTGAAACGTCTGGTTTCTATTGAAATATCTCCAGAGGTGTATAGAGGCCCATTTCCATCAACGATCACTCCAGTGTTCTAATGGTACATTGTGTTATCGCCTTAGAAGACTAATGTCTGATTAGAAAACCCTTGTGCAATTATGTTAGCACAGCTGAAAACAGTTATGCTGGTGATATAAGCTATACAACTGGCCTTCCTTTGAGCTTGAAGTTTGAAGAACAAAATTAATACTTCAAATATTAATCATTATTTCTAACCTTGTCAATGTCTTGACTATATGTTCTATGAAATGTTCAATTCATTTGATAAATAAGTGAGTTTTCATGGAAGACACGAAATTGTCTGGGTGACCCCAAACTTTTGAACGGTAGTGTATATATATATATATGGCAACAGGCCTATACTTTATATATATATATATATATATAAGATGCAAGTCGCGGTTTGGCTTCACAATGAAAGGCAAAGAAAATCAGCCCAAACACCCTCATGATATAATATTGAAATGTTTCTTGGTCATTTTAATCTCAGGGCCAGACAGCTGCAAATCTCAACTAGCCCTATTATTTAGTTTTCATGTGTATTTGGTGCCATCTTGTAGTGAAGCGTCGCTCTAGAAGAGTGTGGCACGTGATCTTGCTTTCCACTTTTGGCAAAATAAAGCCCGTTATTATTGTGAGGCTCGCTGCCGTCCGCTCCTCCTGGAGCACTCAGCCCAAATGAGAGCAGCTCTGGAGTTGGTGGGAGAGGATATGAAGGGCCCAGATGATGAGGAGAGGCTCCCCCTGCAGAGACCCGGTGCTTCTGCTGAGAGCGGAGTCCTCGGAGAGTTTTAAATTAAAATGAGTGTGTGTGGATATGTGTGTGCGCTTCCTTTTCGTGATCAACCTGGATTTGTCAGCCTTCGTTCCCACGGCGGCTCGTGTCCCACGGGCCGGTGGCTCATTCTGTGCGCGTATACTTGCACGGTCGTATATCCACACCGACCTGCATGTCGGTGTGGATATCCAAATGGTTCCAGAGAGACGGTGCTCGGTGCGGGTGTATTTGTGGGTGAGAACATGCGGTTTCCAAAGGTTCTGATAACGACTCCTACGCTGACATCTTCAACACTCACTTTCTGATGGGCTCGTCCCTTTCTGCACCAATACCTTTGATTCTTTTCAATGTTTTCCTTTCTAAGTAGTTCCTACTCTCTGTAATAAATGTACACCACCGTTCAAAAGTTTGGAGTCACTGAGAAATGTCTTTATTCTTCAAAGAAAAGCACAGTTTTTTCAATAAAGATAACATTAATCATAAATACACTCTATACATTGTTAATGTGGTAAATTACTATTCTAGATTAAATGTCTGGTTTCTAATGAAATATCTCCAGGTGTATAGAGGCCCATTTCCATCAACGATCACTCCAGTGTTCTAATGGTACATTGTGTTATCGCCTTAGAAGACTAATGTCTGATTAGAAAACCCTTGTGCAATTATGTTAGCACAGCTGAAAACAGTTATGCTGGTGATATAAGCTATACAACTGGCCTTCCTTTGAGCTTGAAGTTTGAACAAAATGAATACTTAAAATATGAATCATTATTTCTAACCTTGTCAATGTCTTGACAATATGTTCTATGAAATGTTCAATTCATTTGATGAATAAAAGTGAGTTTTCATGGAAGACACGAAATTGTCTGGGTGACCCCAAACTTTTGAACGGTAGTGTACGTTACGCTGCTTTTCCTTCAGGTTGCACACAGAGAATAGTCACGCTGACGCCTTTTCTCTCGTCCCTTTTCAGGTGACATCCACGGGCAATACACCGACCTGCTGAGGCTGTTTGAGTACGGGGGGTTCCCTCCAGAGGCCAACTACCTGTTCCTGGGGGACTACGTGGACAGAGGGAAGCAGTCTCTGGAGACCATCTGCCTTCTGTTGGCCTACAAGATCAAATACCCAGAGAACTTCTTCCTGCTCAGGGGCAACCACGAGTGTGCTTCCATCAACCGCATCTACGGTTTCTACGACGAGTGTGAGTTCAGAGGAACGAAACCCGGACTCGAGCGAGCGATGAAGCGCGTTTGTAGTTTGGGTTTTAATGACGTGTGTTTAACGTGTTCCGCCAGGCAAGCGCAGGTTCAACATCAAGCTGTGGAAGACCTTTACTGACTGCTTTAACTGCCTGCCCATCGCTGCTATCATTGATGAGAAGATCTTCTGCTGCCATGGAGGTGATAGAACTGTTTGCCTGTATTTAAAACCCATGTTCCGATTGTAAAGCAAACCTTTTGATGCCCTGGGGCCGGTATTTCAAAATGATCCACCAGGATTAATCCTCCTGGATTGGATTAAATCCTGATCAGATCCTAAAAACGGGTATTTCAAAGCAAATCTGATCCTGAAGATTCAGATTCGGTAATCCAATCCTGCCTTTTATCCGGATTAAACACTGCTGTTGAGTATTTCAAAACTTTGGTGGGAAATTACATGAAAATGTTTGACCAGCCGAAGTGTAACTGCTCCCAAAGTTCATTGTTTGATACAGATATAGCTAGACTGCTGTTTGATCAATGTTTATTTTCTTTGCACGTTCCTTTCTTTTTCAGAAAACACAGTGAAAAATTGAAGTAAAAAAAAATAATACAACGTATTCGTCGAAAATCAGTCAAATGTATTTATTAACATGCATTCAGCACACACACTTAATGTTCATAGCAAAGCTCAAGGTTATAGCATTTGGAGCAGCTCTGTGTTAACTGTCTGTCTTCTCTTTCCACAAACATCTATAAAGAAAACGCATATTACGGTTTTATCTCTTGTTGACAACTGTTTCCTAAAAATGCAACTTAATTGAGTTTATTTTGTATAGCCCATTATCACAAATTACACATTTGCCTCAGAGGGCTTTACAAACTGCACACATAGACATCCCTGTCCGAGGACCTCACATCGGAGATATGCACAACACATTTTAAAATCTACACCCAATGCATTGCGAGTAAATGCATTAAAATGTGGATCGCGACATACAGACGCTAGCCTCATTACTAGCTTGTTAGCTCCTTAACACAGAAGTCAATGGAGCAGCGTTAGCTCCCGTTAGCGTTAACTCGGCTTTATTTGACTTCGCCGAGCTATTCTTTCAACTTTGTGCGGATTTACGTAATTTGTTAACTCAATATAGTGATTGCCTTTCATCTCGTTTTAGGACGCATCAACACTGACCAATATTATACTTAGATTTAGAGACAACAGTAGTGGCAGCTTCTCCTTTTTTCCGTAAAATGTTCGCTCCGTTTCCGGTTTCCCGTCTGATCCATGGGGCGGGGACGGATTTGGAAATCCCAATCTGCCGGTATCAGGATCACTCTGATCCAATCCCGCAACGTTTTGAAATACCGGGATGGATCAGGTTGATCCGTGGCTGAGGAAAGGGGGATTTGGTTATCCGGATCATTCTGATCTGGATTACAAGTTTTGAAATACCGGCCCCTGGTTCCAAATGTAATCGCAGTAACTCCAAACAACAGTAACCTCTTTTATTTTCTATTTCAGGGCTATCGCCTGATTTGCAGTCAATGGAGCAGATTCGAAGGATCATGAGGCCGACAGACGTGCCTGATACAGGTGTGTGTGGGTGTGTGTGTGGGTGTGTGTGGGTGTGTGTGTGGGTGTGTGTGGGTGTGGGTGTGGGTGTGGGGGTGTGTCCACAGAAAATGTAGGGAATTCAAGGGAGAAAAGGTTATTATTTTTGGTATTTAAGGTATTTAGGTATTATTATTTTACTTTTAATGTAAATGTTGTTTTCTAAGTGTTTTTGTGATAATTGATCATGCTGTACTGCATTTTATGTATTTGTATTGTAATGTTTTTTTGCCTGGAGCCCAGGAAGAATAGTCTCCACTACGGTGGAGACTAATGGGGATCCTTAATAAACTAAACTAAATCCAAAGGAAGTTACCTTTTTTTTTCTCCCTAGAATTTAAGTTTTCCTGATTAAATGACCTTTGCGTCGGTTGATCTTCGGTGAGTCAGCTGGATCTTTATCTCCTTGTTTTTCTTTTTCCTCCATCTCTTTGTGTGTCTCAGGCCTGCTGTGTGACCTTCTGTGGTCGGACCCGGATAAGGATGTTCAAGGTTGGGGGGAGAACGACCGCGGGGTCTCCTTCACCTTCGGAGCAGATGTGGTCAGCAAGTTTCTCAACCGCCACGACCTGGACCTCATCTGCAGAGCCCACCAGGTCGTTATGAGTGACAGAGCCTGGATGAGGAGTGTGTGAATGCAGGAAGTGCATGGCAAGCATATTGACAAGTGTTTTTTCTTCTTCTTTTTCTTTAGAGACGTAAAATTGGTTGTGCATGCACTTTAATGATAGCTGACCTCCATTAGTGTGTCTGTGTGTGTGTGTGTGTCTTTGGCACAAGTGATTAATGTGGCTGATGCAACGACACAGAAGTTAAACCAGACATTAATATACGTTGTGCTGCAGTCGAGCCGAGTCGCTTTCTTTCTCCATGCATCATTCATTATAACTTTGTTTAATACTCAGTCATTGTCACTTTATTTTGTGAAAATATAACACAGAGAATGAGAAGCTACTGTTTGCGTATGCGACCCTGTCATCAGGTTTATTGAGCTGAAGAATACAAGTAAATATCGAAATTGGGACGTATGATTTGTCTGTTACACAAACATTTATCTCGACTGTTTCATATTGGTGTGTGTGGGAACGGACACGCCACCGTCATGGCAAACGAGCTGCAGATCTGTTTCTTGGTGTCGATCGCTGTGGGCGGTGGGATAATGTCACGTGCCTTTCGACAGGTTGTGGAGGATGGATACGAGTTCTTTGCCAAACGCCAGCTGGTCACACTTTTCTCTGCTCCAAACTACTGCGGGGAGTTTGACAATGCAGGCGGCATGATGAGTGTTGACGAGTCCCTGATGTGCTCCTTCCAGGTAGTCCACAGCTTCACATTTGCACATTGATGCTAATTGACTTATCTGAGAAACACTTCCGCTTACATCTTCTCTCTCTCTGCTCTTTTGTCATTATTAAAGATCCTAAAGCCCTCAGAGAAGAAGGCCAAGTATCAGTATGGCGGTGTGAATTCTGGTCGGCCCGTGACCCCACCCCGCACCACCCAAGCCCCCAAGAAGAGGTGAACGTACAGCCTCGGCTCTCTCCCTCCTCCTCACCCCGTCCGTCCCTGTTCTGCGAGCACGGCAGCCCCTGTAACTCCCCTGTATGGCGACGATACAGGGCTTATCTCATCGCCCGGATCGTTCTCCTCTTTTCTTCCCACTCACCCACCGCCTCCCCAACTCCACTGACAGCTCTTTTCTTAATGTGTATGTGTACATAAATTTGCTGTGACCAATCTTTTTTTTTTTTTTTGCCTGTTTGTCAGTATTTTTGATATTATTAACAGATTATCCCGTTTGTAGTTTTACTTCCAATGCATTCAAGGTTTTCTGAGGATCCGTGTCGTCTCTGTTGAGAGGGGCGAAGTGACTGAAGTTAGAGGAATTATTTTTCAGTTGAACAGAAAAAACGTAGAGATTGAACGTCGTCTTGCCTTGACCTCTCGAAATAGCAGAGAGAATCCTTCCAATGTTTTTTAATGAGACGGAGGTTTCCATGCTAAACCCGTAGACATAAATAACATTTATTATATTCCGGTTTAACAGTTTAAACATCTTACAGCATGTGTGGTGCACTTGCGGTTGTTGAGCAGGGGCACATTCGATATATTTAACCCTGAACAACCGCACCTCCCCAGGAGTAGTAAAGAATGTGAAGTGACCGGCTTGAGTGAAATATAGAGGCTAAATCAAAGTGGAACTCCCCGAAACGCAACGCCCTCTGGGCGTCGCTTCCCCCGCTCTGTTGTACCTCCCTGTGCCTCGACGCCCCTCGACATCTCCTCACACAGAGCTGGTATTGACATCTCCCTGGTTCTATTTATTATTTGTTCTCAAGATAATTTCCCCAATATTATCCTCTGGATATGTGGTGTACTAAAAGTGATAATACAATTGTCCTTTTCTTTGTGTTTGTATGGAGAAGGATAGAAAATATCTTAACAGCACTGATTGCAATTTTGTAAGTGCTCCAATGTGTCTAAGTAAGTACGCCGTACAGTGTTAAAAAGACCAAATGAACAAAAAGCTCCACATAATGCTCCACGGTATTTGAATTGTTTAGTGCTGTGTTTATAGAGTACATAAAAACATAATGAAATGTTTCTCCTGGATGCCTTCTGTGGAGTCGGGTGGGTGGGTGGCAGGACCAGGCAGTTATGTGAAGCTATGCCCCCTGGTGTCCAAATACAGTACTACAGTCCACACGGCTCAGGGTGGGCTTTTCGTTTCAATGCTGGTGCAACATGTTGTCATTTCCCACGAGGAGGTGCTGGCACACATCTTCAGTCCACTGCAAACGAGATGCAGTGGATTCTTTGCGGTACACATTTGCCTCTTTCTTTTTTCATTGTGCGGTTTTATTCTTTCTGTTGTATTTCTATGTTCTCTATTCACATTGCTTACTTTTTATTCACTTAATTTATTTCCTAATACTGACTGATAATAATAAAACAATGAGGTGTTACCAAAAGCTGTTTTGCAATTTGTACAAGTTTGTTTGAAAGTCTGTACATTCAATAAAATGGATGGAAACCAACATTGTGTCTGTCATCTCGAGAAATGTGAGACATTGCAGAGTTACTCTTCTCAACTCTTGTTTATCTCAACATAAGAACGAGACTTTAAAGTTGATGTGATTTCTCCCCATGTGTCTGGCCTGAGGACAGATTTAAATTGATTATTTTGAACATGTATTTATGATTCCTGGAATAAAAGTGGCTATGATGGCGGTAAAGTTTAGTTATATGTGTCTTGCCAAACATGTAGATGCTTTACCTTCACTGCACAGTCATCACTATATATCTTTGGTGTTATCAGACCTCTGGGAGAAGGGAGAGAGTCCTCCTTTTCTTTAGTATAAAATTAAAGCAGATATGCTCCATCTAATTGATTAATCCAATCAAATAAGCGTAATAGCTTTACAGTTGATGTTGCAGTATTGCCAAAGCTCAATTACATATTAACGAGTTGGATTTCAACAATAAAATAAAAGTACTTGACAAGACAAATAAAACATAAAACATATGTAGACTAACTCAGCATTATAAATCAATGTAGAACCAAGGGAACTCTTCTTTTATCTTATTTTTGCGACCACTGCAAACTAAATTTGTAAGTTTTATTTTTAAAACAGCACTGCTGTGATTATAATATATAAACTAACATTGCTGCTGTCCGGCTGCACTACACTGCAGTAGATCGCTGGAGATCCTGGCAAACTCAGCATTTTACTTTATTTTCCCCCTGTATATTTAGTATTTAGCATTAGTATTTTGTTTTGTGTTTTGTGTTTTATATTTTCATTGATGCTCTGATGTGCACCACTGCTGTGATTTTTGAAATTTCCCCACTGTCGGACAAATAAAGGAATATCATATCATATCATTATATAAATATATGTATATATATATATATATAAAAGGAATATCATCATATCATTATATAAATATATAGATATATATATGTGTATATATAAATATATGATATGATATATACCTTTATTTGTCCCACAGTGGGGACATTTCAATAATTAATATAAATTATTATAATAATATAAATATATATAATATAATATATAATACAACTATTATATTAATATAAATTGTGGTAATGATTTATTGGTCTTAGTTTGGATCGTTTTAGGTAATACACCTTTCCAAACGCATGGGGGCGACACTGAGTCGGTTGAACTAGACAACATGGATGGGTCACAGCCACTGCGCAGCCGCAGTCGGAGCGGTTACAGATCTGCGACGTTTCCGGGACAAGCTACGACCCAGAGGTGCGGGTTGTGTCGCGTCCTCTGCGGCTCAAACCACGAGAGACACTTGAAGAAGAGTCGCGCGAGCAGTGGAGACTCACTGTGTTTGACTTTAAAGCTGAAGGTTGTATTTTTAACGGTTCAAATACGGAAACGAGTGCGATGTTTGAAGGTCGGGGGCTCACATTTAAATCGCGTCACCCCCGTTGTTCTCAGCCGCTGTTGACTCGTCTAAAGTTCACCAGTGGGAGCAGCTAACCTTGTTAGCTCGTTAATTGTTTCTGAACGCATTAGCAGACTGGATGCTAGTCCCTATAAATGATTAGACTCCAGCTCAATTAGCTCTATGAGCAGTATAGATTACACTGTGTCGTAATAATAATTGGCAACTGATTTGATTACATTGTTAACGTTGTTTTCCTGCCAGACATGTGGTACACTCAACAATGTGATAATTACAATATAATAAACTGAACTAGAGCTGCATCAATTTAGTAGTCGACCCACAGAACATTAATTGTCAACTTAATTAATAAACTGTTACTTGTGTAAACTTGACATATGTCATTATTTGCTGCTTTTCCTTGTTTCAACATTATAGATTATCTTTGGGTTTTGGACTGTTAGTCAGACAAAACGAGACTTCTTTACCTCTGAGAAATGATGATGGGTATGTGTGACTATTTAATGTGAACAGCTATTAAACCAGACAAGTAGTAAGACAATATCCATTAATCACACCCTTAAACGGAACATCACACAACATGTTATATCTGGATTAAAACACAGATTTGCACTTCAGTGGCACTTAAATATCTCTTATTGTGGTTCTTTTGTAGTTCGACTATGTTGAGGAAATGTTACTTCCTGTATTCTTGTTCTTAGTTTGTACTCTAGGTTGATGCACTTATTGTAAGTCGCTTTGGATAAAAGTGTCTGCTAGATGACAAGTGATGTAATGTAATGTCACTTTGAGTCATGGTACATTCTGATGGGCATATTCACTATTCCCTGACCTTTTTTACAGAGTATATTATGTTAATCGAACATAATTGTGAGTTGTAGCCCTCGTGTTCTTTTCTAACGCGTTCATCTTGCGTCCTCAAACCTGCAGGCTGGACACACACTCCCTGCCGGCTTCAATGGCGTCCCATCCCACAACAATCCCACGCTGCGGTCCCAACGATGACCTGGGGAACGCCTCCAGCACCGACTGAAGCATGGCGAGGTTCAGGCGCAAGTCTTGTCTCCCATTAGTTGTTTTGGTGCTGCTGGTGCTCACAGTGACGGTGGTCTTGAAGGCGCTGTCCCCAGATGACTCTCCGTTCGTCAGCCCTGTTGGGGTGGAGCTGCTCCCGGACAGAAAGAGCCACAGTCGGGTCCAGGAGGAAAACACCGAGAAACCCGACCGGTCCAAGATGAGCGACTCGGCTCAGTCAGACAAACTGGAGGCTGCGCTGAGGAAGTTCCCTCCTCCAAACTACTATCTTCACGCTTTCTACTACTCATGGTATGGGAACCCCAAGTTTGATGGCAAATACATCCACTGGGATCACCCGCTGCTGCTGCACTGGGACTCAAAGGTGGCTCAGGGGTATCCGCAAGGGAGGCACGTCCCACCGGATGACATCGGGGCCAACTTCTACCCCTCGCTAGGGGCTTACAGTTCCAGGGATCCCTCCGTCATAGAGTCTCATATGCAGCAGCTGCGCACAGCAGCCATTGGTAAGACCGACATTCATCGAAACAGGGCGAAGAGATCATTATCGTAACCTGTATGTTTACTGCTTTTCTATTATGTTACCGTGTTAACCTCTTACTCCTTTAGTGAAGGCTGTAACATCTGGCCACAGGGACCACAGCTGAAATTTAGCCTTAGCTAATGTTAACACATTTACCCATGGGTTGATTAATGTGTACGGTCCCTGTACAAATAAATAAATGAAATGAAATCAACATTCTCACTTTCCAATGAAACCATTTCTGGACTACCATGATGTGGTTCTGACTCGATTCATTCACATTAAATACAGTTTCTTCATCAACATAATTTTTAAATTATTAGTCAGTCTGTTCTTTATGCGCTGCCGTTCAAAAGTTTGGGGTCACCCAGACAATTTTGTGTTTTCCATGAAAACTCACACTTTTATTTATAAAATGAATTGCAAAATGAATAGAAAATATAGTCAAGACATGGACAAGGTTAGAAATAATTATTTCAATTTGAAATATTAATTTAGCAAACACAATGTACCATGAGAACACTGGAGTGATCGTTGCTGGAGATGGGCCTCTATACGCCTACGTAGATACTTCATTAAAAACCAGACATTTCCACCTAGAAGAGTCATTTACCACATTAACAAGCTATAGAGTGTTTTTCTGATGAATTTAAAGTTATCTTCATTAAAAAAACATTGCTATTCTTTCAAAAATAAGGACATTTCTAAGTGATCCCAAACTTTTGAACGGTAGTGTATATATTTAAAGTAATTATCATTTGTTAAATCACAACTTAATATTTGCTGAATGTTCATTTCTCCACCCACTGTACTCCTACGCCTCATTTAATAAAACGTTGACACTATAGGAGTAACATTATGTTCACAAGTGTTTTCTCTTGTGTTTGAACTGTTTCTGCTCAGGCGTTCTTGCTGTTTCGTGGTACCCTCCTCATATGCATGATGATAATGGAGGTCCAGTGGATGACATCGTGCCTTTGCTGTTGGAAGTGGCACACAAATACTACATTAAGGTCTGTGTGAAGATAAAGTCACTTCAGTAGTCTTGTTGTGTATTTAGCAGTAGACTCAATGTTTGCTGCACAAGGATCCTGACCATCTCAAATATTCTGTATTCTACATCAACGTCTCTGTGTTTCCAGGTGGCGTTTCACATCGAGCCGTACAAAGACAGAGATGAAGTCAACATGTTAACTAATGTCAAATACATCATTGACAAGTGAGTGTGTTTCTTCAATGCCAGCAGCTCAGTCTGACGCACTCATCTGTCGAGGTCCAAAGCTCTGGAGCCAAATTCCGGACGAGGTCAAATCAGCATCCACCACCAAGGCTTTTGGTTCTCGCCTTAAACGCCATCTCACTTCATTTTGAAAGTTATTAATATTGATATACAGCCTGGCGGCACAGTACAATAGAGGAATGATATTTAAAATAAAATGTATATACATAATTTGATGTTCGTTATATTATTATTATTTTTCTAAGTTATCAGTAGTTCACATTTGCCTTTTATTATTATTTTTACTATGTCTCTTTCTTTTTCTTTTTCCTGTTCTGGTTTTGTTGTTGTTGCTTGTACGACATTTTATGTTTTGTTCCATATGTGTGTGTACTGTCTGTGTGCCTGTTGTAGTTGGGAGGGGGGGGTTAAAGGGTTCGGGGCGGGGCTAAAGGGTTAGGGGAGGGGCCGTCCAACTCCTCATCTCAGAGGAGCCTACAGACCTCGGTCTTTGGACGGTCCTCCATTGTTACATTTTTTCTGTTGTTAATGTCTGTCAGTATGAACACGTTATGTATGTACCTATGGAAAATAAATTACTTCCTTACTTACCCTCTGGGAGTCATTCAGATGTGTATATAGTTATCATCGGTCTCTTGTATTGCCGTTACAGTTCCTCTTCTTACTTATCTTCTGTTGTTTCCCTCCTTCTCTCAGGTACGGGGAGCACCCTGCTTTCTTCAAGTACCGAACCAACACCGGCAAGCTTCTTCCCCTCTTCTACGTGTACGACTCGTATCTGATGAACACGGAGCAGTGGGCCAAACTGCTCAAACACACGGAGAGTAACAGCATCAGGGACACGCGGCACGACGCCGTCTTCATCGCGCTGCTGGTCGAGGAGAAACACAAGAGGGACGTCCTGGCCGCCGGTTTCGATGGCATCTACACCTACTTTGCGACGAATGGGTTTTCCTACGGGTCCACTCAGCGGAACTGGGACTCTCTGAAAGCGTTCTGTGAAGACAACGACCTGATATTCATCGCCAGCGTGGGCCCCGGGTACATCGACACGAGCATTCGACCCTGGAACTTCCAAAACACGCGAAACCGCATCAACGGCAAATATTACGAAACCTCGCTGAGCGCCGCGTTGCAAGCCCGGCCGGATTTCATCTCGATAACATCCTTTAACGAATGGCACGAGGGCTCTCAGATCGAAATGGCTATTCCCAAAACCGGCCACACGGTGTATCTGGACTACCTGCCCAATAGACCTGCAATCTACCTGGAGATAACTCGCAAATGGGCTGCGATCTTTGGCGGCGAGCGACGAAAATGGCGGGATTGATCCGACGTCGAGCCGCAGCAAAAGTTTATTCCGCGGTTGTATGAAATGATTCCGTGAAAACTTTGATGAAGTTCTAGCTGCAGAATGCAGAACACGATGCAACGCTGAATACTCCTCTGGAGTACGGCCAGAGTATAACTCGATTATCTTAAGTCTGGCTGCAATGATGTGATTTTTTTACACTTGGGTAAATTATTGTTAATTTAACTGATGTCTTATTATGTTTACACAGCCTTGCACATTTGGGGATTTGTAAGGTAATAAGCATGTTTTTATCACCGACTGAAGAATCCGACTAAATCTGTCCAAAGGCTTGTTTTGCCGCGCAGGAATCTGGGACTATATTAAACCTCGATGGGAATAAATAAATCTTTGCACCCTGGAAAGGAGGGAAAGTAAACAAAAGCAGTCTGCTGGTATATATATAGATATCTCTGTCGCCTCAGTCTTCTTCCATCGCTGCTCTAGCTCAACAATACAAGAAAAAGTACAATGTAAATCTTGATATTAGAAAGTTGAACCTAAAATATCAGATGCATCACTGATGAAACCAGTAGAGGGCTGAGAGAGAGAGAGAGAATGATGCTTATCTCTGGAATATTTTAACTTTTTATATTAACAATTACATTATCCTTAAAGCTCTGACACCATCGAACAGGCCTAGTACATTTTGTCACGGTATCTGTGTGGAACTTAACACTTTTTTAAAAACTTCTTTGCTGCAAAAGTAGCATTTTTGGGGATTTTCATGCCTGGCAAACTCCAATATTTGTTCCCCGCCGGTTGTGTATTTGGCGGCGGACCGGCTGAGTGAACATGTGGCTCTGAGGCTCCTCAACGCTCCGCTGTGTCCGCTCGGCTTGGTGCTGAGGAGGGAATGGACTTTGGTTTTAGAGCTTTTAGTTGGGAAGCCGTGGGCATCTGGCAGAGAGGGTCTAATGAAAGACACTATTGAGTTGCATTGTGGGTATTGGAGGTTCCAGTGTTTATGGAGCTTGACCCATAGAAGACACACAGCGGTGACGCCTCAGCCTCGACTCCTTTGATTTGGACCGTTCTTTAAAAAATAAATCCTTTATCTCCCTCTCACATGTCCCCCAACTTTAAGGAGGAGCAATAATAAGTTGCAGAAGTGCCACTTTAAATGATTAGTTGATGAATTAACAGGCATAACGTGTGATGTTAAAGTTGTAATGGTCACACACACACACATCAGTGCTATCAGGATGAGAGAGGGAACCTTCTGACCCTCAGCAGCAATGATTCACTTGTTTAGTCAAAGCAGATGACACAAGTGTAATATGCACGACCGCCGAATCTTATGAGGGGCTGTGAGGGACATTATTCAGAATACCCTCTCACACACACAACTGAAATGCTCTCACACACACTACTGAAATGCTCTCACACACACACACAAGTGAAATGCTCTCACACACACTACTGAAATGCTCTCACACACACTAGTGAAATGCTCTCACACACACTACTGAAATGCTCTCACACACACACACAAGTGAAATGCTCTCACACACACTACTGAAATGCTCTCACACACACTAGTGAAATGCTCTCACACACACTATTGAAATGCTCTCACACACACTACTGAAATGCTCTCACACACACTACTGAAAAACGATATGCTCACACACACAACTGAAAATCTCTCACACATACTAGTGAAAAGCTCTCATACACACATATGAAAATTTCACTTGAAACGGAAGGCATTTCACTTGCAACGGAAGGTGCAGTGTTGCCAGGTCTGCGGTTTTCCCGCGGCATTGGGCAACTTTTGAAGTGTTGCCGCGGGTTGAATTTTGTGTCCGCTGGTTCGGGTAGACCTATTTTGCATGCAAATTACATGAATATCATCAATAAAAATCCATATTTTAAATGAAATAATTTATTTATACCCAAATCCTACCATAAACTGCTTTTAATGCTGGCATACTAAACATTTGGTGTTACTTTGTAGATATTACAATACATTTGGCAATGATAGCAATGCTGTTGGACTTTAAAAGCAGTGTATATGGTTTGGCACGGGCATATTTTGAGTTCTGATATTGGGCTGGTTTTTGGGCTGGTTTTATTGGCCATTGGGCTGGTTTTGTCACACAGACCTGGCAACCCTGGGAAGGTGTTTCAGTTGAAACGGAAGGTGATCAACAATGTGCTCAACAGCCCTTAAGCAACGGCGTTACTAAACAACACATTGGCCTCAGCGGAGACAATCAGAACACTGTCTAATGCCTCAACTGTTCGGCAGCAGCCGGTGTTACACCCCTACTGGTTTTCAAACCTACTGGTTTCCCTGCGCGTGCGTTGTGTTCTCTTCACATCTGCAGCGGGGCTCTGTCGCTCACCAGATTCGTCACACATTCACAAACATATTGCTGGAGATCTTTAAGCCACCGTTCATATCCATTTCGGCGATTACGATTGTATAAGTGAGCAGAGCATCACAGCCACGGATGAAGAAATACATTTCCGAAAAAATAAAAAGATCGCCTGACCTGGTTTCGATCTCTTTCACGCAAAAGGAGACTGCACTCAAAGACGCGCAGTCTGTGCGCTGCGCCACCAGATATTAGTTTCAAGTCAAGTAATTTATATATTGATCCATTAAGTCACATTTCTTATGTTGCGAACAAGCATCGCTAAACATGTTTCAAAGTGTACATATCCGCTCAAGGTAACCAGTTGTTTCAGATCCCTTCGACTTAATGGATCAATATTTAAATTACTTAAGCAGAAGCTAATATCTGGTGGCGCAGCGCACAGACTGCGCGTCTTTGAGTGCAGTCTCCTTTTGCGTGAAAGAGATCGAAACCAGGTCGGGCGATCTTTTTATTTTTTCGAAAATGTATTTCTTCATCCGTGGCTGTGATGCACTGCTCACTTATACTATCGCACGCAAAATGGATATGAAAGGTGGCTTAAGATATGTTCAAATATGTTGTGAATGTGACGTGAGCGGTGAGAGTCCGAGTCCCGCTGCAGATGAAGAGAACACAACGCACGCGCAGGACCAGTAGGTTTGAAAACCAGTAGGTAGGTAACACCCTGCCGCTGCCGAACAGCTGAGGAGGACAGTGACAGTGTTCTGATTGAGGCCATGATGTTGTTGTGTTGCGCCGTTGCTTAAGGGCTGCTGTTGAGCACATTGTTGATCTGCCATCTTGCATCCTGCACCCGGGGGCGAGATCCCCCTAGCGACGCTGGCACTCACTGGCACCTCACTGGCACCTCACTGGCACCTCACTGGCAACTCACTGGCACCTCACTGGCAACTCACTGGCACCTCACTGGCAACTCACTGGCACCTCAGTGGCAACTCACTGGCACCTCACTGGCAACTCACTGGCACCTCACTGGCACCTCACTGGCAACTCACTGGCACCTCACTGGCACCTCAGTGGCAAGTCTGTGGCAAGTGCCACAGACTTGCATAGATAATGTATTTTTTTAGACTTACTTAAAATATGCAATATTGCTGTACAATACTGCTGTACTATATTGAATATTGTTTTGCTACTACTACTTCACCGTAATATATAACACTTATATACCATGATATGTATAATGTACCGCCTTTCTTTAATAATAAAAAATATATAATTATTTTTTTTACCATGTCATACTGTTATACCTCCATGAAATTCTCCTTTGAGGAGATGCCACTGTTAGTCTAAAGTTTAAGCACTGGCACTCAGTGGCACTTGCCATCAGTTGCCAGCAGTTGCCAGCAGTTGCCAGCAGATGCCACTACTAGTCAAAAAGTGCCACTACTAGTTAAAAAGTGCCACTACTAGTCAAAAAGTGCCAGCAGACGGAGGTCGGCGCAGTGACGAGTCTGCGACGATTTAGTGACAAGCTTCACTGAAGTGCCCGGACAGCGGAAGAAATCACTTTCATGATCACAGAATGGAGGAGCTGCGGTTTAGCTAGATAGATAGATAGCTAAAATAGCTAGATACACAGATGGATGTGTGTGTATATATATATAAAAAAGACACTAATTAATATATATATATATATATTAATTAGTGTCTTTTTGTAGACACTTACTGACAATATGCAATAAGATAGTGCTGTACATTACTGCTGTACTATATTTAATATTGTTTTGCTACTACTACGTTTCACTTCGTAATCTATTACACTTATATACCATGATATTGTAACGTCTCGGACGTTATGGCACTGATGACACGGAGACGGGACGACGTTATTAATCCTCCCTTTATTGGGCATCCACCAACACATACAGCGTGTTCCTCTCAGCTTAGCAGGTCGAAAGTCAACAACAACGGTTCCCGTCAACCACCCTTAACTCCCGTTTTCCGACAGGTTAACCCGCCTCCTCTACTCCGCCAATCACAGGCACGCCCCCTCGACCAGCACGCACGGTGCCACACTTTGATTGACAGCCACTTCACAGGGTCGCTACAATATATTACGAAGTGAAACGTAGTAGAAGCAAAACAATATTAAATATAGTACAGCAGTAATGTACAGCACTATCGCATATTGTAAGTAAGTGTCTACAAAAAGACACTATATATATATATATATATCCATCTGTGTATCTAGCTATTTTAGCTATCTATCTATCTATCTATCTATCTATCTAGCTAAACCGCAGCTCCTCCATTCTGTGATCATGAAAGTGATTTCTTCCGCTGTCCGGGCACTTCAGTGAAGCTTGTCACTAAATCGTCGCAGACTCGTCACTGCGGCCGACCCTCCGTCTGCTGGCACTTTTTGACTAGTAGTGGCACTTTTTAACTAGTAGTGGCACTTTTTGACTAGTAGTGGCATCTGCTGGCAACTGCTGGCAACTGATGGCAACTGATGGCAAGTGCCGGCAAGTGTCACTGAGTGCCAGTGCTTAAACTTTAGACTAACAGTGGCATCTCCTCAAAGGAGAATTTCATGGAGGTATAACAGTATGACATGGTAAAAAAAAAATTTATATATTTTTATTATTAAAGAAAGGCGGGTACATTATACATATCATGGTATATAAGTGTTATATATTACGAAGTGAAACGTAGTAGTAGCAAAACAATATTCAATATAGTACAGCAGTATTGTACAGCAATATCGTATTGCATATTTTAAGTAAGTCTAAAAAAATACATTATCTATGCAAGTCTGTGGCACTTGCCACAGACTTGCCACTGAGGTGCCAGTGAGGTGCCAGTGAGTTGCCAGTGAGGTGCCAGTGAGGTGCCAGTGAGTTGTCGGTGCCAGTGATTGCACTCGCCCTCTCTCCATCCTTGATCACCTTCCGTTTCAACTGAAACACCTTCCCAGGGTTGCCAGGTCTGTGTGACAAAACCAGCCCAATGGCCAATAAAACCAGCCCAAAAACCAGCCCAATATCAGAACTCAAAATATGCCCGTGCCAAACCATATACACTGCTTTTAAAGTCCAACAGCATTACTATCATTGCCAAATGTATTGTAATATCTACAAAGTAACACCAAATGTTTAGTATGCCAGCATTAAAAGCAGTTTATGGTAGGATTTGGGTATACATAAATTATTTCATTTAAAATATGGATTTTTATTGAAAGATATACATGTAATTTGCATGCAAAATAGGTCTACCCGAACCAGCGGACACAAAATTCAACCCGCGGCAACACTTCAAAAGTTGCCCAAGGCCGCGCGAAAACCGCGGACCTGGCAACACTGCACCTTCCGTTTCAAGTGAAATGCCTTCCGTTTCAAGTGAAATTTTCATATGTGTGTATGAGAGCTTTTCACTATAGTATGTGTGAGAGATTTTCAGTTGTGTGTGTGAGCATATCGTTTTTCAGTAGTGTGTGTGAGAGCATTTCACTAGTGTGTGTGAGAGCATTTCAATAGTGTGTGAGAGCATTTCACTTGTGTGTGTGAGAGCATTTCACTTGTGTGTATGAGAGCATTTCAATAGTGTGTGAGAGCATTTCACTTGTGTGTGTGAGAGCATTTCACTTGTGTGTATGAGAGCATTTCAGTAGTGTGTGTGAGAGCATTTCACTAGTGTGTGTGAGAGCATTTCAATAGTGTGTGAGAGCATTTCACTTGTGTGTGAGAGCATTTCACTTGTGTGTGAGAGCATTTCAGTAGTGTGTGTGAGAGCATTTCACTAGTGTGTGTGAGAGCATTTCACTTGTGTGTATGAGAGCATTTCAGTAGTGTGTGTGTGTGAGAGCATTTCAGTAGTGTGTGTGAGAGCATTTCAGTTGTGTGTGTGAGAGGGTATTCTGAATAATGTCCCTCACGGCCCCTCATAGAATCTCAGCATCACACACACACACACTCACACGCACACACACACACACACACACACACACACACACACACACACACACACACACACACACTAGAGCTCCGCCACAGCCTGCAGCTGCATTGACGGTAAACAGCGAGGTAGCGCATGGGCAGCCGGCGTAGAATGATCCCACATCGCATCGCATCCCCGGGCAGACATGGCGTCCTCGCAGCGAGCCGTGCATTCAGTGGGCAGAGTGACGAGATAGCAGCCAATTACTCTTCTCTTTTTTGTTTCTCTCTCTTTTTTGTCTTCTTTTGTTGTTGTTGCAGCCATCATTCTCTGCGTCGGTGTGCAGCCGCAGCCGCAGCAGCGGGGAGGAGGATTTAGCACACGCTGCTACTGTAGGTATCTTTGATTTTGTTCTGGATCAAGACGATGGATGCGGGCTCCTCCGGACCCATTCCTGCATACACGGCGGACGGGCGCGACTTTCTATTCCAAACGCATCCGCATCTCCCGTATGTTGCAAGGTGTCTTTGAAAAGCGCACGGACCTCTGGAGGAAATGAGAAGGCAGGTCTATTTTGACTCACGCCTGTCGAGATGGTGAGTGAAATGCACGGCTTGTTTTCCTCCTCTCCATCCCTGCAGCCCTCGGTGTGAGAGGTACCTGCTGTTCACGGCAAATCCTCGCCAGCTAATTAGAAATGGTGTCTCGTGCATTGACTGACCGGCGCGTTCCCATTTTCACCGGGGTGCATATGTATACATCGTTAATTATTTTGAACACATCAATGCATTTGGACAGTTCGTGCTTGATGTTGTTTTCTTCTTCTCTCTCCATTGAATGTGATTCACTCCCAGCTGTGTTCGCAGAGCTCAGACTGGAGGCTACATTTGTCAGCAGCATCCTCCACGCTATTATTTATATTCTGCGCGTTGTCGGTGCGCAAAAGGGTGCCGTGTTAGGCAACCCACGAAATATTCTCGTGACTCTCTCAACATTCTCACCCTCATCGATGCACAAGTCACGCCTAAAGACAACCATTTTAAGCAGCGACCACAGCATCACGTTTTAAAATGACCTTCAGTGCTCGGTGGCTGGAAATTCATTCTCACCTGGGATGGAGTGTCCTTCTATAATCAATGTCCTCGTGACAGAATAGACATAAATCAGAGTGAGAATAGCGGGGGAAATGTCATTTTGCAGGACACCAGTGCTCCCCTTTTGCCCTTTAGCCTAACTGTTATTAAAACACACCATGTGATGCATCTCGGTGACTGATGATGTTCAATCTGTGGATGTGTTTTTTTTCTGCCCCTCTCCAGTCATTCCAAAGTAGCCTCGCTGCAGACTTCTCACCCATGCGGCGCTCTGTCCTAAATACATCACAGTGCATTTGACAAAACGCCAGTTATGTTATTCAAAGTCTGAATGGATGCTCGAGTCTCCGTCAGGACTCAGTTGTTTCTGCGGAGATGCAAAGAAGAGAGGACAATAATAACCGTGTGAGCCATACCCTCTGTGACCTCAGCATCCTCAGTCACCATGGAGACAATAATAACCTCATCACACACTGCATATCTAATAGGCCTGATTGTTCTCTGTACTACCGCACACTTCAGCCTTTCCCAATCCATAATGCGCTTAATATATTTAACAGCATGGTATGCATGGACTGCATACTGTCGAGCAAAGAGCGTCTCACTGCTGCTCCCGGGAAGCACGTTACAGCTGTGGAAGAGGATTTGCCGACATGGAAATGTATTGATACTGAAGCCTTTAAAAGGGAAACACTCATCTGGCTGTAGTGCATGTGGCCTTTGGGGGCAGATATGTGTATCTAAGTCACATCTGGGGGGAAAAGGGTGCTGTCATACATGAAGTCAATCTCTTTCCCCTATGTGACATGTTGGACCAATGATTCGAGGACATGTCGTGCTGGAGCAGGTGGTGACTCTGCTTCAGTGATGCATACGAGGTATTTGTCTGCCTCTTCAAGCAACATGCAGGTGTGTAGAGCCCCAGAGAGCTGGAGGGTCGGGGGTCTTTGTACCAGTGGCGGTTCGTCCATAGGGGGCGCTAGGGCGCCGCCCCTCTTAAAATGTGTAGATGAAAAAGAAAAGAAGAAAAAAAACATCCTGTCAAAAAACATATGCCAAATCATTTAAATAGTAAATATACCGTGTTGACGCGCTAACTGTGTGTGGGAGACCGTCAACCTGTCAACAACCACTTAAGTTAATGTGAAAATATATAATATATCGCCATTATCACGGAGAGAAGCCCCTCCCCTTTTTAGAGGCGATCTAACGTGTGTGTGCGGCATCGAGAAAATATTTCAGTCGTTTCGGCAAGGACGGCTTCTCATTGGAGGATGAAACGGGAATCTTGGGGCACAAAAATGTGCGCCCTGGCCAATGACATCGTTTTATTATTTCACGTGACTGGACTATTCGGCAGATCAGAGACGTATCGTTCCCTCAGCCAGAGAGCTCCACGGAGCTACGAGCAGGTAGCTAACGGAGCTGTTAGCTGGAGCTCAGTGAGTAATGCGCTGTTTAATTTCCCCTGTCTGTTGTTCCAAAGGGACTGAAACTCTCTGGACTACAACGGGGGGAGGGATCTAAAGAGCTGCAGACAAGTGTAAAGCACGAATCTTACCGCAGTTATCTAGCTAAGAGCATGGAGCTAACTCGCTAACAGCCTGAAGCTAACCCTGTTTACAGTCAGCAGAAGGAGACCGAACTGCATCGAAACACAATGAAGAAGTTCTGAAAAACAGACTCATTCCCTCAAGAATAATGGAAACAGGTTACAGACATGATGACTTTAACCAGAGAGTAAAGTGACCACTTTAAAGAGAGGAGGCTACTTGTCTTTACAGTAGTGGGTCTGCTCTGTCACCCAATGTAACATGTGATCTCTTTCTGACTCTATTCTGAACCTCTTTCATGTGAGGGTGAAACTCTTTTATTTTGCAAACCTCTGAAACCCAACCCAATGTTCCTTAAAGCTGCTCTGAACCTCTCATGCTAAAGTCACAGTGTGTTGATAGTTGTTGTTGGACCGTGTTGAGCACGCTGTGTTCTTGAAATAAAGCTTTGTTTTTTACAATATTCTACTCAAAACCTCTTTTCTTCTCATTGTTGAGTGATATTTAAACTGCGCCCCCCCCCCCCAAAAAAAATTCACCAGCCGCCACTGCTTTGTACTCTCCTCAGCCTTATGATGGCAGCATTCTCTTACCATACAGAGAATATGCCACACACACAAAAACGAATACCAGCTGGAAGCTTAAATCCATGCTTAACGAACACATTTGAAATAACATCCATGATTGAACAGACACTTTTGCAATAACTTTGGTGTTTTCATTTCATTTTCCAGCTAATCTACTCGATGTATTTGTGGAGATGAAGCTCTTCTCTGCATGTTGATTGCGTATGATCTGCGTGCTTTTCCTGTGCCGATGGTTCAGTCTCTTCAGCCCTAATGTATTCTCTCTGATTCTCTCTCTCTGCTCCCGTAAAGGAGGCGTCATTAAGAAGACCTGTGCATTCAGGATCAAACGCACCTCATTAGATCATTCAGGATCATTGTTAATCTGCGTGAGAGCAAAGGGGCATCTCCTAGCCGTGACCTTGTTGTTGGTCTATGAGCCGTGAATCACAAAGAAGATTGATCCCACCGGCGACCCAATGTAGGAATCGCTCCCTAAGATTCCCAAAACCTCTACTCTTGCTTGGATTTCAGCATTCGGTCAAATCCACCAGGTTTGTATTGAGGCGACACACTTGTCTTTATGAATACATATAAGCGCTATATAAAATAAATGATTATTATTATTATTATTATTATTATATAATATATGGTGCATGCTCAAAGATTATCGCAAGAAAGAAAACATCGGCTCTATAACAGATCACCTCTTGCCAGATCCTAGTGCAATAACTGTAATAATAACATAATAATTATTACCACTGTACACATTCATATTTACACTATGTTGATCTGCACTTCACACATTTCATTTACACTACACACATATACACACTTTGCATTTTGCACACTGTCTATATTTAATTTAATTTTACACTGCAGTCAATAGTATTATATTGTGTATGCATATATGTTGTGTATATATATATATATATACATATATATTTTATTTTGTATTTTATATTTTACTTTGGATACTTTGCACAGTCATTGTATTATATTTGTGTGTGTGTATATATATATACATAGATGTTTCATTTTATATACATATATATATATACTTCATTTTATATTTTACTTGTATACATCTATATCTTTTATCTCTGTTTTTTATATTTATATTTTATTCTCGTGTGTTTAGTTTATTGGTGCTGCTACTGTGACGACAAATTTCCCCTTGGGGATTAATAAAGTATCTATCTATCTATCTATCTAACATGTTGTTCACATGTAGATGTCACAAGCCAAATGTATTTAATCGAGGCACAAACAATGTTTAGAGTCAATTTAAATGCATAAAATAAATACATGGTGGTAAAATGCAATGAATAGTCTGGATGTTGACTCCTTTACAAAGACTTAACTTCTTCTTCTTCTTCTTCTTCTTCTTCTTCTTCTTCTTCTGTGGTTCCAGGACAGAGTATGCCATCTGCACCTTTTCACAGAATCCTACGACCCCTTCTGCTCGGCACTTTCATTCTGGGATGCTTTGTGACTCTGTGTTTGATGTATTTTAAACCATCCACCAGCTGGTTGTCGGGTCCTGTAGAGTCGACAGTGTCCACAGATCGGCTCAAGAACCTCTTCTCCAACAAGAGTGATAGAAACGTGACCACCTTGCTGATCTGGCTGTGGCCCTTCGGACAAACCTACGACCTGGGCGTGTGCAGCTCCCTCTTCAACATCGAAGGCTGCTTAATCACAGCGGACAGGAACCTCTACAACAAGTCGGATGGGATCATCATCCATCACAGAGACATCTGCACCGACCTGTCCAACCTGCCGCCGCTCCAGCGACCATCCTTCCAGAAGTGGATATGGATGAACTTGGAGTCGCCGTCGCACTCCTCCCAGCTGCCTGGGATCGAGAACCTGTTCAACCTGACTCTCAATTACCGTCAGGATGCTGACATCGAAGTGCCTTACGGGTCCATTGTAGCGGCGGAGGGCGAGGAGGACTTTGTCCCGCCCAGCAAAAACAAGCTGATCTGCTGGATTGTGAGCAACTGGAACCAGGACCACGTGCGGGTGAAATACTACAATGAGCTGTACAAACACATCGAGGTTCACGCGTACGGACAAGCCTTCGGGGAGTACATCTCGGACCAGGACTACTTCCCCACCATCGCCGGCTGCAAGTTCTACCTGGCTTTTGAGAACTCCATCCACAAGGACTACATCACTGAAAAACTGTTCAACCCGCTGTCCGTGGGCTCAGTGCCAGTGGTTCTGGGCCCGCCGAGGCAGAACTACGAGAACTTTATCCAAGGGGACGCCTTCATCCACGTGGACGACTTCACCTCGCCCAAGGAGCTGGCCGATTACCTGCTGCTCTTGGACAAGAACGAGGAAATGTACCTCAGGTACTTTGAGTGGAGGCGACACTTTAAAGTAAAGAAGTCCTATTTCTGGGCAGAGCACACATGCCTGGCTTGTGATTACCTGCGTCGGCACAAAGAGTACAAGGCATTCAATAACCTTGACAAGTGGTACTGGGGGGAGTAGGACTGGGAAGGGCTATGCAGTGCTTGTTTTGAGTCGAAGGCCGTGCTTTAAGTCGTTGTTGTCCGTCGGTTAACATGAAGGCTCTTCATCGTCGTCTCCACAGCTCCCGAAATTATGTATTTGTTATCGATTCAGTGGCCCAGTGAGACATCGTCTTGTTTTTTTAATTATTTTTAATTATTAGCAAGTCAATTTTGCCAAGCCTTACTTTGCCTTTTGCATTAATCATGTCTTAATTATTTTTTAAATAATTAACAATGCACAACATTTGTTACTGTCAGTTCAGTCCATGTTTTGCTTAACATGACAACATTTGCTGCTATTCTTTTTATATGTGCGTTCTATTTTTTTGTATGGATGCTTAGTTGTATGGATGTCATGATGCAGAGTTGCTGTTTTTTTTATATCCCCTTTTCATTAAGCAGACATTAGAATAGTGTTGACTGCAGAAGAAGATTGACATAATATTTATCTAATATTTATTCAAGTAAGGTAATATGATAAGTAAAAACAATCTCATATGTGCTAGTGAGGCAGTCACCTATGCAGTGTTTGCTGAACTCAAATGTGAAAGTAGTTAATTGTGTCATGTACATATTAAGTATTTTTGGAAATGTGTAGCTGTCATTTTATTTCCCATCATTTTGTGAGTTTGCATTTGCGCTGCTGATCCAACCGCGACCTATCTTTACATATGTACAGTGAGACGGACGGACGCTGTGTGGTTGTCGATGGCATATGGTGATCGTTACCCGGTTGTCCCCGACAGCAGCCGTAACCGCTCGTGAGAGGGAGGTTACTATTTTAATCGTGTTGTGAATTGTTCACTGTCACATGTGATGTGTCTAAGTCCTGCATGGGGGATGCTGGCGCAGCACAGAGCCCCTGTGCTGCAGCACGACACCTCATTGTGTTGCATCCTGATTTGATTTGTAATTTTGAATTGAATAAAGTGTTGGGAAAGAGCACAACATTAATTACTGAAACTATTTTGCTGTGCATACTGTCCTGACATCCTTCAATGTGACATTAAATATTCACGCCGATCGTTTTCACGACGTCAAGCAGATGTTCCCGCATGTGGGAAGCGGGCGTGAATCAGGATGAAATACGATCGGGTGGGATCGGCCCGCGTGTCTGGGGACTGTTTGGTACCCGTTTCTTTGAAGAGAAAAGTTAAAGATGACTGCCAGATTATCCGTATTGCTACCTTTGAATCATCCCATCGTCGCGATGTGGTGTGTGGGGCAGTTCGAGGTTGCATGTGAAAGATATTTTTCTTTTTCTGGATGTTTTTGTGTTTTTCTTTGCACTCCTGTTTACAGCGCTGTCTGCCAACCGTACACCGCTCAAGATCACGCCAGAGAAATGCATCAACATCTGTAGATACCGCATCACTTTTAAACATCGGCACATCTCATCCACTGAACAATGCATCTCAACAGCACTCAGCAGCTATTGACGTCACGGTTTTGTTTTGACAGAAAGAACTGTGCAAAACCACGTCAACATTTTATGCAAGATGAGCCGGCGTCTTTTTGGTCAAAGTACTCCAACATGTTTCAGGTTATTATCATTTTGATATTTCTTCACTGTCAAAGGGACCATTGATGTAAACTAGGAGGAATCTAATTATTTTTCTTATGGGATATGGTTCCAAACGCCATAGTAAAAGCTGTATATAAACCTTGTAGTGAACCGAATCATCGTCTGGATCAAACCAGCCAACTGACACCGATCATTGCTGTATGTGCAAAGGACTGAGCTCAAACATTTGTTTGCATTTATGGGGAAAAGAAACAACGTGTTGTACATATTTTCATTGTTATAAAGATCTCTTTATAAGATGCAAGGGTTGTGAGGCGGTGAATGTGACTTTGAAAGGCTTTGAGTGGAGGTGAAGGGGGAGTGACGCTTGGAAAGGATTACCGGAGTCAACAATGGTTTTAGTGTTAAAGTGGATGTTTTCATCAAGGAAAGGAAACTTGACACCAACTTTTTCTTCTTCTTGTGACTCGGCGGTAATCCTCAAGGAATGACCAAAACGCAGCAGAGGTTGGTCACGTGGAGTTGAGTCACTGCTGGCCGTCTGTCGATGGAGCCGTCGTGAGTTCTGAAACCGTCATCCACGACTCGGCCGTCGCGTAGATTAACAATGAAGTTTCGTATTGTCGGGTCCGATCTCATGTGTGAAAACAAAGGTTTCTTGTCCACTGTGGTTGGTGACTTAAACGAACAAACTTTCTTTTTTCTCCTTCGTGCTGTCTGTCTCTCTCCTCCTCTATTTTATTTTGCACAAAACAAACAGGAGGAGCTGTGGCTGCTCCGTCCCGTCCGAGCCTGTGAGCGTCACAGCATTATGAGTCGGGATGTCTCTGGGTTCTGTCCGACCTGGCGCTGGTCCTTAAAAACACTGACCACCCAGTGGGATGAAATCTTTGTGTGGTTGAACGTGACGATTTCAACAGAAATGCTCATTTTCTGCCAGTTCACTGAACTAATCAGTGAATCAATCAGTTTTTTGCCAAATTGTTGTGTTTTGCCAAATGTTGTGTTTTAACTGTAAATGTCTGATAGTGTCAAAGAAAATAAAGTTATGGACAAATGAGGAAACATGAGTTGGGCATGCAGATTTATTTCTCAACAGACTGCTGATGAAGAAATGACGACAAACCTCTGAAGTCTGACACTGAAACCATTTTAACAACAAAGAAACAGAATCAGTTGTTGTTTCCTCCCCTTAAAGTCGGACATGTTGGGAAATACATGTATTTTCCTTCTAGCCAAGTTAAACATGAGAAAGTTGACACCACTCTCATACAGTTTGCTTGACAATGGAATTAATCTTCTATTCTAACTCACAACTAATTAGTCAGGTCAATTAGCTACATTTTAAATCGCCTTAAAATTGTAGTACTTCCGTCTTTTTAACACCAATTAAAAAGTTAGAGTCCATCCAGTTACACAAGTGACTTGCTTATAAACATTTATAGGATGCCATCCTAACCTAATATAGTATTATTGCATCTATATCGAATACAATTTCCATTCTAAAGCCCACAGTGTGCCATGTAATGCAGGCAGAGGTAAAAATAGCTGTGCGAAAGCCTTGATAAGTGATTGATGAGAGAGGAGAGTGTGTTGTGTTGGTTACGCCTCAACCCTCTGCGTGTTGCTAGTTACCCCGTACCCTCGCGAGCACTCTGGTATTTTCAGTCGTCTCCTCCACCACACAGAGATGATTCATCTGTGTGTTCGGCCTCTGCTCAACGGGTGTGACAAATGTGTGTGTTGGCGGGACCGGCGGTGTAAATAATCCACTGATGTCAGTTTGGGATTAATGTGAAAGTTCAGGTGGCAGCAGCACGATGTACGTCCAGCTTTCAGAATTTAAGACAGCGTCTCAGACGTTGAGCGTCTCGTTAGGACAAACCCACAAACTCCCTGCAGCTCCCCTGAGCTCAACGAGGCTGCAGACGGCCCGTCAGGCTACAGTATGGATCAGGATCCACTGAAACTGGGCACTTCGCAAATGATGGAAAACAGGCTTCCGGACGCGCGTGAATTAAGTTCTCAACATTTAATGGCAGGAAGTGTAAAACAAACATTCAAGGCCTCACGATCGTGGTCCTCATCGTCCGGCTCCTCCAGCCTTCGGGTCCCGTGGGAAGAGAGCGCTCTCTCCAATCCACAGAGTCTTAGTCTCAAAAACAGCCGATCCTCACTCTCCAAGGTGAGTCCAGCCTTTAACACCTAGTGATCGGTTCAAAGTCCCGCTAGAACGATGAAGGGGTCGAATGTCACTGAACCCCGGGTCAAAACGCCACTTCCGGTCAAGTATTTTCACAATAAAAGTCCCGTCTATTATTGTAAGTCACTTCACGGATTTCAACCGGCTTCGACAATCTGAAATACTAACATAGTCACTCTCATGAACATACATTAATTATTTCCATTTCCATTTGCATAGAGTAAACATTACCCCTATGCTTCATAAGCAGCATCGGAGCCGGTGACACCGGCCATCTCAACAAACTGGTTAGGAAGGCTGGCTCCATCATCGGCTGCCAGCTGGAGCACCTGGAACAGGTGGTGGAGAGGAGGACGTTGAAGAAACTTGTGTCCATATTGGACCACCCGGACCACCCGGACCACCCTCTCCACCACCTCCTACAGGGACAGAGGAGGACTTTCTCCAGACGTCTCCTCACGCTCCGCTGCCACAAGGACAGATACAGGAGAACCTGCCGACGGCTATGAGGCTCTACAACAGATCACCTCTTGCCAGATCATAGTGCAATAACTACAATAATAACTTCATATTTACACGATGTTGATCTGCACTTCACACATTCATTTATTTACACTACACATACACACATTTCATTTTCATTTACACTACACACATACACACACTTTGCATTTTGCACACTGTCTATATTTGGTGTTTTTATATTTAGTTTAATTGTCATTAGTATTGTGTATTGTGTATGCATATATGTTGTATATATACATATATATTTTATTTTATATTTTGCTTTGTATGCTTCTATATCTTTCATCCCTGTTTTTATATTTTATTTTTTATTTTTTATTCATGTGTGCTGCTACTGCTACGACAAATTTCCCCTTGGGGATTAATAAAGTACATATCTATCTATCTATCTATCTATCTAATACATTAATAACAATATCAATATTCTCCCTAATATTTCCTATTATAATATCTTTCTATATGTATTAATTTAAAGCATAAGACCTCTGCACATGTTATCAAAATAAACTATTACAACCTAACATATGCAACAGCATTAAGCATCAAAGACGGCGAATGCAACCTAAATCTTTGACACATGTTGACCTCCAACACGTCAACAGCGTGCAGTCATAGAGGTGTTTTGTTTTCACCAGCTGACTCTCAGCTCTATGAGTTCCGGTTGCTCGGTCGGCAAGTTTTGCGAACAAGAATAGTATGTGTGGGCGCCCTCGGATAAGCCTTCAATCAATTTTAAATGATCATCCATCTTTTATCCATTGTTTATTTTCTCGCAACCACAAAAGCAATCGACTGAAAGTCACCAGTCGACACGGTAACTCCTCCAACTGAAACACACTGCCGTCCCCGTCCCCCTGCTCCTCTTGTGATGTAGTATTCAGCCCGTGTGCTTCTCCTGTTTCATCGTCAGTTCATCGGCTCGACTAGTGTGAGAAAAGTCCAGCTTTTGACTTCCTGTTCTAATGCTCCTGGTCATCAGGGTTCTTCTGCATTTAGTCCAAACCTGCTATTCTTTAATTGTCACAAACACAACAAGCAGATATTTTGATGCTGGTAACAGTTATAAATAAATGTCTAAAGCTTGCTAACTCGTCTGGATGAACACTTCCGCGGCCGGCATGCATGCGCACCATGTTGTTGCTGCAGGCTGTAAAGGGTCTCTTGCATCTTTCAGCTCGTTGTTTGGGGTTTTCGGTCTGCAACTTTACTGTTTTGTTCCAGCGTATCCACTTTCATGGCTTTGTGTTGGGTTGCTCCAGCAGCTGATTTCAGTGAAGACAATCTAAAACCAAAATGCAGACAGACGAAGTTAGAAACTATATTGCTAAAATTGCTAAGATATTGCCTTCATGAGTGGGAGGAGACCAAAATAGAGCTAAGAGAGAATGAATATTGGACCTGACATTTATCAGGTGGACAAAAATATTACTTGAAATAGAATTCTGCAGAAATCCAAAAACCCGGAAATGAGCGAGCATCTTTGCACTTCCAATCCAAACTTCTTAAAGTCAATGTGTTTTTTTATGTCTGTGGTTAACAAAATCCCATTAAATTCCTATTTTGGATTTTGCTAACTGGGTTCCTGGGGTTGGCTTACATATTCCATCCCTGCAGCGCTCCATGAATACTAATGTTGCTCCGTGTCGACTGGGTGTGTGAGAAGGTAAACGTTTGCTCGCGTATTCGTCATCAGCCTAAAAGATGAAATTTGAGTCAATGCTGTTTTCAGACATAATATTATACAACCTCCCAAAAAAAGTAACATCCGTTCTTTGATAATGCCAGAAAAAGAAAAAAAAATCTATTTTCTTTATCATTTACGTGTTTTGAATTGAAGCAGATCGCTGCGCATTTTGGATGTGTCAAATAATATGGAACATGTTTATTTGTGCTGCACTCTTGAAGTGTTGCAGTTCAAGGCACTGAGGATTATGCTATTTTTGGGAAGTACTTTGGGCCTCTGAAAAATTAATTTTTTCCTGTAGCAGATATGTTAGATTTTCGATTTCAGCTATCTCCGTTTTTGTCGGCTGTGAATAATACATTCAAAATTCTAGGCATCAATGTCTTATATAGGTGTCTTATCAGGTATGTTTTATGCTCTGACTTTGTCTACACACCGTTCATCCAAACACCAGGACATCTGTGGGCTGGGAGAAGGCGATGGATCGAACTGGAGAACATTTTAATGGGTTGTGCATTCCTAGGAGGAGACAACTTCTTCTTCTCTTTCGCAGCGGAGATCATATGTCTGGCTGTGTGACAGGGCTTGTCACCCACTCATACCATGACTCATTTTGGTGAGAACTGGGCTGGGGGCGCAGGAGTCGGCGGCGGCTCACAGGGCCTCCCCGAAGGGGTGTACGGTTTTGTGAGATTGTGGTCGTCGTTGTATCTCCTCGCCCCCCGGCGACCCCCTCGGCGGCTATCCTGTTCGGAGGAAAACGCTGCGTTGAAAGCGAGCGCTCCATGTCGCAGGAGAGTGCAGAGGCCCGCTCAAAGGGCCAGGTTTGTGTGAGTCATCTCATTAACTACAAGAGCTGCCCCTCGTCTCGACCTAATGGATCCCACTTATGCTGTCGTCACCATGCCAACCAGCTGTCAACTCCGGAGCGGCGAGGCTTTTGTGCTTCGGAGAGATGCAACTGTGTCGCGTTGATCTGTCTCACTCTACAACAAGTCGCCACCTCAAAGGAGCCACCAAAGGAAATGCTTCTCTTCTTCTGTGAGATCATTTGGTTTAGAGGGGGAAAACAACCACTGGCACCTTATTGTAAAGACTGAATGCATCAAGATAAGAGGACACCCGAGTTCAGGTCAAATAAAGGCCTATTTATTGGGGCTTGACAGGTCGCATACAAAATATGTTGGCAGCTGCTCACTAGTTGACTTCAGAGGATTAAGCAGGCAAAAAGGAATATGCTAGATCAGCGAGCTTTTTGCTCCGCAGAGTTGGCACTGTGAGGTGTAGAGGTTCATAATCCGAGAGACAAAGACCAGCACCTGTTGTCTGTCGGATGCAAAACCGAGCAGTGCGCGAACAAATACATAATAACACTGACAAAGACGATGGACAGTCATCTCTGCTTTAATATCCAGTGAATAAGACCCTCTCTCGACATGCAATTTATTTTTCCTGACTTTAGTATTATATTGATGAGAGTGTTTGCTCGCTGGTGAATGTAGGTCACCTCCACCCCGTTGTGAAGTCACACGATGACGGACATGATGTGCATCCGCCACCAAAGCAACAACGACACGAAGCTTTAAAAAAAAAAATTATACTTGATATTTTATTTCGGTGTTTTTACAGAAATACAACCTTCAAAAGGAAGAATGGATAATAATAATAATAAAACATAAAAATAAATAAAAATAAAGTAAAAATGAACCATGCATCTGGCCAAGAAGGGCCATAAGGAAACACACAAATAAAAATGTTAAATCAAGAAAATAATTATAAATAAGGACACAAAAAAAATACAAAACAACCATGGAACACAAAGAGATCTCTAATACAAAATATATTCAAAGAGTTCTATTCACAGGGTATCTTTAACTTATATATATATATATGGGTTGCATCTTGGTGAAACACAGTGCTTTTCTTTGACCCGAAGCTTTTTAACCCTTCTGTTACCTTTCGGGTCAATTTGACCCCATTCAATGTTTAATGTCGGTGTTCCTTGGGGTCAATTTGACCCCAGGCTGTTTTTCACTGTGTCAAACATATAAGAAATATCAACTTTTTTATATATTTAAAGGGCTATTTAGGTAGTCAACAAACAAACATAAAGTACCTCACACTTAAACTTGGGAAACAATATTAATTCTAATAATTTTCTGGAGGTTTTAATTGCTGGGGTCAAATTGACCCCGAGGGTAAAATATGTCAGAGGGTTAAACATTGAATGGGGTCAAATTGACCCTAAGGCAACAGGAGGGTTAAGAGGCAACGACTATATTTGCCCTACAGCTTGTGGGTTTATTTAAGGTCTGCAGGCTGCATGAGATTTACAGCCACTGATCTGGACCCCAGTAGGGAGCAAGGGTACAATACAGCGGTAATTTAATCCAGAGCAGCAGATGACTCTCTGTAATCCGACGGATCCACCTACTTACATACAAGTTAAAACCTGAAAGATGGCATGATTTCAAAATTCGGAAATGTTTCCTGCACCTGATTCCTGACATGATACGGTTATTTTGTGGCTAACGCCTTTCATACCACGCGGCTGGAAGAGAAACACAAAACACAGTCTGACATTATTCCTCAGAGGTTTGTGGATACCATCTACATAATGCAGACCTCTGTTCCAACATATTGTGCTGATCTAAAAATGGATTTTTAATGTTATTTATTCACAAGAGATGAGTTACTCTACAAGGAGTGGCACTGAAGTTAATGAAGAGAAAAGACAGAGTTCACGGAGACAGAGTTGCATTCCTCTCGGCCTCATCCCTGCCACTGACCTTCCTGTGTGTATACGAGGGATTAGGCCCGTGGTGGTCTCCTCGGGCTATTTTTATGAAGATGTCCGCCCCCCTGATCCTTTTGGAAACCTGATATGAGCACATGTTCCAGGGTTCACATGCAAGTAATCGACTGTCTGATGATTGTTGTAATGTTTCAGGCATCATTTCTGACACTTAAAACGGTGAATTCACTCGGCCAAACATACACGGGTAGCAATCCGAGGCATTTTATTTCTAAATAAATTTATTGTAAATAACAGTGCAATCAAATGGTACGGTTTTGCATTTGTGTGAGATTGACCCAATCTCTAAGCCAGTGTTTGTGTGTTTTTTAAGATTTATTTTTATTAACATTTTTTTACAGGATATTTGTAGTGAAATAGCATTTACAGTTTGTTATCCTGAAAATATTATTTTACAAAAAGAAAATACACAAATATATAACCTTGTAGAAACACCACACAAGGATGATGTTTTTTTTTTAACATCATAAGATGAAAATAAGGAGAAAACTAGAACGGGTACTCGGTAGAGCGCATACCTTCGCATATCACAAGATTGGGCATTGAATTATGAACATGTTGGCATTAGTTGCATGCCAATTGGATATAAATTGACCGATGTTAAAAAGAAGATGTTGACCTTTTCATGACCTTGACCTTTGACCCGATCAATCCCAAAGTCTAATCAAATGGTCCCCGGATAATAACCAATCATCCCACCTAATTTCATGTGATTCAAGATGTTGACCTTTTTCATGACCTTGACCTTGACCTTTGACCCGATCGATCCCACAATCTAATCAAATGGTCCCCGGATAATAACCAATCATCCCACCAAATTTCATGCGATTCGGTTTAAAACTTTTTTTGTTGTGCGAGGAACACGCATACAAATAAATAAATATATACACGGCGATCAAAACATAACCTTCCGCATTTTCAATGCGAAGGTAACAAAAAAAGACAAAACAAAACAAAAACATGACACAAACTTTTCCCCATCCCACCCCTCCCCTTGTATGGCTCTCAGTTTCCTTTCATTTATACATCTATACAGCAGTGGCGGGCCGTGGGCCTGGGGCCTGGGCCTTCAGTGAGGTCCTACACAGTCCCACCCGAATTAATCCACCTCTTATTACTATCATTATGATGCCATGGCTCTAGACCAGGGCTCAATACCTCGATCACGGCGTAGTATTGGTAGATCGCATGACATAAAAAAAAATTGGCCCGCCCCCGTCATTTTCTCTATAGCACGTCTTTGTTCATTTATTAAACTAAACAGCCGTCTGATGTTGATCGTATCTACACAACAGCATGTCATTTCTCTCGGCTCTCCGTCTCGCCCGCTGCAGAATGCATCGGGACGGAGAAAAGAAGCAGAAGTCGTTTGTTCACTAAACAGGGCATTGTCGCACAAAGCAGATTCCAAGTATATGCTCGACCAAATCGACATCTTCTCCTCCTTCCGCCATTGTGGGTTGAAAAACAGCTTTGTAGTCCGCAAATTAATTCCTTTATCAAATTCAGTTTCCTAGTTCTGAGGTTTTGCATCTACCTGCCCATAGACCCCGCCTCTCAATATTGGTAATCCAATCAAAAGACCTGCAGCACTCCGCCTGCTAGCTGGCTCCTGTGCCGCTTCCGGGGCCTTCTAGAAGGCCTAGAGGAGCCAACTCTAAAGCTGATTGGTTGACACAACATCGTCATTCCCATTCACTTGAAGCTACCAGCGCCTTCAATGTTGATTCTGAAGGCCTAAGGGCAGATGTTAGCCCCCTGGCAACACACGATGGCTGAATATGATTGGATAAAAGATCTAACATAAAGACCAGCCCTCCAAATCTCAACCTGGCGCTGGCAGCAGCGCAACCAAGAGGAACGCTATGAAATTAAGAGAATAACTCTTACTCTGGGAAATAATTGAATACATATTTGTGGGGAAATATATTTAGAAAAAAATATATATTCTGATGATGTTTAGGCCAGCAGAGAAGGCCTTGCTGGCCCTGACGGCCCGCCACTGCTATACAGTCTCTACACAGTTTACCTACACCCATCCGTACACATTTACATCTACATAAACCAATACAGCACTCACAACATCTACATCGCTGTGGACCAGTGTTTTTTTAAAGAATTTGTATTGTGTGTGTTGTCTCTTGTTCCAAAGCAACACAACTTTTAATGAAATGACAAGAGGATCGTCATCAGCAAAATAGTCGCCATCAAACTGCTGCTCCCCCCTTACTTTTCCGTGGATGGACTGGACCTCCGCGGGCCCTCAGCCTCCCCCTTGAAGTGCAGCCAGGGCTCTCTCAAGAGCTTCGGAGAGGACCTGGCAATAAATACAGTTCAGTACCTGGCGCCTAGCTCTCAAAAGCCATCTGAAGCGCTCGTGTGTGTGTGGCAGGCTCTGGTGAAGCCCAGAGACACGTGACTCAATCCCACTGGCCAACTCTCCAACATCCAAGCTAATATTAGTGTGCGGAACAAATTAAAATATGTTGTGTATTTCAGTGAATCTGGGCACTGTCAACAAAGTCTGTCTTCTGGTCCTAAAACGACTGCATTAGTATCTGCTTTTACACATTCATGGAATAAAGCAACAGTGATTCTCTCCGTTAGAAAGCTCAGCGGTCTGTGCACCCTTAAAAGGTGCCGGACGATGCGGTGCAGCATGTCCATTCTCCCCGGAGATTACCGCTAATAAGAGGGCCAGTATTTATAGAAGATCTCCCCCCGTGGATACCTCTAATCCGGCCTCACCCCTTTTCATCCCTGTGCCTGGACCGCTCGCTGTCTGCAGACACCAGCTCCAGCCTCGACCTCGCCTCACATCAACTGAGGTACAGACTTCTTCAATACAACCATTTGTTCAGATTCTTTTGTTACAAAAAAACGTGGGGAAATTGCATGGCCTGTTTACTTGATTTGCTTGATAAGAAGGGAAAAAGATTGCTTGGACTATTACGGGTTGTTTTTTCATCATTCCGATTCTTCTTTCTCGTCCAATTTTCCTTTTCCGGTTCTCGTTGATCTTCAGTTAAGAAAAGCAGACAACAATGTCCACCAGCGAGCGATTTGACTGCCATTACTGTAAAGACTCCCTGCTGGGGAAGAAGTACATCATGAAAGAGGACACGCAGTACTGCACTAAGTGCTATGAGAACCTGTTTTCTAACAGCTGTGAAGGCTGCACTTTAGCAATTACCTGCAACAGCAAGGTAAGGAAGCACTAATGTAATCCTGAGCGTAATTGCTTTTATGTCAGTAAATTCTAAAGACAGATTGCAAGTTATGTGTATTTATTTTATGATTTGAAGAAGTGGAATGTTTGTATGCGTTTTGATCCCATTTTGACCTTTTTTAAAAACACCAACTGGTGACGTGAACCTTCGAAATAGATCGTCATATTTTATCGAAAATGCAAATGTGCAATAAATAATGTGTTAAATATCTCCAGGACTTGTCTTACAAGGACCGCCACTGGCACGAGGAGTGTTTCAAGTGTGCAAAGTGCAGCCGCTCTTTGGCGGAAAAGGCCTTCGCCGCCAAAGACGATGTGTTACTTTGCACTGAATGCCACGCCCACGGTTACTCCTCCAAGTGCACCACCTGCAAGAAAACCATCATGCCAGGTATGATATGTTGGGTTGATGATGGCGATGAATTGGCATCGCCTTAACCCTGTGAGGCGAGACTACTGACTACTTGGATCCTGCTAAGTATCTTCTTTAAACTAGTTTTATCTGCTAAAGTTACTGTTGTATTTGTTGTCTAAAGCTGCTAGATTGTTAGTCTGTCCTGTTTTAAGGAGTTGTTTTGGTAGAGAGGTGTGTCCTGTGTTCCGACACCTGAATCTTCACTGATTGGACGAGCGATCGTCACCTGGTTTCTATTGAGTGTCATTTGAATACCAAAAGCCAAGGGGCGGTGTCAACGTGGCTGGCTGAGTGTCTTTAAAAAGATCTCCGGGCCAAGTCTGCAGTGTGCATTTTCTACCTGTGAGGCGAGACTACTGACTACTTGGATCCTGCTAAGTATCTTCTTTAAACTAGTTTTATCTGCTAAAGTTACTGTTGTATTTGTTGTCTAAAGCTGCTAGATTGTTAGTCTGTCCTGTTTTAAGGAGTTGTTTTGGTAGAGAGGTGTGTCCTGTGTTCCGACACCTGAATCTTCACTGATTGGACGACAGATCGTCACCTGGATTCTTTTGAGTGTCATTTGAATACCAAAAGCCAAGCCGCGGTGTCAACGTGGCTGGCTGAGTGTCTTTAAAAAGATCTCCGGGCCAAGTCTGCAGTGTGCATTTTCTACCTGTGAGGCGAGACTACTGACTACTTTGATCCTGCTAAGTATCTTCTTTAAACTAGTTTTATCTGCTAAAGTTACTGTTGTATTTGTTGTCTAAAGCTGCTAGATTGTTAGTCTGTCCTGTTTTAAGGAGTTGTTTTGGTAGAGAGTGTGTCCTGTGTTCCGACACCTGAATCTTCACTGATTGGACGACGATCGTCACCTGGTTTCTATTGAGTGTCATTTGAATACCAAAAAGCCAAGGCGGTGTCAACGTGGCTGGCTGAGTGTCTTTAAAAGATCTCCGGGCCAAGTCTGCAGTGTGCATTTTCTACCTGTGAGGCGAGACTACTGACTACTTTGATCCTGCTAAGTATCTTCTTTAAACTAGTTTTATCTGCTAAAGTTACTGTTGTATTTGTTGTCTAAAGCTGCTAGATTGTTAGTCTGTCCTGTTTTAAGGAGTTGTTTTGGTAGAGAGGTGTGTCCTGTGTTCCGACACCTGAATCTTCACTGATTGGACGAGCGATCGTCACCTGGTTTCTATTGAGTGTCATTTGAATACCAAAAGCCAGGGGCGGTGTCAACGGCTGGAGGTAATTGGTGGTACTAACTTGGGCTCATAACCGGTGGGGTTTTTGGCGTCAGCTGTCGCCAGCGTGACTCATCGGACGAAGACTCGGAGGACAAAGACATAGGAGTCTTCCGTTGAGTCAAGACCGGAGGACAAAGACATAGGAGTCTTCCGCTGGAGTCAAGACTCGGAGGACAAAGACATAGGAGTCTTCCGTTGGAGTCTTCGGGGGTGGCTGAGTATTCCCCCTTTTTTTTTTTAAATATGTGTGTCTTTTCCATACCTGTGCGTAGTTACTATAGGACTCGCTCATTCATGTACCGGAACCCCTCCTCTGTTATCCTTCCTACCCGTTCTACTCACACCCAGCACCTGGTCACAGGAGGCCTCTGGAACTGTCAGTCAGCCAACCGCAAGGCCGACTTCATCTCTGGCTTTGCTGTGGAGCAGTCGCTTGACTTCCTGGCTCTCACTGAGACCTGGATCACAGCAGACAACACGTCTACCCCGGCTGCTCTCTCCTCTGCCTTCTCCTTTAGCCACACACCCAGACCCTCTGGTCGGGTGGAGGTACAGGTTTACTCATCTCACCCACATGGTGTTTCTGTCCCTACCCGCTTCCTCTTTATCCCACTGACTTTTGAGTTTCATGCGGTGACCGTTACTCATCCGGTTCAACTTCACATTGTTGTTCTCACCGTCCCCTGGTTCTTTGGGAGATTTCTTGACGAGCTAGACGTCCTCCCATCGAACTTGCGAACACGGCCCCCGCTCATCCTTCTGGGTGACTTTAACATCCAGACAGAGAAGTCATGTGATCTCTTACTCTTACTGTCTTCCTTTAACCTCTCACTCAGTCCCTCCCCTCCTACTCACAAAGCCGGCAACCACCTTGACTACATTTTCACAAGAAACTGCTCTACCTCTAACCTCACTGTGACTCCTCTCCATGTCTCTGACCACTTCTTCATCTCTTACTCTCTCTCGCTCTCTGGTACTGACAACCCACCCATATCTACAGACTCTGCACCTGGTCGCCGCAACATTCGCACCCTCTGCCCCTCCTCTCTGGCCTCCTCTGTCCTATCTGCTCTCCCCTCAACTGACTGCTTCTCACTCATGCATCCTAACTCTGCCGCAGACACTCTCCTCTCTTCCCTGTCTTCATCTCTTGATTCTCTTTGTCCTTTTAAGACACGACTGTTCGGAAATCCTCTCCGGCTCCGTGGTTGTCGGACTCGGTGCGAGAGAGCCACCCTGCGGGCGGAAAGAAAATGGCGAAATCGAATCAAGCGGAAGACTTGCTCTTCTATCAATCTCTCCTCCTCCTTCTCTTCCTCTATCTCTGCAGCCAAAAGCTCGTTCTACCTGACCAAAATTCAGTCTTCCTTCTCTAACCCCAAAAACTCTTCTCTATCTTTTCCAACCTCCTTGATCCCCCTGTCCCCTCCTCCTTCCACCCTTTTGCGAGCCACTTTGTCGACTACTCTACAGACAAGATAGACGACATACGCTCCTCCTTTACAAATCCATCTTCTATCACCTCACCAACAGTAACTTGTTCACCCCTCTCTTTCCTCTTTCACCCCTTGTCTCCCAATAAAGTTCTTAGCTTGGTGACCTCCGCCCGACCGACCACCTGCGCCCTTGACCCCGTCCGTCTCCCATTCTCCAGGCTATTGCTCCTGACCTTCTGACCTTCCTCACCCATCTTATTAACAGCTCCCTCTCAACTGGCTGTTTCCCTCTGAAGGAGGCGAGAGTCAACCCTCTCCTGAAGAAACCCACGCTCGACCTGGTCTGAAGTCAGCAACTACAGACCGGTCTCTTCTTCCTTTTCTCCAAAACTCTGGAGCGAGCTATCTTGAGCCAAGTGTCCTCCTATCTCCACAGTAACAACCTTCTTGACCCTCACCAGTCTGGATTCAAGGCCGGCCACTCGACAGAGACGGCCCTCCTTGCTGTCTCTGAGCAGCTTCACACTGCTAGAGCAGCCTCTCTCCTCTGTCCTTATCCTTCTCGACCTTTCTGCAGCATTTGACACCGTGAACCACCAGATCCTGATCTCTTCTCTTCAGGACCTGGGATCTCAGGCACTGCACTCGCTCTTTTCTCTTCCTACCTTAAAGACCGCACCTACCGGGTAACTTGGAGAGGATCTGTGTCTGATCCTTGTCCTCTCACTACTGGGGTTCCTCAAGGCTCCGTCCTGGGTCCCTCCTCTTCTCTCTGTATACAAATTCTCGGCTCTGTCATTCGTTAGCATGGCTTCTCCTACCATAGCTATGCTGATGACACCCAACTGATCTTCTCGTTTCCACCGTCCGAAACACAGGTGGCGGCACGAATCTCTGCCTGTCTGACTGACATCTCTCAGTGGATGTCTGCTCACCACCTGAAGATCAACCCTGACAAGACTGAGCTACTATTCCTTCCAGGAAAGGCTCCCCACCCACGACCTGACTATCACCTTCAACAGCTCTGTGTTGGCCCCTACCCGGACTGCCAGGAACCTCGGGTGACACTCGACAGTCAACTCCTGGGCAAAGCGCGACGTTGTAGGTCTCTGCCTCAGGAGATGCCCTTCTAGAAGGCGGGGGTTCGACCAGCCGGTATTTCCGTGATACGACTACCTCCTCTGTCTACCTCTAGGCATCCGACCTGCAGTACCGTGCGCACTGGGCCAGCCTCGAATTCCCAACCCCTCCGCTACATCTGTTCGGGCCTCGCACGCTTCACTGGCCTGGCCTGGACGGATGCCGCTACATCCTGTGGTCACGCACAGTTGCTCCGTCAAACCGCTTGGCTATACCGATAATACAAATCAATGTTTGCTGTCCTGCTCCTCGTGGTAACCCCGCATGGGCAGCAGAAGTCCTACTCTCCGTGACTGAAAACATTCACATTCTGGATTAATCAAGATTGCATTAGTGTTGTCACATACACACACAAGATTGTGCAGTGAAATAAGTGGCAATGCTCAGCAGGAATGTGCAAGGGCAACAGTACACACTATTTACAAATAAAAAAACAACACAATATTTACAGTAGTGTGTGTGTGTGTGTGTGTGTGTGTGCCTAGAGGAACGATTGTGTGGGTCTATGTGGGGGTCCTGGTGGTCGGAGTTCACAATCCTGATGGCCTGAGGGAAAGAAACTCCGTCTCAGTCTCTCTCTGTTCTTGCAAGCGTGACTACGGGCGCCTGCCTGACATAACCTTTGAAACAGTCTGTTGTTGGGATGGTGGGGATCCTTCATGATCCCTCTGCCGGCTCTGGTTCTGCACCTCCTGGTGTACAAGTCCTGCAGGGTGGGGTGTAGTTCCAATAGTGCTCAGCTGAACACTACTCTCTGAAACCTTCACCAGCTCCTGGGCCAGACGGTTGCCAAACCAGGCTGTGATGCTTCCTGTCAGGGCCTCTCTACCAACTCCAGAGTAGAAGGACTGAAGGATCCTCTAGGCTTTAAATTTCCTCCAGCTGCTTTCAGGGTGGTGGGCGGCTGCCTTGCCTTTCTCTGGAGTGTCATGTTTGTTGACCATGTCAGATCACCGGTGATGTGGACTCCCAATTATTTATACCGCTCACACCCTCTCAAAGTGGTCCGTTAATCCCAGTGGTGAGTGCGTCCTCTGTTGTTGTACCTTCTAAAGTCACAATCAGCTCCATCCAGTTTTGGTGACATTCATGATGAGGCTGTTGTCCCTGCCCAGAGTGACAGATCGGCAACTTCCTCCAGGTAGGCCTTCTCGTGGATTGTGGGAGATCAGGCCCACCACCACTGTCATCAAACTTGATGATGGTGTTGGAGCTGAACAGCCCACACAGTCATGTGTGTACAGGGAGAATACAGTAGGGGGCTGAGGCGCAGCCTGGGGATCCTATGTTCAAGGGTGAGGATTTGGAAAATGTGTCTGCACTGACCACCTGTGGCCTGGCGGTCAGAAGTCCAGGATCCAAGCACACAGGGGTGGCTGATTACAGCTCAATCAGCTTGCCCGGCCAATCTGGAGGGGACTATGGTGTTGGCTAGACATAATCAATGAACAGTAGTCTCACCTGCGCACCCCTCAGCTGTCCAGATGAGAGAGTGTGGTGTGCACTACCTGGGAGACAGCATCATCCGTGGATCTGTTTGGGCGATAAGCAAACTGCAAGCGGGTCCATGGAGGAAGGGAGGAAAGGCGCCGAGATGTAGTCCTTTATCCAGCCTCTCAAGCGTTTCGCAACCACCACCGAGGTGGGGCCACGGTCGGTAGTCATTCATACATGCTGGAAAGCATTCTTAGGCACAGGGACAATAGTGGATCTCTTTGCAGGCAGGCGGGGACCACCCGGACTCAGCCAGGGAGAGGTTGGTGCTGGTGAACACTGGAGCTAGCTGGATTGCTGGGTCTTCAGTACTCGCCCAGATATGCCATCTGGACCTGCAGCACCTGGTGTTCACCTCAGCAGAGCCCTCCTCACACTGTGCTCGGTCACAGAGAGTGTGTGTTCATCCCAGGTGGGAACTCTCACCTGAGCCTCATGTGAGTGTTGTTGTTAGCCGGCCCGAGAGAGGCTAGCGCTGTTGTTGTAACCTCAAACCCAGTGCATAAAATGAGTTCAGGTCGTCCATGAGAATCAAGTAAGCACTCACCATTACGCTTGAGGTCTACTCTGGTAGTTTGTGATAGTCGTAGCCCTGCCATGAGGCGCCTGGTGTCGCGCTGCTCATCTGTGATTCCACTCTGTCTAAAGGTACTTCCTCTTGTTCTTCACCGCCCTCCTCCAATTCACGGAGCCGCTGCCTTGTACTGCGTCCATATTTGCGGATAGGGCCGGTGCAGGCAGCAATGCGAGGTTCACAGCTTCGCGGATGGATCTATCAACACGACGATTAGGAAGAGATAACTTTTTGGGGAACGATGGTCTCGGTTAACGTTGCTATGAGGCTCATTGCTACTTCATGAGCTTCGCTGGCGTCACTGGAACTGGATTGGATCATATGCAGTCGACCAATACTCAGAGCGTCCTGTAGCTCCAGCCTCTGATTGGTCAGACCACGCATTCGTTCCTCGTCACTTTTTTCTACGCTTCAGCTAGCGATCCTTTGTTTATACTCGAGGAAGCGAAAAATAGGCATGGTCTGATTTCCCCTAACGAGGAGGGAGAGAGACAGCCTTATGGCCTCTCTCTTGATGGCGTGTAGCAGTGGTCCAGCGTTCTTTCCCCTCTGGTAGCCACACGTATTAATGCTGATGAAAGTTCGGCATGGCTTTTTTTTAGGTTTGCCTTGTTAAAGTCCCGCTTTTCGCATTCATCTGCACGTTGTGTCAAATGCGTGCCTCTTTGCTCGGTGCGTGCAGGTCTGGCCGGGGCCAAGTACATCTCGTTTGAGGAACGCCAGTGGCACAGCGAGTGCTTCAGCTGCAGCCGGTGCTCCGTGACGCTGGTCGGACGCGGCTTCCTCACGCAGCGCGACGACATCATGTGCACCGACTGCGGCCGAGAGAAGTGACCGCGGAGCGGAGGGGTCGCAGGTTCATCCCAACGACAAAGAGGGCTCCTGCTCGGGTACAGATATTGTGTACCCATGAATAGTTGTGCTCTGCATGCACATGAACACGCTTTAAATGTCAAATGTTTTTTTTTGGTGTGGTAAACATTAGCTCTCTCACAACGCCCGTTTCCATGAGGATGCACGTGAATCTTTAAAGTTAAGGTGCCATTGTTCTATTGTTTGAATTTACTTAATTTTTGACACGGATATACGATTATGTTGTAATTTATTATTATCATATTTTATTATTTTATTACTATATTATTAACAATTATTGGATTAACATAAGAGTTAGAATTGTACACTTTATTTTCTCTTCAATGACAGGAAACTGAATATTTGTGTCTATTGGTCGAATACATTTGTTGTTGTTGAAGATATCACTTTAGACACTATTATCTGACAATGTAGACAAAATGATGATTAATAATAATAATAATAGTAATAATAATAATAATTGTAATACTAATAATAATAGTAATTGTAATTATAATAATAATAATTGTAATAATAATAATAATTGTAATAATAATAATAGTAATTGTAATAATAATAATTGTTAATGATGCACCAAAACATATTTTTCTTTAATAAAGGTATGACTTTCACAACACATAGTTCTGCTCTAAGCTTAGTATACATGATTATGATGCATGATGTATGCGTTCTCATGAAACACTTGTTCCAATAAAGACCTTTCTAAATCTTGCTAATGGAAATCATTCTCGGCTAGCTGTTGCTCGTCCACGATGGGGGAGTATTTGCTCTCAGTTTAGGGGCACAAAGTTCAGAGTAACAAATATAGCTGTAATGGTAGGTTTGACATCCACATCCTTTTATGACCGTCAACATTTAGACAATCATTGCTGTAGAACCAAGCTCTGTTCCCTCTTGACCTCATCACACTCCGCTCCCTCACACTGTAAACAAATTGAGAGTGACCATATACGCCGTGATCAGCAGATAACTTGTTCTTCTACTCGTCCGTTATCCACCAACCAAAGTAGAATAACTGTAAATGTCGGCGCCTCAACATATCTGTTCCTCTTACCATACTTTTGACACTTGTAAAAGTTGCTTTTCTTGTTGGGGCCACTGGAGTTGTGCAAGTGACCTCACATGGCAGTGGTGCAAAACTGCTGACATCGATTTCCTGACAGGATAGAGTCACATGGGGAGGTGCAGCTACGATACACTTGTGAGGGAATCACAGAGGAAAGGAGAACAGCGGAGGTAGGGACGTCTCATTTGACATATTTCACAGAAGACCTGTAGCTTTAATTTAACCATTAAAGTATTTAGTAATTAGTATTTGTACCTTACAAAAATCCAACTTCCTTAAATATCTGCAATGGCTTTTAAAGCATTTACACACACACACGTCTACGAAAAGCAATCCGGCTCAAAAGAAAAGGACAAATCCGGCATCCAGTGCATTGAGCGCCATGACCGGAATGTGTATATCGGGACCCAAGATGCAACCGTCCTGCATCTCGTCCTCCCCGCTGGCCCAGATGGAGACCCGAGTCCCGGCCAGAGCAAGATCAGAGAGTGTCGGCTGAGAAAACTCGGCTCAAGCGACCAAGTCGCCCAACTGAGGGTCGTCCCACTTTTCAACCATCTGCTGGTCCTGTGGGACCGGAGCGTTACTGCCCTCAACATGTTCTCCTTGGAGCCGGTTGCCGCGCTCAAGAAGATCCAGCATGTGCATTTGTTTGAGGTGTGCGACTCATCGGCAGCGCGTGTGGAGATGGTGACTTCCTCCAGCCGCAGGAAGCTGATCCGGATCCACGTGGTGGGAGTGGACAGCTGGGACGTTGTGAAGGAAGTCTCTCTGCTGCAGGAGCCTGTGGCCCTGGCGGTGGACGGGGCCTGTGTGTGCATCGGTACCAGCGACAGGTATCTCCTCTGTGATATCCGGACTGGGAGCCGTGACGATCTTTTTCTGCACAATCACGGCAGACAGCGCGTTATCGTAACCTCGATGGGACGAGGGGAGTTTCTGCTGAACGGGCCTGAATCGTTGGGTGAGAGCTGGATGGATGGTGCATGACATCATCATGTGACACGATATGCTTCCTTTCAAAAGCAGCTATACAGTTAATCATATCATATCACTCCCCCATATACCCATGTCGTCAGAGGATGTTCGTTATGCCGAGATATTCAACGAACAAATAAAAAACAACACATGTTTTACAGTAAGTGTGTGTGTGTGTGTGTGTGTGTGTGTCTATAAGAGTAGTGTGTGTGTGTGTGTGTAAGTGGGGTGGTCAATTGTCGCAGTGTGTGGCCTGATGTGTGTGTGTGTGAAGTGTGATCTCCACAATCCTATTAGCAGGCAGGTGTGTGTGATCTCGGAGTTCAACGTGACAGCCTGACGAGTCTGTTGTTGTTGCAGTGGATCTTCTTGTCACGCTCTGTACCTGGTTCCTGCTCCTCCGCATTGGCTCCTCCAGGTGCAAGGGTGGGGAGTGTAGTTCGTTAGGAGGCTCCAGTGAGGTGCACGCATCTTCCTGCCGACTCTGGCAGCCAGAGTCCTGGGGGCCCAATAGTGGGCAGTCTCAGGAAGCCGCCAGGACGCTCTCTACAACTCACTCTGCCCTGACTGAAGCAGTCCTCTGGGAACAAGTTAAACTGAAGGTCAGGCTTTCCTGTGTTTTCAGAGCTGCAGCTGCCTGAGGTGGGAGGCGCTGCCTTGCCTTTCCATCAGCTGCCCTCTGTGTGGACTCCAGGTATTTTGCCCGCTCACCCTCTCCCAGTATTTCCCGACTATGTCAGATCCTCCACAGTAAGTCCGTTGTTGTACAGTGGTGAGTCACCCACCTCGTTGTTGTAGTCCTAAAGTCCCTTAGAGTATGAGGCTTGTGCCTTCTTCATAGAGTGACAATTGTCCTGGTTTCTGGTGACACATCTTCTGCGTGGGTTGGGGATCATGCTTTCACCACTGTGTTGTCGGGTACTTGCGCCGAACCACGTGTCAGGCCTGGCCTGGCTGTGAGTGTGTACAGGCTGAACCTACCAGTGGGGAGGGGCCTTGGCCACAGGAGGGGAGTGTGTTCAGGGTGAGGGACACCTTGTGTCCTGTGTTCTGGAGACCCTGTAGTTTGGCCGGTCCAGAAGTCCTGTGATCCCACAGGCAGACCACTCAGGCGCTCAACCAGCTTGGCAGCCAGTCTGGGAGGGGGTGTGGGGACTAGCTGAATGAGCTTCCAAGGCACAGTAGAGTCACATAGCACCCCTAGATGGCTGTCAGTAGTCTGCAGGTGCAATAGTCCAGGGCAGCATCACCTGTGGATGCAGTGAGCTTGTGTAGCAAACTGTCTGAGGTTGGGGGAGAGGTGGGGCTGGCGCGGGGTTATAAGCAAAACTGCAGCGGTCCACATCGCTTTACCACCGTTCGCAACCCCGTAGTCGGTGATCAGCTTGGGAGCATTTCCCCACATTGGTGATCACATGCTGACTGAGCATTTCATTCATCTGGAAGCAGGAGGGGGGGACTCCAGCCAGGCAGTGGATCTATTGTGGTGAAGGGGGGAACACAGAGGATTGTGGTGAGCACAATATACGGTGAACACTGAGCCAGCTGCACTTGCAGCCACTCTCAGTACCACCTCCACCTGCCCCTCCTCACACTGCTTTCCTCACGTTCACCCTGTGCAGGCGTGCGTAGTGTGCTCATCCACCACTTCATGCTTTGTTGTTGTGTTAGCTCGCGAGAAGCGTTGTTGTGTTCACGACCTCAGTTGTTAGCCGGCGGATGAGTTCAGGTCGCAAATGGAGTTCAAACTGCCACCATTCATCGTCGGCACTCACCATCGGTAGTTTGGTCTCAGGTCTGCCGCTTCACCATTTGTGCCTGGCGTCCTTCCCTGCTGTCGCGCCCCTCTGTCTAGTACTTCCTCTGATTCTTCTTCTTGTCTCCTCTTCCCTCCAGCCTTCTTCACCTGCCTTCCTTGGTCCAAGTTCGAGCCAAGACGGGTATAGTATTGCCGAGCCGGCAGTGCTTCACAGCAGCACGATCTATCAACTCGCTTTTGGATCTATCAACCCACGGCTTTTACCGTGGGGAGACGTGCGTGTTTAACGTTGGGGGGAGGAATTGCTATTAGCTATACTCCTAGGGGCGCTGGCGTCACTGATAAGAACTGATCATGTCTACTGGACCTGATGGAGAATCAGTCCCTCGACAATCAACTGATTGGTCAGTTGCTCGCGTTCGTTTCTCGTTCGCATTCTACCGCGTCCGGTCACTACCGCTTGAAGCAGAATCTGTTTATACTCCGAAGCAGAAAATGCACGGATGGAAGAGACAGCCTTATAGCCTCTCTAGCCTTTATAGCCCTTTCAGTAGTCAGCGTTTCCCAGTGTCTTGTTCGTTCTCTGTGTGAGCACACGATGCTGGTGATGACGTTACCTTCTTGCTTTTTCCCAGCCACAGCCACAGCCACCACCTCAGCCGCCATGGACATTTAGACATAACACATCATGTTGGATCTCGACAGTGTACGTCGGTGTGTCCTTATGGTGGGGTGTAAATGTGCTGTGTGTGCGTGATGGTGGGAACGAGGGAAGGTAGAAGGAATGGGCATGAGAAGATCACAGATGTTCCAGGTTTCGTGAGCAGGGATCTAGAAAGAGTCTTAATGTCGGAGAATTACAGCACATGTTGTTGCGTCATGAAACAGACCCCACCTTAGATAGATTTACCAGACTCTTTCACTCTGTCTGGAAAACGAGAAGGACTCGACTGGTTGGGATGACTCGATCCGGCACCAGCGGGTCCAGCTGAAGTTTCCGTCAGACAAATCAGACACAAGATGTCGCATGTCCCGTTGGAATCTGCCTAAATCCTAAATCCCATATTAGAGACTGGGCGTTAGCAAGCAAAGAAGGAGGCAAGGAGGAGGTGAGGTGGCTGGACTCTCAGTCTGTTCAATTCGGGTCTGTTCCCGATGTTTTCGTTTTCTCGTCTCCCGTAGTGGCTCCACTGCTGTTGTTGTGTGGTTCGCTCGTCGATCTCCTCGGCCACGCTGGTGGATCGGAAAAAAGGACAAAAAAACCTTGTTTTTATGCAAAGTTTATGTCCAAAAGGTACTTTGCGGTCGTATGTTGTTAGTGCCGATGTGTTTGTGGCAAAGAAAATATTAAAAATAAACACAAAAACTGTGATCATGACTCTGACTACTATGAGCACACAAACCCTTTATTTTACAGATCCCGTGTTATAAAATGTAATGATTTGGTTTATTATAAAATAATGCAGACAATGTACAGAGCTGAAGCAAAGTCACTGCACTGTGCACAATGTTTATCTTTCAATACATGAGTGTAAATATGATTTGAGATGTTTGTAAGTTCACGGTACAAAAGGCGAAAAAAGGGATTAAAGGAAGATGTATTTCTGTTGTAGGAGTCCAATTATGGAATAATGTTGAAATGGATGTAAGACTGCTGAACTCCTTTTTGGTTTTCAAGGGAATTATTTATGAAACAATTCTTGAGAGTTATAAATGTAATTTAAAAACGTATTAATATGGAAGATGTATGTGGTAGTATATATAAATATATTTTGTTTTTTATTTTGTTTATTGTTTTTTAGTTGTTTTATTTTCTTCTTTATTTTATATTAATTTTCTGATTTATTTTGATTTCAATTTAGGATAGGAATTTATAAGCATTTTTTTGCTTCTACCTATACCTTTTCAGTCTTTCTCTTTTGGATATTATTGTATTTGATTTGATTGACTGAATAAAAAATACAAACAAACAAACAAACTCCATCCTCATCCCTCAGGCATGTTTGTGATGAAGACGGGGATATGCCAGCGCCCTCCTCTGCAGTGGCCTCAGGAGGTGCTGGCAGCCGGAGTCTGCTTCCCTTACATCCTAACCCTGCAGCCCCGAGTGCTGTCGGTTTACAGCCTGCTGGATCAGCAATGCAAACAGACTGTGAATCTCAGGGGAGCGAAGGGTCTGCTCTGCACATCAGGTAAAGCAGTCGACGTCAATTCATCCCCCGATACTGACAGACCGAAAGGCTGTCAGAGTCACTCAGTCATCTTTACACCTCCTGCTCCCACTCACTGAAACAGTGTTTCTGAAAACCCCAAAACAAATCTCCCCTCAGACGGCGTGCTAGTGTTCACAGAGAGAGACGTGTTCAGCCTTCGCCCGGTGCCGCTCAGAGAGCAGACCCAGGCGCTTGTCGGGCTGGAGCGGTTTGAGGAGGCCTTGTTGCTGCTGGATGGAGTTCGAGGCCGTCGTCCCCTTGACTCATACGAGGTGACATTCAATTTGTAGACGCAAATGTATACCCTGCTTTGAAATCTAGGTTTTCTAACATTCTTCTTCTCAGGGACGACAACACAATAGAGAGGACAAGCGGATAGCTACATTTCTGTGGCATAATAATGTCATCTGATAAAACGGCTGTTAGAAAAGGCAGATTCTGGTCTGAGCTCAACTGACAAAATAGGCAGATACTGCGTTGGGCAGGTAGTTTTTCACCTTCACGATTAAGGAAAAGAAAGAAAAGCAGAAATACTATAAATGTATCTGTCATTTCAGAATCAGAATCAGGTTTTATTGGCCAAGTAAGTTTGCACAAACAAGGAACTTGGCTTGGTAAAGTGACTCTCAGTGTGCTTACACAAAATATACATTACAACACAATACAATACAAAACAAAAACAAAACAGTGCAGTACAAAACAAACAGTGCAAAACAGTGCAACGGTCTAAGAAGTTTAAGAAAGTGACTTAAGAAAGTATATACAAGGCGGAATGGCTATATCCAGTAGCTGTGAAACAGTAGTGCAAGAGGAAGTGGAGAGTGCGAGAAGTGCAGGGATAAATATATAAATATATAAATATATATGCTCCAGTGGGTTAGCTGTTGAGTAGTGAGACGGCGAGGGGGAAGAAACTGATTTTGTGTCTGGAGGTTTTGGCGAACAGTGATCTGTAGCGTCTACCAGAGGGGAGGAGTTTAAATAGATAACACACATGCAGTACAACCCAATCTGTTTAATTTTATATTTCATCACAGTAGAACAGATTGCGGCGGGCTGTCGAGGCGTAGACAGGCGACATTGTTGCAAGCTGCTATTGTCGGTGTATTCCAGATGAATGCAGCAGCTGGTGTCTGAGGCGTAATGTGATCTGTGCCATAGCTCAGGTTGCAGGTTAGATGTTAGAATGTACACTACCGTTCAAAAGTTTGGGGTTATCCAGACAATTTCGTGTCTTCCATGAAAACTCACTTTTATTTATCAAATGAATTGAAAATTGAATAGAAAATATAGTCAAGACATTGACAAGGTTAGAAATAATGATTAATATTTGAAGTATTAATTTTGTTCTTCAAACTCAAAGGAAGGCCAGTTGTATTGCTTATATCACCAGCATAACTGTTTTCAGCTGTGCTAACTTAATTGCACAAGGGTTTTCTAATCAGACATTAGTCTTCTAAGGCGATGATCAAACACAATGTACCATTAGAACACTGGAGTGATGATGAAATGGGCCTCTATACACCTCTGGAGACATTTCATTAGAAACCAGACGTTTCCACCTAGAATAGTCATTTACCACATTAACAATGTATAGTGTGTATTTTTGATTAATGTTATCTTTATTGAAAAAACAGTGCTTTTCTTTGAAAAATAAAGACATTTCTAAGTGACCCCAAACTTTTGAACGGTAGTGTACATGCAGATGAGTCACTCCTTACAATTTGTCTGGTTGTGTGTGTGTGTTTTTATATCTTAAAATGTAACATATTGCCCTCGAGATTTAGGGATAGTCACACATTCTTCTGCGTCAATGATCTCGGCTCACATATTGGTGCTTTGAATATGTTCATGCACTGCGTGCCGGGTTTTAATATGTGTGTCTTCACCAACAGGAGCTGCAGAAGGCCGTCTCTTGTCTGGCTGGATTTGTTCATTTTTACCAGGAGGCTTTTTCCGATGCCAGCGTCCTATTCATGTGAGAGTGAAACACCTCAAGTCAAGGCTAAATCCCAGCACGCTAACATGTGAATTGTGTGAATAGTGGGTACTTTCTGCTGAATACAACCCTTAAGTTTAACACAAATCAATGCTCATTCCCCACTCGAACAGTACAGGTGAGCTGGACCCCAGAGAACTCATCTGCCTCTACCCTGGCATCCAGGCGTGTCTCGGCGAGGACTTTCAATCCCAGCTTGAGCCGCTGAACAAGAGCAGGGATCTGCAGGTGCTCTGCCAAGAGGACAGGCACACATTCCATCATTACCTCGCCTTCCTGGGAGAGTTTCTCAGAGCAGTCAGGGGGACGGAGCGAGGCCTGCAGTGCAGTAAGGAGGTGGACTGCGCCCTCCTGAGGCTGTACGTAGAACTGGAAGACACGGAAAACCTGCAGCAGCTCGTGACGTGCACCAATGTGTGCAGCCTGGACCACTGTCTCCCTGTGTTGGAGCAACACAGCAGGTCAACATGAATGATTATCGCTGATGTGTAGTTACAAATATGGTTTGTTAAATGCCAAATTATTCCTGAAGGAAAAGACACCAATTCAATATCTGAGACATTTTGCCTAATTTGCTTAATTTCTGATGAATCGTTTCCTGTGTGATCTCCCTTTATTCACAGATATTTTGCATTAGGTTCCCTCTACCAAAGCCATGGAAATCACATTGATGCAATTAAGGTATCACTCCCCCCAAAACTCAATGTATTTATATAGAAACGTTATGTATAACAGTCTCACGGAGAGCCTTTTATACTCTTCCAGACCTGGGTGAACATTGCAGACGGCCTCCACCAAGATCGGTCCTGCTCAGATGTGTATGGACACATCGTGTGGACTCTCAGTCGACTGCAGGACAGAGATGCTGTGTGGACATTTGCAGACTGGACCCTTCAGAGGAACCAGGAGGTGCCATTTGTTCCTTCTTCATGCTCTCAGATGCAGACGGAAGAGTTGAACAATCCAACTCTGTGTTATGGATATTCACACGCAGCACAATGACACCTACCCTGCTTTGCTTCTATAAGATCATCACTAAATGTCCAGTAACCGTTTTTATTTATTTATTTCAAAAGATAGGGGTGCAGATTTTCAACAAACGTGCACCAGACGATCGATTGGAGACGCAGGACGTCCTCGCCCTCGTGGAGCGGTACCCGTCGGCGTTGCTTCTGTACCTTGAGTTCTTAATCCATGATTTGAACAGTGAGGTGGGCAAAGCAGCAGCGACCTGAACCAATACCACGGACTCCTGTATCCGATGCCCCGAGACATCATCGGTGTCATCTGCCCCCCAGGAGGAGGGGCATCACAACCGTCTGGCCCTGGCATATGTTACCCAGTCACTGCGAGAGGAAGAGGAATCCGGTTTGAGGAAGACCAGAGGGAAGTTGCAGCAGCTGCTATGGGACTCCAAATTCTACGATGTCTCCACTGTATATGGTGTGTGGACGCCCGCTTCACGATGAAATAAATCACACCAGTATTCTGACTAAATTATATTGCATTATTCTCATTCCAGAGAGAGTCGAGTCAGCGGCCTTTCTCCGAGAGAAAGGCATTCTCCTCGGGAGGACCGGTGGACACGGGGAGGCGCTGCAGCTGCTGGTTCACCAGGAGGGAGACCTCCGGGCTGCAGAGGCCTACTGCAGCCGGGCCGGCCGGGACGCACAGGCCCGGCAGACCCTGCTGCTCACCCTGCTCCAAATCTACCTCGGCTCCGAGGATCACGGCGGCGCCGCCGTGGATCTGCTCAACAGGAACCCGCGGGTCCTCGCAGCAGAGCGGGTCGTCCAGCTGCTGCCTGATTCCTGGTCTGTTCAACTGGTCTCCCAGTTCTTAGTGGGATCCCTTCGAGAAACATTCCACCGGAGGCGGATGGCGATGCTGCAGAAAGCGATCGGCCAGGTCGAGCTTCTGCGGCACAAGGTCATTTGGGTGAGTTTATGTGATACTTCATATTTTGTGTGTATTCTTGTTTCCTTCTTACTCTCTGCCATGTTGCTCTCTCTCCTCCGCAGATGCAGGCCTCAAAAACAAAGTTCAAACTGGATAAGGGGCAGCAGTGTCATGTTTGTCAGAGAGACCTGGCAGAGCCACCGTTTGCCTGTGACCTCTCTGGTGACCTGATGCACACGAGCTGTCCTGGTCCCCCCCCTCGTGAAGACACCGACCCATAAAGCAAACTACCGTATGTTTATGCAAATATGTGTGTCTGCACTTTTGAGGATCACATTCATTTCGAGCCGAGTAAGTATTTGCTTCCGACTCGATCATTCTTCTAATGGACACCGTTTCATCGAGACAAACTCTGTACACAATTCACGGACCTCAGACGACTTACCCGAATACAAAAAAATACAAAATACATTCTGTAAATAACGTTTCAAGATGCAAAAGAGCAAGCAGAGCACTTATTCAGGGCGGCATGTCTGAGCAATTTCCGAGAGACAGCAATAACTATAAAGTGGAGGACGCTCAGGGGCAGATATCCACTGATCAGACAGTGGTGTTTAACATGTGGTGAATCTGGAGACCAAAAGGAATTTCCCCATCCTGCATATATGCATCATGGTTTCCACTGACTGTTTGTGTATTTGTCTGCTTGAAGCTGGAAATAGAAAGTCAACAACTGAGAGGTTACACGTGAGCTACTTTTTTTTCCCGGCTTGTGCATTAATATACATTCACGACCCCCCCAAAAAACTCAATTACAGGTTTATAAATGAAAAGCAAACAGGTTGAGGAAGACATGTCTGTGCAGTGTATGGAAAATGAAATCAGAATACATTTTTACCAACATCAGCCCTTATTCAGGCAACATAACAAACATGTAGGCTATTCTGAATACTAGCACACAACCGCCAGTGTGTCCACATGTAAAGTATGTAAATCCTTACGAGGCTATAATCTTAAATGTATAGCATTAACCTCTGAAGCTCTATCCCTAAATATAACAGCAAATACAGTAGCAAGCAAAAATGAATCAAACCCATATGGACATGTACGTTCTCCTTTGAAAGGTAATATTGTATTTAATATGACTCCAATGTAAGTCAAACTATCTATATTACCACTCAGGAGTAAATGGAGATGCAATAAAGGAAAGTATACCATTTGTATCCTCACCTATATATAATCTTGATTTTAAGACAATAGCCCCATTATAGTCAAGATCCCGTGGATAATGATGCTATTTCATGTAATATCCTATTTGTTATGAAAATACTCTGAAATACAAAATGTATGATAAAATTCACAAAGGTGGTCTGCTGGCTATGGTTTTTTTTTTAATCTCCTAAAAACATAATGAACACAATGAATAATTATATTAATAATATTAATAATAATAATAATAATATTCATCTATGACTGGCTAGATAAATCAATAATACCAGGGGCTTCGATGCTCTAATATGAATCTGAGGTTCACTGTGACTTCCCATCAGACCCAGCTTGACTGTAGAACTGTAAATTAATCAAATCTGCTGGTTTTGATGTAAACTCAGTGAAAGAACATCAGTTTGTGTCAACGTGACTGTAAAATGTGATGTTTGACTTCTTTTTTCCAAGTTAATTTTGGACAATGTGTGTTACAAGTTGTGTTTATTTAGAAAGAGCAGCATTTCTAGTTTCTAGCAACACCAAACACGTCGTGTAGACTGACAATGTGTGCAACTTGTTAAAGTACTTAGCGATAAGACAGTTAATAAAATACACTAAAGTGAAAGTTTTAGACCCCATGTTTTCAACACAGCATAGCATGCATATTGAGCATCTTCTCCCACCGGATCCTTTTGTACCTGCAGCACTGAGGTGAACCCAGCACCGGCTCAGGGGACATTACAGATGTATTTGTCTATTTGTTTTAGTAATTCAGTCATTAAGGCCAGATATAACTGAGTATTTCTGTATCCTGCATGTTGGGACAAAGCTTAAGGAGCCGCCTTTAGGAGCTGGAACACTTACAGTTGTGCATTTGACTGAACCGGGCCGAGGGACTCATTTCAGCCTCGATAAACAGTTATGAGTTATGAGTTATGAGCTTGTCAGAAGATATTATCTCTTTGTGATGATGCCAACATTGAATTCGTTTCTTTTTCTTATGAGGTTTTTGTGGGACTTTAATCGTTCATGTGTGGGTGTTAGAGCATGCATCACTTAGTGAGGGTAACTAGTATTTTTCATTTGGAGTGTATATATTTAACCTCTGACTCACATAAATAAACAGACTCCTATCCTAGAAAACTCGAGGAAACTCCATTCCTCGCCTTTCTCTTGTGGTTGCTTGACAAACTGCCACGTCCACTCCTCCAAATCTCATATGTCATTCTGTTAATCTGTGCATTTAATGTTGATCTTCTGTGAAGTCGCTGTAAGCACACCCGGATAAACAGCTGACATCCATCAGGGCAGAGAAACACACAGCAGCTTCTCTCTGACTGCGACGTGAAGGAGCCTCTCGCCGTTTATATGGCCTGGCTGTGAGGGCTGCTGCTCTGTGATTGGCTGATCTCTGGGCCGTGCCTGATGACCACTGGGTGGACCCGAGGCCAGGATGATGTCCTCTCCTTCCCTCTAACGGAGATCCTCAGGGAGCATTCATGCTGTTTGGTACATTTCAGGTTATACTGTCCCTCACACTGTCACCGCAGGGTGCTCTAGGTCACTCTAGGGTTCTCTAGGTCACTCCAGGGTGCTCTAGGTCACTGCAGGGTGCTTTAAGTCACCGCAGGGTGCTCTATGTCACTCTAGGGTGCTCTAGGTCACCACAGGGTGCTTTAAGTCACCGCAGGGTGCTTTAAGTCACTCCAGGGTGCTCTAGGTCACTCCAGGGTGCTCTAGGTCACCACAGGGTGCTTTAAGTCACCGCAGGGTGCTTTAAGTCACTCCAGGGTGCTCTAGGTCACTCCAGGGTGCTTTAGGTCACTCTAGGGTGCTCTAGGTCACCACAGGGTGCTTTAAGTCACTCCAGGGTGCTCTAGGTCACCACAGGGTGCTCTAGGTCACTCCAGGGTGCTTTAAGTCACTCCAGGGTGCTCTAGGTCACTCCAGGGTGCTCTAGGGTTCCGGCTGTGGACATTTTCCACATGACAGAGAATGGCTTGAATACCCAGAACAGTTGGACCGACGGTACGATGGGTTCTCCAGACATTGGTCTCCTAATATAAATATCCATGCTGCCACAGAGGGAGGAAAAATAACATGTTCTTCTTGTGCTTTTCTAAATTTACGACAACATGTTGACTGTCTGGCCTTTTGGATATAATTCTTTTCATGCTAACATAGTTTTGTTTTATATGGACGAGAAAAGTAATGATGGGATGCAAAGGACCTTTTTGCTTATAAGCTATAGAAAATGGTTCATCCACAATTACATCAGGTAACTAAATAAAGCCCATGGGAAACATGAGCATACAATGCCTCTCTGTGTATCATCTATCATATTTCTGGTCAACGCCACAAATTACTGTATCATGTCTCTTATGATGCATTTTTCAGTCTCTCAGTGGTTGCAGAGACAAGGAGAACCTTAATGTGCAACTCTTTTGGTAGCAATAATGGTAAGGTAGCAGAAAACCTAAATGATTGAACTTTAGTTTCCACTTTCCCTCTCAAGACTAATTCTATAGATAGCAGAAAAAGTATGGAAATAAATAGCTGAAAAGGATGATCAAAACACATCTTTTTTTAACTCCTAAGGCAACACTCTCATTTTCATGGCTTGCTACCTTGGGGTTTGGGCAGATTGCCACTGGGAGCATTGGCCAACTGGAGACACAGAGGGCTGACGGAAACCACAGAGACTCCCACTGGTTCTCCATCACATGGTATAGAGAGACATGTCACCATATGGTCACTGCTGGTCTCCTTCAGTGCTCAAAACTGTTTGCTTTTTGAGTAAGATATGATATATTTTAATCATTCTTTAAAAATTATTATCCTCACTGCAAAAAAACAAACATTTTCAAAAGAATTAGCTTCCCTAAAAGGTAAATTATAATATTACAATTATGGTTAAAGTGCTCAGGGACCAACGTTGTCAAGGGGAAAAGGAGGTCAGAAAAGTATTCATATTTGTAACACAGTCTTAAACCCCTAGGGCCTATGGCGTGACAAAAAAAAACATCATGAAAATATGGAATACTCGCTTGAGAATACTTTCTGTCTAAAGCTTTTATTGTGAAAGGTATGAACGGCAGGAGTGGATCTGGTAAGCGCTTCCTTTGTCACGGTTGAAAGGAATATTGAAGTTTGTTGTCTTGGTTTGGACCGGAGACTCGACCCGTTCCACACAACGAGGATGGATGATGCCAAACTCAGAAATATAGTTCTTCTTCCGGAAAGAAATGTGGTCACTTTGCCAAATAAAAGTTTGTTATGAAATATATTAACTCGCTAATCATTCGTGGTAGAAAACCACCCTCTGTGTTAAAAGGCCTTAACAGAAGCATTTCTAGTTTCTTTGTCTTGAAGTCAGTGAGTTTTTGTGATGGTGTTGTGGTCGGATGATATCAGGTCTGGGGTTTAAACAAGCTGAAGAAATTATAACCTTTTGCTCAGTTGTTTACATGTGACTGAGACTTTAAAACGTTATCATGCCGACCGCAGCCTCGCTGTGTGTCGTCACCCTCATGCGACAAGTTCATTCATTTAATTGTTGTTGTTTATTACCTTCGCATTGAAAATGCGGAATGTAATGTTTTGATCGCCGTGTATTTGTATGCGTGCGTGTGTGTGTGTTATTCGCATAAGTCAAAAAGTATTAAACCGAATCGCATGAAATTTGGTGGAATGATTGGTTATTATCCGGGGACTATTTGATTAGATTTTGGGATCGATCGGGTCAAAGGTCAAGGTCAAGGTCATGAAAAGGTCGAAATCTTCTTGAATCGCATGAAATTTGGTGGGATGATTGGTTATTATCCGGGGACCATTTGATTAGATTTTGGGATTGATCGGGTCAAAGGTCAAGGTCAAGAAAAGGTCAAAATCTTCTTTTTACCATAGCACGGTCAATTTTTATGTTCATAATTCAATGCCCAATCTTGTGATATGCGAAGGTATGCGCTCTACCGAGTGCCCATTCTAGTTGTTATCATTAATTTATACAGATTATTTAGAACAAAACATGTAAGTATCCCAAACTTGTTAAACTTATTTTCTGTAATACCTCAAAATCCAATGGAAGAACATTGACTTCTCAACTAACTGCTGAAGTCGGGTTGACTGACGTCTGTTTATCTGTCAAAAGGTGAAACAATCCACCTTCCTGCACCTCTAAAGCCAACTGGAGTGTAAACATATCTCAATCACAACAAGTGAACCTGAAGGTTCGGCCCCCGACCCCAACACCTTTCTTTCGGGCCCCTTTGGTGATTCCAAAAGTTTCTATTGTTGCAATGAACTTTACAAAAATCTCATATAAATGTGGGCGGCTGTAGCTCAGAGGGGTCAGGGGGTCGTCCTGCAACCCCAAGGTCGTCGGTTCGATCCCCACTCTCCCCATTAGTTGCAAGTAGAAGTGTCCTTGAGCAAGGCACTGAACCCCCAGTTGCTCCCCGGGCGCTTCACTGCAGCCCACTGCTCCTTCATGACTGAGGAGGGGTTAAATGCAGAGGATGCATGTCGTTGCCTGTGTACCTGGACTCTGTGTACCTGGACTCTGTGTACCTGGACTCTGTGTACCTGGACTCTGTGTACCTGTACTCTGTGTACCTGTACTGTGTACCTGGACTCTGTGTACCTGTACTCTGTGTACCTGGACTCTGTGTACCTGTACTCTGTGTACCTGTACTCTGTGTACCTGGACTCTGTGTACCTGGACTCTGTGTACCTGGACTCTGTGTACCTGTACTCTGTGTACCTGGACTCTGTGTACCTGTACTCTGTGTACCTGTACTCTGTGTACCTGTACTCTGTGTACCTGGACTCTGTGTACCTGTACTCTGTGTACCTGTGTACTTGTACTCTGTGTACCTGTACTCTGTGTACCTGGACTCTGTGTACCTGTACTCTGTGTACCTGTACTCTGTGTACCTGTACTCTGTGTACCTGGACTCTGTGTACTTGTACTCTGTGTACCTGTACTCTGTGTACCTGGACTCTGTGTACCTGTACTCTGTGTACCTGGACTCTGTGTACCTGGACTCTGTGTACCTGTACTCTGTGTACCTGGACTCTGTGTACTTGTACTCTGTGTACCTGTACTCTGTGTACCTGGACTCTGTGTACCTGGACTCTGTGTACCTGTACTCTGTGTACCTGGACTCTGTGTACCTGGACTCTGTGTACCTGGACTCTGTGTACTTGTACTCTGTGTACCTGTACTCTGTGTACCTGGACTCTGTGTACCTGGACTCTGTGTACCTGTACTCTGTGTACCTGGACTCTGTGTACCTGGACTCTGTGTACCTGGACTCTGTGTACCTGCATGTCCATGGAAACACTCCTTTCCCTAACCTGAAGTCTACCATAAATAGAGCTTTCTTAAAGTGCCATTATCTTGATGATCTGTACTGCGTGCAACTTAATGACTCCATTTTCCAAGAGGAATGGGAGTTCATTTTTGGAAAGCGTGAGGCTTTCTGGCAGCCCAGTGTGTTGACGCCGCTCTTTTCTAATGAGCGCATTTCAGGTGGAGAGTAAATGCTCCTCCCAAGGGGTTTAGTTATGGCCGTCCACCTGGACTTTTCTTAATATGGAAGCTTGTGTTTCATATCCAGTTCTGGCACCTTTCATCTTTGGACCGTTTTGGACCGTTTGGATTTCTGGGAACAAAATGACCTGCTGAGAAATCCAAAAGTTGAGGAGGAAACGGCGATCTGGCAGTGCATTGCTTCGCTGTTCCCAACACATTCATAAAAATAAACTCCATTATCCATATGATGTACAGTGTTTATGTGCACAACATGACATCAAACAAAAAAAATCCTCTTTGGGGAGTTTTTCCTGATCCGATGTGAGGTCCCGGGACAGATGTCGTATGTGTACAGATTGTAAAGCCCTCTGAGGCTAATTTTACATTTGTTATTCTGGGCTATTCAAAATAAACTGAATTAAATGTAATTAACTTTCATTCGGAATCTGCAGGTGATCACTAGAGCAGTAAAAACGGTCTCCATGGTCGTTCCCGTGTAAAACCAACATAATGAAAGCTCTGGCTTAGGAGGGGTGTGTGTTCTGCACTCACCCAATAGTTCCTGAGATTCATCTGTGCCTCATGTGATGTTTGACATTACTGATTACAGAGCATGTGCCACATTATATGACTGTACCTTGGGAAAGTTGAGAACGTGGGATGCCGCATAATTAGATATTTCGCGCCAATCCTCCCCACAGATGAACACACCCTTGACCACAACAGAGAGGCCGGGGAGTTAAAAATGTCCCAACGTCCCCTGGTATCAACCGCAGGATTCCAGAACGCCCTCCCTCTGCTATCTGGGACTGAACTTGCTGTAACCTACTAAACGAAGGAATGAAATCCACGAACCCCACAAACCTCGAAAGGCTGCAAAAGGGCTTCATTCGGTCCTTGAACCAAAGTTACTGCACCAGGAATCTCAAGTCATCTGTATTTTAGAGCAGAAAAATACCCATGAGCTTTCCTAAACTTATACATAGCAATCAAAGCTCCAATCAGAGCTCTGACAAATTAGAGGTATATCGTGTTTTGAGCATAGAATTACAATTCTATTTGTACAGATCGAATCTCTCTGGAAGTATCGGATGAAGGATGTTTGAAGGCTTTCATTAAGACTTTCATGAACCCTAACTACCACGCAGCGCAGAAGAATGGAAGGAGTCCCGTGAAGCTGCACGACATCTCTGCATTTTGTGGTTTCATTCACCAACACATACCCATACTTGAGGGTATTTCAAGAGTTACCCAGCATCACTTTGCATCTAAAAAAACTAGACCAAAAGAGTGCAAGATGTTCTCTGACCGAGATGTACGCATGAAAAGCAAATATTTGTTCTTTAAATTCAAAGGAGTTGTCACATGTTCCTTGTTGTTCACTTGGTAGGACCAGTGGTGGTTGTTTTCAGGTCTTGATGAAGTGATACGAGTTGTATGAAGCCAGAGGGAGTTGTGTATCTTTGATAAATGTCCTTCAGTGAAGCTGAAAGTTACTGTTTGAATAGGAACTCCTCGAGTTCATTTCTACCAGCGTGACACACCTGAATCTCTGAATGCAGCTGTGGTATCTAAACGTTCTGCAGTTAAGTGGCATTGGAGGTAGTGGACACGTTTTGATAAGGAGGAGGAGTGTGAGGAATAAATGATGACATATCTGGTTCTGCTTTTTTTCATCAATGGGAACCAATTGACTAAACTACCTCACTGCACATAAAGTACCTATAAGTTCCGCCTCAACCAGGTCGTATATAACATATTTCTGCTGAGCAAGTACTTTTCATATTATGTATTTCGCAAATAAAACTTTTTCAAAAGTCGTACTGGTATTTTTACTTGAGTCATAAATCTGAATACATCTTTTTGGTCCTCTATCCATGATGGATAATTTGCAGAATGATGTGTTGAGTCAGCTTTCAGCACATGTTCACACCCTGTGGGTCTCGATACAGCCGCACATCAAAGAGCAGCACTGTGGTGACAGCTCAGTGAATCACAGCGTCCTAAATAAAGCTCCGGAGCTTTCCTTTGTCTAAACACCAAACCGACTTCTAGAACGTAACATTGTGCAGGCTTACATGTTGCTTAATAAAGCAACAAAACCATGGCAACAGACACTATTATGTCTGAGTAAACCACAAGAAGCATGTTTGTTAAACCCATAAAAACTATGGAAAGCATGCTGCGTTGTAATAAAACCTACTTTGAAAAATGTTTTGAAATCCTTCGGTTCATGGATATAAACTTTAATGATTGCTAAAGTACTAGATGCATTATTTACATGGTATAGATGTTTGAATCTGTCTATATCCCGGCATTTAAAATTCCCATTTATAACATAACTGTCAGTGTTATTTTTGTTGCATTGGAAGAAGACATTATACAGTGCATTCAGAAAGAACAACTTTTTTTTTGCTGCAGCCTTATGCCAAAGCCCCTTTTGCTCATGACTCGACACTCTTTACCCCACAATGACGAAGCAAAAAACGTTTTTTTACAAAATTATTAAAAAGAGAAAATAATTGCAAATGTTCCGACCCTTTGCCGTGACACTTGAAATCCAACTCTTGCTCATTTAAAATGCACACAAATGTCTATATAATCTCTCACATATATATAATATCAGTGCAAAAATCAAGGGAAGGGTACATGTCAGTGTCCCGAGAGCACGGTGCTCTGATGGAGGAGATGTAGAACCGCTCTTCTTAGAGCAAGACGTCCGGTCAAACAGAAGTCAGGGAAGAAGGGCCTCAGTAAGAGAGGTGACCGAGTACCTGACGGCTGAGCTCCACAGATGTTATTTGGAGATGGGGGAAAGTTTCCTCAGTGAAAGATTGATGAAAGCTTAATAATAATAATAATAATAATGCATTTCATTTTTATCGCACTCTTCCTTCAAAGAATCTCAGAGTGCCACACATATAGTGAAAACAAATAAAACCGATTAAAACATAGTTAAAGCAACCCATTAAAAAAAATAAGAATGTAATAGCTGACAATAAATTAACTCAAGGTAAAAAATGCCTTCCTGAATAAAAAGGTGTTTAGCTTGCTCGCAGTTTGCAAAAAAGGACCTCCAATACATTTTGAATGCACTGTAAATCACCAAAGTTGAAGTGTGTGTATGTTATATACTGGGTACTTGCACAGGTAATTACAGCCTGTTTAAAAAAAATAAAAAATAGAAATGAATTTTTGTCATTAAGATCGTGAATAAAAAAAGAAACACTTAATCATCTGTGATGGATGTGGTTTGAAAAGACTGAAAATACTGTTCGACGAGGTGTGTCTGTGCACCTCAGTGTGACTGCACACACGTCTTGTCCTCAGGGCTGAGATTAAGAGTTTATTGCATTTCATCACAGAGCAGAAAGCTTAAACTGTGGAGGAGCTCGCCTCAGCTCTCTCTCTCTCTGTACAGACAGGAGAAGAAGTCGGATTTCCACAAACTGGAATTTATAATCTCCCAGTTGATGTCAAACTGCAACATACTGGAGAGACTGGGTCGCTTTCTACTCCCAATAACAGCTCCCCGATTTATAATGTCAGGTTTTGGCACTTTTCCGTCCTTTAATTTGGAGAGGGTGTTTCACAGTCGCGAAACCTTAGAGAGATTATAGCGGGTGAAAGTATAGATTACAGTAGCGTGTGTGTACAGGCGTGCAGTATAATTATCTTAATTTAAATGAAGCTAACCACTTTGTCTGTGCGGTATAGATTGGATCAAACTCTGCCATCAACAGAGGGGCTGCACACTGTGGATGAAGTGAAAGTGGAGCGCTTTGAAAGAGGAATACAAACCTGAAACTAATTTATGTTTGAAAATCTCAGATTCTGCATGTGTTAGTAAATGTGTTCAATTCAGACGGATTTAACAGAGCAGCCGGGGAGGAGAGCGCTCTGTCGTTAGAAGATGCAACGTAATACATACCGACTACAAACATTGTGCAGGAGTGAAACCCTGACAAAGAAAAATGTCTTGTTCCTAAAATCAGCATCAGCTGAAAGAAACGCTGCCATGTCTGCACAGCTCTATCTTTTAGGAATACTCACTGTGTGACCTCGGCCTTCATTCACTGGGAGGCACTTCTTAGCGATATTTGTTATAACTCAAAGGTTAAAGTCACCAAGAAAGGTTGGAGTGGTTTTAGTCGAGGCTGGTTAAGGTGGAATCTTCCAATACCAGCTGCGGCATTTGTAGTTTTCTTTGGTAACTGTGGAACTCATTAAATGTAATTTAAATATCAGTCTATCAGTCTAAATATAACTTAACCAGACCTCTAGACATGTTCCTATTAAAGGTAAACCATAAGCCATTGGTCTATTTGACCAACTCCTGCTCTTATTGAAAGGAAATGCCTCTCAGACGAATGCAGTACCTCGATGCGTCCACCAGGTTGAGACGCGGACCATATTTGCACATGCAAGGCGGAAATAAATTGTACGATACTGGAAGCAGAGCGCAAATAATGTTCCATGCATAACCCTATTTTTATTTTGAAAAGATCTGAATCAGAACTACTGCTCAGACATTTGCTAACACATTTACCGTGTCAATTATCAGTATATTTTCAACTTTTTGCACGTTGCCCCAGTGCCAGAAATGGGTGCAATAAATATATTAATGCAGATTTAAAACTAAAAAAAACTTTCATTTGAAGCAATAGCTAGCCTACTACCTCCATGTTTCATCAACAGTGAGATGAATGAGCTTAAATCATCATATAGCCTATTATGGCCCATTTTATTAAAAGCCAAGATATTCTATAAAACCTCCATATGTTGGCTTTTAGAAGAGAAATAAATGGGTGCATCCCTGTAGGCTATGATCAAACTAATCATTAGTCGACATAGAAACAGATGGTTTTGGATTAAAATGAAAAAAATATTCACTCTGGCAACCAAAGTGGTGACAGCCTCCTGTAAATGTCTCGTGTGGCTCCCCAAAGAAGATGCACACAGCAGCAGTCTGTGAGCGAGGCCCGTTTCCATCAAATGTTCTGTCCCTTCTGTCGACTGCCACTTGAGAGAGCTGCTGACATTTAAATGCTATAGTGGAGTTTCCAGACACAGTCTGAGTCCACCTGTCTGAGATGTGATTGGAGCAGCGGCCACGGCCACCGTTTTATTCAACCACGAGGTGTTGCAATCTGACCAGCATATGACTCGACCAATGTCAACACAGCGGCAGAAAGTTCACTAGCATTAGGACTGGAGGGCTCTGGTCTTTGACCACAGGACCTCAAACTTCCACTTTTGGAGATTTTGTTTGAAATACATTGCTTTAAATAGCTGCGAAAAACACCAATTGAAAACTCTTCAAAGTCTTCTGTGTACCGTTCGACAAAACAGTTCACCTTGTGCCATCCAGACACGACTGTCCACCTCCAACTCTGTCAGCAGAGAGAGAGAGAGACATATACTTACAGGTTTTAGATGCGCCTCAAAAGCAAATCTTGTACCCTTGGAAAATGGTATTTACAGTCGCTGCATTTTCCAGGAAAAAAAAGGGATTCGGTACAGGAATTATAGAAGAGATTAACAGAAGCTCTTTGTCGGAAAAGAAGGTCAGAGACCCAAAATAGTCATCGGGCCTGTCCTAGAAAGATCTTCCAGCAAGCTGTCATTGCAGTTAAACCTATACATGCTGCAATTTAGGGAGAGCGCTCTGGGAAGTGGCATTATAGTTATTATGTGAAAAGGAAGGAATGGTTTTACACGTGGAGCCGTCTGCTTAACAGGCCGCGCTGCCTGGAGGCGGCTGCAGTGGGCACGATGACTCTCCCTGTGTTTTACCACTTGGCCCGGCTCAGGACGGGTCAGTGAAACAGGCTCTCCGCAGAAAAACTGTTGGCTCATCAAAATAACAAACTCGTTGTTCTGCTTTGCGACATTGGCCCTGCAGACCACCTGTAAGCCTTTATTTTAACTTTACACAGAGGAAGAAACTGGTATCTAAAGTGGTATGTTTATGAAGTTGTTTAAAAAGACATCATTCATCCAGACCCCCCACGATCATACTTGTGATTTTCATTCAGAAATGGCATTTCCATTGCTTTCATCGATGTCATGCAGCTGAGTCAAGGACATCATTTAACAAAACCCCGTCCGGATTCAGCCCATTATTCACCTTATTAACCAGCCTTGTTAACAAGTGCATGTTAGAAGCTCGGGGAATACACATTTCCTGCACAACATCCTGAACACTGGAGTTAGCTGCTAGAATAAGAGGGGGCTCAACAACTCATACTTCATATAAAGGCAGGTCTAATGTTTTTTTTTAAATGTGTGCTCAATCATGGCTTTTTTTCACCGCATCCTGCAGAACTGCTCAAACTAAAGTTAATTCACTATGATTCTGTTACATTTCTGAGTAAATGTCCACTTAACATGACACATTTAGCCCATGCCCACTTTCTTTACACTTTAAACTTCAGATTTGTTTTGTCTAAATGTCAGGGACCGTCTCAGATGACCCGTGGTTACGTGATTAATGCTCTATGGGTTCCCTTATGGTAGGTGTTAAAAAGAAATGCACAATGGGAGTTTTCTTACATTCAGGATCCACCTTTGGCATCTCTCGTCAAAATATCCTGCAAATAGTCTGGTCCCCTAAAACAAACATAACAAGTAGCCAGCCAACCAACATAGAAACCATATGGAATAAAACTTCACTGTGCGTTTCTCATCGCAATTTATTCTGGGATGTTCTTGTGTGGATTAACAACCAACTCCAAAACATCTGCAGCGAGCCACTCCTGCCGCTGCATGGCTGTGGGGATGAATAAAATAAAAAAAGAACGTTTTAAGATCTTCTTTGTAGATGTTAGGCAAAACACATGCAGACTGTGTTACATTCTCATCTCCTCACATCTGAACTCAATTAAAAAAGCAACAGCATAAATATGCTTTTTGCCATATATACTTATATATATGCAGTATCCCATCGACATGTGTGCATGTGTTAAATGTTTAAGTATTTGTCTTTTCCTTCCACCTCTTTTGGGTCTTCTAGTTGAGGTGCTGTTATAAAACCTAAAAGAGAAAAGTAAGCAGTGTGTAAATTAAAAGCGGCGTGGCAAGTTTAATGCTCGGACTACTAGAAATGAAACGGGAATGTAAACAATACAGGCTTCAAACTTTAAGAAAAATGTAAGACTTGCGACTTTAAACCACTTGGGGGCTTTAATAAAGAACTCTTTAGTACGTTCACTGTCAGCTGTTAACGGCTCTACAGCCGTTAAAAAAGCAGTTCTAGCTAATAGAAGGATGTTTTTATAGAGGCTAGACAGGATGATATTGTTTGTGTATATTATATAATGTGAATGTTTCCCATTTAGACTCAGTAATGGCCACTGTTCCAGAGCATCAGCCCACACACTGTCCAGCAGCCAGCAAAACAAACCTCCAGACCACGAGGCGGAGCGACTCGACCCCGGCATTGTTCTGGACGCACTACCTAAACCTGCAGCTCACTTCCCGCGGTCGTGTCTTCATATCCGAACACGACGAGCAGAGATATGTGAATTATGTGGGAACACACGAGCTGTTTGACTTCAACGCGTAAGACAGACACGGCTGGAACCAAACATCAGGGTTCTTACACATGTTGACCAATGGATTTCCAGGACATTTCCAGGACTTTTCCAGGATTTTAAACCAAATTTCCATGACCAAACTGAATTCTCGGTGTATACATGAACATTTTTGAAAATGTAGTATTCAAACAATGAGAACTAGAACGGGCACTCGGTAGAGCGCATACCTTCGCATATCACAAGATTGGGCATTGGATTATGAACATGTTGGCATTAGTTGCATGCCAATTGGATACAAATTTACCATGCTATGGTAAAAAGAAGATGTTGACCTTTCCATGACCTTGACCTTTGACCCGATTGATCCCAAAATCTAATCAAATGGTCCGCGGATAATAACCAATCATCCCACCAAATTTCATGCGATTCAAGAAGATGTTGACCTTTTCATTACCTTGACATTTGACCCGATCGATCCCAAAATCTAATCAAATGGTCCCCGGATAATAACCAATCATCCCACCAAATTTCATGCGATTCGGTTTAAAACTTTTTTTGTTATGCGAATAACACGCATACAAATAAATAAATAAATACACGGCGATCAAAACATAACCTTCCGCATTTTCAATGCAAAGGTAATTACAAAGCATACAATACACCTTCAATGAAACAAATGACATTATCCCGACCGCTTCCTGAGCTGCTGTTGCTCTGGCCAGCGAACTTTAAGGTGCGTTCACTTGCAACGAGAAAAAATAATAACTGCGCCGATAGTATGAGAGCGTACGCCGGCTTAGATTTTGAGCGTCTTCCTTTTAAAAACATATGAATTATTTTAAACTCGGCGTAAATGAACATGTGATGATAACAAATTTCCATGACTTTTCCAAAACTTTTATGATTTAAGTTTTTTCCATGACTTTTCCAGGCCTGGAAATGACCATTTTAAAATGCCATGACTTTTCCAGGTTTTCCATGACCGTACGAACCCTGAAACATGGCGGATAGAGACAGCGCTCGTCTCGTGTCTCCGCAGGTCATTACGGCGCGGCGCTAACGGTCGGCTTCAGGCGGCGAGGTGACAGCGTGCATCGACACGGGTTCTCGGTTGTCAATCTGCATACTGACTGCAGCCTGAGCTTAAGTCAATGTAATTATGAACTGACACGTCAAATATAAATCCATCTCACGCCGTTTTCTCTGCGTTAAGAGAGCGGGGCGTTTTCATCCTTTCACAAAGACGTCTTCACACACAGAGAGTTTGAGTTTGTCGGGGCATCGGTTGTGAAATGGCTGACGCTGCATGATACACAGTGAAAGATGACATGTTCGCTGGCTCCATGTAGCGGATTAGACATTATCCTTAAATACAGGACTCCACCACCTACACTTAAGACCCGAAAATCCATTAAAGTGGTTTTATTTCACTTTGATATCTTGAAATGATCCCACAATAAGCAAATACGTCTCGCAGTGCGTCATCGCTTTGACTGGGAGGTTTTTTTGTTTCACTTTGAAGGGATTTGGAACGAGGCAAGAAGATCCAGAGAAAAGGGCAACCTCATCATGTCATTCATAAAGAGCAACGATTGTTTTCTTGCTGGAAGACAGAACAAGAATAAAAAGAATATCTATATATGTCGTTCTGACCTTTTTACCCTTTCAGTACATGACTGTTTTGCAGTGCCTGGAAAACTATCTGGCTGAGTAGTTCGAGTTAAATTACTTTTTGGCTGCTGCAACACCGAAACTCTGATTTCCTTGGCTACAGAAAGACCGAGAACATTGCTTCCAAGCAGCAGCTGAGTCAGGCCTCTCCGGGAAATAGACTTTCGGCAAACGGAAACGATCAAATCTCACAGTCCAGATAAAGCAGCACTTGACATCAAGATTTCCAACTCATCAACTTAATAACATCGTCAATTTCAAGTGTTTTTAGACAGTAAAACACCCTACGGTAAGATGTTAAACATTCGAGGGGTTTCCAGCTGTTTGTAGAACCTGAGGAGAGCATGCATGGACACTGTAACGGCTTCCGGGCCGTTAGCCGTGGGTTTCCCCCAGAAGCACCAAGGATCAGCCGACACGACCAAGGCTGGGAAAACGTACTTTATTGTGTTCCACACAACACCCAGCAGACCGCAACACTGCGCCTCTGCTCACTTTCCTCTCAACCTCCAGCTCTGCTGCCCTTTTATACGAGCAGCACCGGCTGCTGGCTGATTACCAACCAGTCAGAGCAGCTGACTAATTACCAATCAGCCAGCAGCCGAGGCCAGATTGGAGACAGCTGCCACAGACACACACTGCTTCACATCGGTGCAGCGACATGCATTCACACCTTCGCAGTTGCGAAAGGACATCCAACCATTGCTTCCCCCCCCCCCCCCCATTATCCTGCATGGCATTCAGGGGTTTCAAACTGGTGACCTCCCGGACATCAGCACTCATCTCTGAGATTACCACCAGTGCCATCTTTCAGTTACTTTTACACTTACGGCTCCTTTTGGATCCATGCTTGTTTTCAGGACCCTGTAATTTCCCCACCAATCACTCACAAGGGCCCCCGGCAAGTCTGCCATTCATAAAGTTTAAACTAGCTCTTAGTGGTCCGTGGAGTTTATTGAAACATTAAATTTGTATCCCAGCCGTGATGGTGTATCTTTAGCCTCGCTTGACTCACGTGTTCGGCCGGTCTCCTTACATCAACCGCCAATTATGTTCTCCTCTTGGGTGCGGGTTGAGCTTCGGTCAGCGCGGAGAAGAAACCAGAAACATCAATTCCGGGCCGTGGAGGGAACAAAAAACGACAAAATGCAAAGATCTTTCTTCTAAATATTGTTATCATTGTAGGGGACAAGCACAAACATCACTAACCCTGCCAGTAACACGGCCCAGCAGGACTTTCCGGGTAACTCAGGGAAATCTACGCGGTTTTTCTTTTAAAGATGCAAACGAAAGCCTGGAAAACAAGAAGGATCTCAGAATGACAGATTATGTTCTCTGCACACATTTTGCCCTGTCAGCACTTGCAATGCTTGTTTTTAATCGTTCAATCTATTTCTGTTGAGGATGATAATAATTTGCATAATCTGAACAGGTATCAAAGGAAGTAGCTTAACATGTTCTAAGCAACTATACAGTAAATACTGTATCACAACAACATGCAAATAAGTATTAGCATCAACATAAAATGAACATAGCAAAAGTGAAATTACTCATAAGACAGAAAGAAAAAAATTTATTATTAAATTAGGTCTTCATCAACTGAGATTTATTGAGCCGACTGTTTTTGTGAATGCTAAATTACTTATTGCTAAGTGTCTCGTGAGCTCTGGTAAACAAAATATACAAGGTTGTGCTTTTAGGTGAATCTTTGTGGAGAATCTCAGATCTGTTGGTTAACCTAATCTATTAGTCCACACGGTTGTGTTCGTAGAGTTTATTTAGTCGTGGACGGCTAATTACGATGCATCAATGCAGCTGGTGCAGAGAATGCACGACTATAATCTATAATCCATAATAGCCATCATAATTTATTTATTTTATTATATTTTATACATTCGGAATTTTAATTTAAGTAACTTCAGATTAATGTGGTGGGGTACGGAGTACAATATTTGCCCCTGACTGGAGCGCAGTATAAAGGGGCCTAAAACAAAAACACTGAATGAAACACAAAATTGTACGAAAATACAGTATTTGAGTAAATATACATATTTAATTTCCTCTACCACAAAAGAAAACATGTCAAACAACATCTGAAACCGGTGTGATCCTCACACCAGCTTCCATGTGCTCTCCGTGACTTTGGGTGTGGCGCGTTCATATGCAGCCATTTTCTTGCAGTAAAAGCGTTTTATGTAATATATGAAGAGTATGAGGTGGCACGAAACTGAAAGCGTATTTTACAGCGAGGGTCTCTCCACAATATAAGAGCGAAGGGACGTCCTCGCCTTCAACTCCGAGGCTGTGAACCTAATTCCTAATGGTTATTACAATGAAGCCTGCCGACCACATCAAGCCGCCGCGGGGCCGTAATGAGATGAGCGGGGAGAGGGCTCTTCTGTTCAGTTTCACCACGATACGCACAAGGACACAGAGTCCTTCACTAATGAATACAATGGCCTGTTTAGAAAATTTAAAAAAAGAGGCTGTAAGGATATAAACAACATCAAAATTACTCAGTTAATTTAAGCCTTCCTCAAGCCAAAGTATACTCTGCTTCCAACGCTCAACATGAATGTTTCTGCCTCTTCGTGGGTTTACATGACGATGCATGTTGTTGTTTTTTCCATTTGGTCATTTTTATGCATAAAGAGATGAACAGACTAAAAATAGAGAGCTCTTGTGCAGTGGTTTAGCCGTGTTTAAAAAAAACAGAAATAAACTGGAATTATCTGAACCTATAAACATATAAAGTCCTCACTCCACCCTCTCTTGCTCTGTCATTTAATCTGAATCTTATTACAGCTGGCGTAGCTCGACACGAGCAAGATGACATTTTTAAATAATATTTTACAACTGAAAGATATAAAATGGATAAACGTTATTTTGGGAAAGTAAGACCAAACATGTGCAATCAAGATGAAAATACCATATGTGCACATTAACGTGACATTTGTCCATCATCGCCTCTGGCCGTCAGTCTGTGAGCTGTGAGTTGTCACTCCTGTCTCAGTTATGAGCAGAATCCCAAATTATTTAGAAATGAAGATCTCTAGATAGATAAATTGTGTTTTATTTGACACGAAGAGCCCACTTAAACAATGCTTGCCAAACATGATTAAGTGCTGTAAGCCAGCAAAGGTAACACTTTGGAAAATTGCAGATAATTAGGTCTAATTTACAGGGGAAGAAAAGTTAAAACCAGCTCCATGTGTCGGAATATTTAATTATATACCTCTGTTGAAGTACGCCTATCACGTGTTGTATAGGCGCCTCGTAACACGGTGAAGGCCTCAATCAAGCATCCTCATTCTGCAAACACATGTCAGCAGCATGTACGTGAACACTTTATGAGAACAGGGGAAGAGGCTGTTCCATAAATGGTCCTATGTTCAGGGCGCTCCTGCGATGGGAATGAGTACTCTACACATCGTTCATGGATACTTGTGTGTTTGAGAACATGTGATTATTTGGGTGTATGCATTTCCTATGTGGCCAAGCTTAAATTGAGTAATTATAGTTGGAGGATCTCAAAGCCAGGCAAGGTGGAGGGTGAGGGAGGATAATGCTGGAGGATGGTGCTGATTGAGGAAATACAACATCATGACAGAAATTGTAGGAATAGGCCTTAAACCTCTGATGATGTACTTGCACCGATGGGACGAAAAATAACAAGAGACCACAGGGCTATGGCCCCTTTCCCCGAAGCAGCAGCAGCACCTGACGCCATGGAGAGGTGCTGCACAAGAGCACAATCTGCCCTCTGGTGTCCGAACATCAGTACTGCAGGAGGACTGTTGCACACTGGGTTGCGTTCACAAGACTGCACAGAAACAAGCCCAAATGTCTTTTCCAGGGGCCCCTTATATACTTTTATTAGCTGGTTTGAGTCTAACAGACTTGCAAAAATACTTTTAAAAAAGTGTTCATCCTGAAATAGAGATGGAAATCAAGGCCTCTTTGTCCTCTCTAAGCCAAGCCACAGTGACAAGCGGACAAATAATACCCAGGAAATGTACAAAAATAAATATATGAAAAAATAAATTTGGGATTTCCTTAAATGATACATCAGGAAAAATCATATTAATTTGTTTTAACTCAAAATCTCCAATACCTTTCATGGCACAGTGGACAATCGTTCCTCACCATCTCCCTTGTTTACTTCATTGTGGCAGGCTGGAGGTCAGACAGTCAGGAAAGGTAAAGACGAGTTTCTGCCAGCCGGCTGGACAAGATGTAAATTTGCCAATGGGGCTGCGACTCTACATCCTCAATGCCAGCTCTGTGAAGCCACACAGGTGCATGCTTTCCAAGATATGTTTAAACACAGGATCTTATAAGCATTAAATAATACAAACATGTCCTGAGCATACAAACAGTAAAATGCTGCAAGCAACTGTGAAGTTTAATAAGATGAAAAAAGAAAGAACATTGTTATTAGGTTATGTTTATTCCTCCTACATAGTTTTTGGTTTTGTTCTTTGTTTATTTATTGGATTAATTTCGCTCTGTACATGTTTGCTTTCTAGTTCAGAAGAAGACTGAAATAATCATGTGTCTGGATATTCAAGACATGGAGGCATCCTGATGTGACATGCCCGCTTTGGGCAGATCTGTCTGCTAATTACAGCCCAGCTCTGAGGAGGGAGGTACTTGCATGGTGTGGGCTTTTTTTTTTGTATGATGCAAAGAGTAGATATAGTATAAATACCCGCAGTATTGTACTGGAAAGCAGCATATCCTCACTTGTGCTCCTACCCTAAGGATATACAGCAGTACCAGGAACGTGCTGGTGCTGAGGAGATTGTTTTTACCCTCTCTGGATGCTGGTATGTGTATTTTCTCTTCCTCTCAAACAACTTTATGTCGGGGGGATTTTAGTCAACATCTCGGCTTTGTCTCGGCCTTCAGTATATTCCTACGGCAGGCTGGGGAAGGGAGGCAGAGTGTGGCTGGCTTGGAGCATCCTGGTGATATTCAAAGATTCCAGAAGGATGCTCAGGCTGAAAGAAAGAAATGAATGTACAACCTGTGACTTTACCTCATTGTATCTTATGTGTTGTCCATTAAGTTTCGGTGAAGATGCCCAGCCTGTATGTACACTTAGCTGAGGAAGTTGTTACACTCTGTAGAATAACGTCAAACTAGAGGCTCGCTGACACTTTGTAACTCGAGAATTGTTGTGCTGACTGTCTCCTTTCTCCCTGTGAAGATTTCACTGTGCAAGATGGACATACGAGTAGCAAGCATCTTCGTCATCATGGTGGCCCTCACAGCCGCCCATGGGGACCGGTATGTGGTGAAGAAGCTGATGAAGGCCGCCCCTCAGTACAAGCCCTACTCTGTGAAGAGCCACGGTATGAAAACAGAGCCACAGCAATGTGTGTTTGTTCGCGTTCGCCTTGTTGGGTCTAGTTTGTCCTTGTTGCCTCTAAATCCAGAGTTCCTTCTCGAAAGACAAGAGTGAGAAACATTTAGTAACAGTCTTGTCTTACCTTTTAATCTTAGCATCTTTGTGGTAGCAAATAGAAAGCAGCATAAGCAGCCAGGCAGATGATGGCCACAGCCAGCTGCACTTTACTTTGAAAACTGAACTGCACTCAGGCTGGAACTGCCCTCGCTCTCTGATTGGCTGCAATTGGTGTCCAATCACAACGCTCAGTCAGATGTCTGATTTGAACAACAAGACTTATTTACTCAGAGCTTTTGAACTTGTGTTCTTCTCGTAGTTATGATTGCATACATGCAGCTATAAAAAGTTGGGGCTATTTTTCAACAAAAAAATTGTCGTTTAGTTTATTCATCTTTTATTCAACTAAGGCAATTACAATAGAAACGCTTTCTAAATTAAATGATTTGGGGACTTTTTTTGATATTGTGATCAATATCGTTAAGTTGATAGACACAACTGGCTTATTTCCCCATCAATCCTCAATTCAGAAGACCCACTCGTGAATTCCGGAGAAGAATGTTGTTCCAATGCATGTCATGTGTTACATTTGACATACATGTTTCTCATTTTCGTAATTTTGGCTGTAAATGTTGCGTGTTCTTTTTTTTCAGCTACTCATTGCACATTTCAGTTCATATCAAACACAAGTGAACTTTTCTTTTTGCACACATACAGATTTCAAGAATATTCAAATATTTACTCCTTTAAATATGGTAATTATGACATGGGCGTTGGCTAAAATGTAATATAGCATATGAAATGTAGCATTTGTGTGAATCAGCATACCGATAGAAAAAGTAGCTGTTGGTGAATTATTTTTAGTTTGACAGTCAATTACAGTGCAGCCACCCAGCAGTGTGGTGGGGTGGGTGTGCCCGCTTCACACAGAAGTAGAAACATCTGTCTGGCTTCATCAGCCAAGGAGCGAGCCGTAAACACATGTGACCACATTAAGGCAGCAAATAAAACATACACTCCTTCTGATTTGGACAAAGTGTTTGACGAACAGGTCCCAGAGCGCACAGATGAAACAATGATCAAACACACGATTTAAAACAAACTCGCAAGAATCAAAAAGAAAGCAGAGACCCGTTTCCACATTTGTTTTTGAAGGATTTGCAAGTTTAAGACTTGAAGAAGGATTTTTTTAAAACTGTGGTGACTCATTGCTGTTGTCTGACCTCAGGATGACACAATGAGCTCCTGAGGTTACAACTCGCCCCGCCTCCCAGAACCAAACACACAACTTCTGAGAATCATTTCACGAGAACAGTCTCCATAATGGCTTCACTTTATTCTGAGATACCGAATGAGAGCAACACTGAGAGCGTTTGTGTTTCCATCATCCGTGTTGCTCGTCAACAAGTTACAGTGACGGCTCCATCGAGCCACGCAGCGGACCGCTAGCGCTGCTACTTAGTGTCACTTAAAAAGCACTCGCGACAGCAGACTTCGTATTCTAAAATAAAACGTTGTGAAAATGATGCACAGACTATAGGTCGACCTTTACATTCATTACAATGTCATTGAAAAAACATCAACACAAGCTTTTGGAATGGACTCTAAAGTCCTGTATAGCCTGAGCTCCGAGTTGTTCTAATGTGACGTCTTCCTGTATCGGGGTACTGATGGCTTCTCTTTCACTCTTCTCAGTGGTGTCAGTGGCAGGTGAGCCCGGTGCTCCAGGTGAGCCTGGCCCTGAGGGCCCTGAGGGCCCTCCTGGGCCCCCAGGTGAGAGCGCCGAAGGTCTGACTGGACCAGCAGGAGCCCCCGGATCTCCCGGAGCTCCTGGCCGCTCCATCGCTGGCAAACCCGGTTCCCCCGGTGGATCTGGCAAATCTGGCAACGACGGAGCCCCCGGTGAGGCAGGAGAACACGGAGCCGCCGGCCTTCAGGGACCCCGGGGAGCCCCCGGATCCGCTGGAACCCCCGGACCCTCCGGCCTCTCCTCCAGCGGCAAGCCTGGACCTTCAGGTCTTCCTGGAGCCGGGGGACCCAGAGGAGAGTCCGGTCTGAAGGGCCACCCCGGTGTGCCCGGTCTGCCTGGCTCCAAGGGCGATAGAGGGGTGGGCATCCAGGGGCCTCAGGGGGAGGCGGGGCCCGAAGGAGCCGCGGGCACAGCCGGAGCACCAGGGGCGTCCGGAGTCGGAAAGCCAGGAAAGGGCGGGATGAGCGGGGAGTCCGGGAAGTCAGGGAGCCCCGGGAGGGACGGGGCCTCAGGCCGCATGGGGCCCCAGGGACCCAAGGGACACACCGGTGCCCCAGGCGTCGGCATGACAGGTAAATCCGGTGAGAACGGGGCCCCCGGCCTGCCGGGCTCCGCCGGCCCCAAAGGCCACCAGGGACCCGGTGGAGCCACCGGTGCCCCCGGGGTCCCCGGCTACGGGAAGCCAGGGGCCAACGGGGAGACGGGAGCGAGAGGGGCCACAGGCAGCACCGGCTCCACGGGCGCAAAGGCAGAGCAAGGGCCCACCGGGTATACCGGAGCTACTGGTTCCACCGGCTCCACCGGTCCCGCCGGCCCTCAGGGGCCCGTCGGCTTCCCAGGGGACGCCGGCGCCGCTGGCTCCAAGGGAGAGACCGGTGCAACGGGCAGTCAGGGAGGTAAGGGGAACAAGGGAGATCAGGGAGCGCAGGGCTTCTCAGGCAAGCTGGGTTACCCCGGCAACGCCGGGCCCCCCGGGCCCAGAGGGGCCTCCGGACCCACAGGTGACAAAGGCCACGGCGGCGCCCCCGGCACCCCGGGCTCCCCAGGCATCCCAGGCCCCGCCGGACCCAAGGGCCACCCCGGCCGCGCCGGCGAGTCCGGAGCCTCCGGCGCCGACGGCGCTCCCGGCTCCAGAGGTTCTTCTGGGCCTCAGGGTCCATCCGGTGCTGCCGGTCTGAAGGGACACTCAGGTCTCCCCGGTGCCTCCGGCCCCGCTGGGCTCTCCGCCAAGGGCGTCACCGGACCCCAGGGTCCCCCCGGTCAGCCCGGCGAGCACGGCGCCGACGGAGCCGGCGGCCCGCCCGGCGCTCCCGGCGTCCCCGGCCCCCCCGGCGAGGTCGCCTACGAGAAGGGCCTGGGAATGGGAGAGATCATGATCAAGTCGCCCATGTCGGCCTTCACCGCCTCTCTGACCACGCCCTACCCCGCCGACGGCACGCCCATCCGGTTCGACCACATCGTGTACAACGCCGAGAACCACTACGACCCCGAGTCCGGCATCTTCACCTGCCAGGTGCCCGGCGTCTACTACTTCTCCTACAGCATCCACGTGAACGGGGCCAACGCCCTGGTGGCTCTGTACAGGAACGGCCAGCCGGTGATGTTCACCTACGACGAGTACAGCAAGGGCTTCCTGGACCAGATGTCCGGCAGCGCCGTCCTGCTGCTCGACGAGCAGGACACCGTGTACGTCCAGATCCCCGACGAAGAGGCCAACGGAGTCTTCGCCGCCGAGAACGTCCACTGCTCTTTCTCCGGCTTCCTCATCGCCTCGACGTGATAACGTCGATACGGCAGTTCCCCAAAAAAGCCGCCCAACTAAATTCGCGATCGGTTTCTCAGAAGTAAAGTGAACTCTCTGTTTGTTTGCCCTCCAGCAAACAGGCGGGCAGTTCACCTTTTCTTTGAGGAAGAGGAGCGACTTGAAAACTACAACAAATAGGTGCTTAGAAGAAGGAAAAATAATTTATGAAAACAGGTGATCAGGGATGGGGGAAGCGATCCACAAAGTTACCGGTGAGCTTTTTACAAAAAGAGGAGACAGCATGTGGAAGTGAGGTGTTGTCGCTGTGTTGTGTTCTGACTTTTTCTTTTCCCGCTCTGTTTCTTTCATGTTGACTTCACCTGGTGATTCTCAATTCAGTGTTTGTCTGTTTTTGTTTCTTTTTTTCTTTTCTTTTTTTTGTGTGGTTCCTGCTTGTTTTTGTTTGTGTGACCAATAATCTTATTAAAAGTACACAAATACTTGCTGTGCACCATGTTGGAACTGTTATCCTTGTATGTGACTTGATTATTGTGAAATGGTAATGGTCAAATTGACCGTTATGAGGAAACAAGTCGCCAGAATACTGTCATACAAACACAAACCAGCCACAACGATGTATCCCTGAACATGTATTATGTCATGTAAAACATAATGAACAAAATAAAAAATGTCTTAAAAAAAATGTTTTGTCTCAGGAGCACTTATTTGAAATGTAACCTAAATATGTGTGAACATTTTAATAAATATCCTATAGACCAAATACTAACATGTACATATAAAATAATAATAAAAATGCCTTTCTTGATCTTGATTAATTAATTACACACTGAATAATCCTCTTTAAATTAGTATGACTGTATTTCATGCAAGCATTCTACAACAACAAAAACGGATTAATCCTATGTAGAGGATTCCCCTGCCCCTAATACATTGGGGTCAGAGGTCAACTCCAGAGTGATGCTCCTTTGGTCTGACTCTATGGGAGCCTCAACATTGGTCTGATATAAGTATGGCTTCTGGCTATTATTTATGCTTCTATAGCCTTCTTACAGCTGTGAATTAGAGATCCATTCAGACATTAAGGGGTATTACCTGGTTTCCAAACTCAAAAAACACTGACGATATATAAAAAGTACATGAGACAGTCAACAACAGTGAATAAGGGACGCGAGCATACAAGCACCACAGAGCCACATGGACTGATCACAGTACAAAACAAGATAGACAAACGTATTTTAGTCATGAGTCCCTTTCAGATGTAGAACTACGATTCTTTTTTGTAAGTAAAAGTATCAATACCCCAACAAATTATACTAGAGTATGAAAAGTAAAAGTATCGGTACACCTATTCAGAATCCCCCCTTGCTCTTTTCGGTGGTGGCAGGTGTTTGATGCCGAGATAAACACTTCATTTCGAGGCTTCGTATTTTAAATGTTGATCTGTGTTCTGTCCAGAGATACTGTACCTGTCAAATAAACATACTGCAGTAACAAGTAAAACATGTTGTAATTTAAAGTGTCTTATAGAGTAACAATGGAAATATTGACTTCCAGTACTGGAGTAAATGTACTTGCTTACACGCCACTGGTCCCTGTATAGAAGCTGAAATAGATGAGGGTCATAAAGTATACATCTCTACCCACATAATGACCTCTGGTTTCCTGCTTTGGAGCCAAACTTTATAAAAGCTTCTCTACCGTGCAAGTCTGAATACGGGTGTGCTGAAAATAGTCGTTTTGTGGGATGAGGGACGGGGATGGTCCTCCGGACGCGGCCGCGGCCGTTTGATCTTCCCTGGGAGAGAGAGCGAGATGGCGGTGAGGTGAGGGGCCCCCGAGGGCCAGAAGAGAGAGGCAGCCGGGTGATGGAAACCGCTGGGGACCGCCATCCGAGGGGACGGCGGTGCCTGAGGTGGGCCAGGCAGGGACACCGGCTGCCTCCGGACGACTCCACACCCACACCCCAAAATGATCACGTTGATATATTTGTATGTATCTAGTCTACGCTGTTTTCTTTTGTTTAGAAAGAACCTGAAGACACTCAGGGTGGAGAGTGAAGAGGGTTGTGTGGCTTTATGAAGTCCTGCATGTGAGGCCGACTAGAGGCCAAGATGAGCAGCAACTCCCATAACAACCTGAGCAGGATGGACACGGAGACCAGGAATGCAGAAATAGAAACATGTGTAGAACACACCCTGCTTGCGGTGGCCAGAGCTGCAGGACACTGGGATGAGCTGGGTGCAAAGGAAAGAGAGGGGTTGAGATGAGCACGGGGGCAGATGTGACGAAAAAACATCATGGAGAAAAATTGCAGCAAATATCTTCCGCTGTTAAAAAGATTGTGGTGCGTGTGTGTGAGGTTTGGGAGAAGGAACCCCAACACCTCCATGGTCAGCGTGGGCATCATTTAGGTCTCAGTGCAGTTGAGACTAAAACTACACACTAAAAAACTAATTCAAACACGAACAGTTACTGTATGGTGCAAAGCTAACTGCCAACTTCCAGTCATTTCCCCTAAAACTACTGCAGGGTGGTGAGCACTAAACAATTCATCCCGTTGCTCATTAAGCTGGTGAAGAGAAACATGGAGACGCTCACACACCTCACCGCAAGGTGGAATTCCTCCATGTCGTTGCTTTTTGGCCAATTAAGTCTGAAGTTGTCCTCTTTTTATGCAAATATTTAACGACTCGTAAACCAGTATTTTTCCTTTAAAGAGGCGGCGCAGTATGTCATCTTGACCTGATTTTTATGCAATTACAAATTATATGTAGAGTCTAAATAGATTTGTTCCCAAAACGTTTTGGTAGCGATTACACCATTAACTCCACTGCGCCACACGAGAGCGCTGTAGTGTAAAGAATCAACGAGGGCGTGTCTTCCTCCAGCTTCTGATTTCAGTCACGTGACCACACAGATTAATAATGCTAAACATTGTGAATAAACGACTTCAGAGTGCCACGTCATTTCTTTATTCTTCATCGGTGCCCACAAGAAATTAAACCGAAAACCTATAACCAGTTTGTAAGCAATGTGACATTCCATATAGAATAAGGGGAAGCCTCATATACAAAAACAAAAGATGCCATTTAAATAGTTCACCCAAAACGTGTGCTTTCTGAAGTAGTTTTTTTTAAGTGGCATAATCACAGCGTGATGAAAAATTTGCTTAAAACATCTCCCAATTTTATTCAATCTTACAAACGGTGAAAAACAAGAAAAACTTCATTTACAATGGGTAATCTGTTAAAAACGTCATCATTTAGGTACATCTCAGTCATAAAACCAGTAATATCAAAGTCTATACAACGTGCATTACTACAGTTTTGAAATGGTGGAATCTAATGTGAAGTGATGAGCACCTACTGTTTTGACAGTTAACTAAATCTACTTCATTCAGGAATGGTTGTGTCCACAGGAGCGTCGAGTTGTAAACAACTGTGCACTGCAAAGACAACATTTACGACTTGGTTTAGGACTTTCCCTTTAAATATCACAATGTGTCAATTCTTGCAGACACAGCTTTAGCTGCTACATCCAATTGCCCAGCACCAAATACTTTGATAAAATATGTCAAATTCAGCCACGTGTCAACACAGTCATGGTTCCATGTAGAAAAAAAACATTCACACTCGCAGCCGTACTTTCACACTCGCCAATGTCACACATGCAAGCACCGATGGGCAGTGAGGAAGCAGCACACTCTGCAGTACACCTCCTGTCCATCACTGCCAAGGATCTTGCAGTCATTATGGATGAGATGGTTGCAGAATAGTAAACAAACACCAACAAAAAATAAACAAAAAAAATCCCTGGTTTTAGACAAGTCCTCGCATTCCTTCAGACAGGCTCCTCCTCCTTCAATCCGGTGTCTGGTTCAGCAGGATTACTCAGCAGCGACGGCGGCGGCGGCCTCTGGACTGGCGGCCGTCTCTGGTTCAGTAGGTGAAGCCTCAGCTGGTTTCTCCTCTCCTCCTTCTGCCGCCACTGGTGGTTCCTCCGCCTTCACCTCCGCCTCTTCAGCCTTTGGCTTCTCAGCTTCAGCTTCTTTGGCTCCCTCCGCAGCGGCCTCAGCCGGTTTGGCCTCCTCAGAGGTTCCCTCCTCTGCCGCCTTCTCACCTTCGGCCGGTCCTTCGGCCGCTCCTTCCTCTACTGCATCCTCAGACTCCTTCTTGGTCTTCTTAAATGTGAAGCCGCTGAGCTTGAAGGAGGGTTTCTTGAAGGAGAAACGCTTCTTCTTTTGCTTTCCATCCTCGCTGGTGGACGGAGTGCCTTCCTCAGGCTTGGCAGAAGCTTCTCCGTTTGTAGCGGCAGGCTCCTTCTCGCCGTTGGCCTCGGCAACCTCTGCTTTCTCACCTTCTTCTTTTGGCGCCTCCTCGGTAGGAGTGCTGCCGTTAGCCTGTACATCAGCCTTGTTGGCCTCCTCTGCAGCTGGAGAGGTATCCCCATTGGTCTTGGCATGTCCATTCTCCTGGAGGAATAAAAAATACTAATTCGAAACATGTATATTACCGTGCTTTTAAAGTAAAAAAGTCAAGACTGTTAATCTGTAATTATGCAACTGCCAACACGTGAATGTGTGTGCAAGACAACCCCCTGCAGAATCTGGCGTGCTGTGGAATTTAATCAAATGCATTGACTAGACTAGCCAATAGGAAAATAGCAAAAACTGCAGCAACATCTGTTACTATGAGAGTGACGACAGATCTGTGGCTCTCAGCAGTAGGCTAGTCGGTTAGACCGCAGTACCGCCGGGATCCGCCAGGTGGAATTCATTGTGGAGCCGGTGGATACAACATAGGAATTTTGGGATTTTTTTCCCTTTTTAATGACCCGTGTAGTAAACAAATGCATATTATTTTAATGTTGATATAAGTCTCTCATCCTGCTCTGTGCCATTTAACAATTATTGTATTTGGCGTTTCTAAAACAACGTGGCTCCTTTCTTGAATCTGGCAACAAAGGCGTGGTACGGTCTTTTAAAATGGCCATGCCACCGAGAGAGAAGCCACACACCCATTTCACCCAAATGAAGAAACACCCGCAATGTTAACAAAGAAAACAAATCAATAAAATGTTAATAAATCAAAACTAGAATTTCAAAGAGCAATTCAGTGACAAACTATACATTCGACAGATTAGTTGCGTCCTGAAATTCACATTGAAAATAAATTTAAAAGGCCGTGGCCGTATTAATATGAAGCATTTCTGAATGAAATGCAGCAATGCTGCGATGTAAAATAAGCGACTTAAAATTAAAACGTTAAACGGTTGGATTCGGTTACATGTGGCCACTTTCCCTGAATGCCGGCGAGCGTGCGGCTCCAGGGAACGCGGAGCACGCCATTGAGTCCACGCATCGCTCAAAACGAGCCCGAATTCCGCTTCAACCATCAAGACTGAAAACATTAAACTGTAGTTTACCTGTCCGTTGGGCTTTGCAGCAACAGCTGCTCCTTCTGCTGGCTTTTCCACAGCAACTTCCGCCTTTCCAGCGGTTTTGGAGGTTTGTGCTCCCATGCTTTTGGTGCAACAAAGGAACCCAACCGATCAAATGAATGAACAAAGACCGCAAGCTTCCTCCCCCCAAAAAATGCGAGTCGAGCACCGGCACCTACTTCTCCAAACACGAAGCCGATGAACCACCCCGAAATGGAAATGACCGCAAAGGGACGTGTGAGAGAAGCTGCAAAAAAAATTGGCTAAAAGGAGCAAAAGAAACGCGAATTCTTTCAATTTGTCTCGAGCGGAGTTTGTAAATGGAGAAATTGGCCCTGCCGCAAATGAGATGCGGAGTACAACGCCCAAGTCCACTGATGAATGGGCGCTGGGGCTATGACGACAAGCCACCCCCTCTCCACCAATCACAAGTCCGGGATCCAACGAGTGCGGGGGGGGGGGGTCATGGAGCGGGGGCCATGGACAATGGGAGAGACACAACAACATGGCCAACAACTTGTCTTTATGGCCATGTCAGAGTGCACAAACGTATGGAAGCCCGTTTCCGCCACTGTGATAAAAAAATTAAGATCCTGTAAGTCATAATTATGAGATACTATCTCATAATTATGACTTAACTATCTCATAATTTCGACTTACTATCTCATAATTATGAGATACTATCTCATTATTTCGACTTACTATCTCATAATTATGAGATAGTAAGTCGAAATTATGAGATAGTAAGTCGAAATAATGAGATAGTATCTCATAATTATGAGATAGTAAGTCGAAATAATGAGATAGTATCTCATAATTATGAGATAGTAAATCGAAATTATGAGATAGTTAAGTCATAATTTTGAGATAGTATCTCATAATTATGACTTACAGGATCTTAATTTTTTTATCACAGTGGCGGAAACGGGCTTCCATAGATAGTAAGTCGAAATAATGAGATAGTATCTCATAATTATGAGATAGTAAGTCGAAATAATGAGATAGTATCTCATAATTATGAGATAGTAAGTCGAAATAATGAGATAGTAAGTCGAAATAATGAGATAGTATCTCATAATTATGAGATAGTCAGTCGAAATAATGAGATAGTATCTCATAATTATGAGATAGTAAGTCGAAATTATGAGATAGTATCTCATAATTATGAGATAGTAAGTCGAAATTATGAGATAGTTAAGTCATAATTATGACTTACAGGATCTTAATTTTTTTATCACAGTGGCGGAAACGGGCTTCCGTACAAACGTGATTTCATTTCCCTGGAATGACGACTGAGATTTCACCGATATTTGCTGGTTTCTAGCGGAGAACTCGACGCTGATGTCTGCGAGTGAATCCCCCAGAAATATGTGATAATCCAACACTCAGATAAACAATATGTTTTACAGGAACTACAAAAATGGCCAACATTTTGCTTGAAGATGACCTTTAATTTATGTTTAGAGATATGCGTTATATCCCCGACCAAAATGTTAGCCACTCGACAATAAGTGTCATCTTTAAGAGAAATACATTGCCTTTTTATATAATTATATGTGCATGATGTAATGTACAATATAATGTGCAGTAGTATAGCCTATAACATTATGTCACGTGTTTGTAGATTGTAAAACATAGCTACCTAATTTAGAGTTACATCTATTTCTCGTTCTACAATGCTGCAACAGACATGGCCTATAAGAATGTGTCACAACTTTTAAAAGGATATACATGCGCCAAAACAACAGCACGTGTTGAACAGCTCAGCTGAGAAAGTACTGCTCAGCTGGTGTTGTGTTAAATCCTCACACACCCCTGACATATGCCTCGCTCAGTCCACAGGCGTCCCCTGGAACTGTAAGCCCCTGTGCCCACAACTCATCCCTCTTCTTGCATAATAGCATCTTGCCTGCTAGTTGCAGCTGGAGCATCCCAGTGACCCAGATATAATGAGAGTTTATGGCCCTCTGCTTCAGCATGCAGCCTGCAGTGCTCTAACTCCACCACCAGCCACACGTCTCCTCTCTCTGCCATCACTGCATGACCCACATCTCCATGGTTACCAGTCCAAAATGGCTCCGCGGAAGAGGCTGCACGCCGAGGGCTTTTGCAATCACGTCTTCTGGTTGTGGAGAAAGTATACAGGGTGAGAGTGAGTTCACAAGAGGGCAGACAACAGTTTGAGGATGAGGGTGACGTCTTCCACCCACCCTCTCTTTGCAGGCTAACTAGGCCACGCTCATTGTTGGGATATTCTGATTATATGCAAAGCTGTAATTATTATGGTGAGCTGCCATGAATATGTAAACCAGGGGACAAAGCAAGGCATGAAGTGCTTTCGACAAGCAGCACGCCCAAACATGCAGACAAGACTGCTTCACCTGTCAGGGGGATGCTGTGTCATATCAGGGTCCTCGTGGAGGGGGCCGGGGGCATGTGCAGCAAGTTGACTCCTAAAAAGGACAACATCTTAAACATGCCAAAGATTTTAAATTCTTACTTTAAATAATGTCAAATTGAACCCTTAACTGGTTACATCTTCTGTGTGCTAACAACAACAACAATAATAATTGATTTCATCAATTCAATTTCTTTGAATTATTATGAGCCTCAACCAAACAGTTGAGATGTTCATTTATATTTGTTCTAGCGTTTTCCTGTTTTATAAATTATGTCAGTGGCTGACTGTTGCTGGTGTGTTTATTAACACAGTAGACATTGGGTTTCTTTTTTTGTTGTCATTTAAATGTTTTATTTGTTAAGTGATATAAACATAAAACAAGTACAAAAATGTCAGACATAAACATATACATATATATACACACATATACATACACCTACCCCCCCCCCACACACACACACACACACACACATAAACACGCATACATACACACACATATATACACGTACACACATACCCTCCCCCCTAGACATTGGTTTTCAACATTAGTTGTTTGTGAAGCTTAATATGGAGAGAAGTGAAGAGTACCTGAAATAAAGACTCCCAAGTGATTGTTTTCCTGATGCAGGGTTTCGCTTTTCCTCCGTTCATAACGGGCCAGTTATAATTCCATCTCAGCTGATTACAGCGCTTCATGCAGACACCTGCTGTACGTGTTGGTTGTATAAAAAACGAACCCACTAGACGTGTTGAATACATTTATATGTTGGCTCTGATTTATAATACAAGCCTGATTAATGTGTTCCTCTCTGTGTGTCTTATTCACATTTAAACACTTAAAATTAAGTGAGAAGACAGCTTTAATCTTTTGAGAAAAAAAACTGACAATTTGCCAAATCTTGCTCCTGTTTTTCAGTCTGCCCGAAAACGGGGAGGAGCCACTGTGCATGCTCCTCTGCCATTGGCGGAATACGGTGTCAATCACAGCCCTCTGGGCGGTGTGGATCCGAGCCGTCACAGCTGCGTCATGACGTCACGAGATAAACCGGAAAATGAAACAGAATTTGCAGGTCAAAATAAAAGCACACAAGTTAGCTCTTTATAAACCATCCATTGAGCGCGCTTAACATTACCCTACCAATTTAAATTAAGTGGAATTATTATATTATGCATTCTATTTCTGATTTAAAATGTTTAAAAAACACCCTTTATTCTCGTTTTCACTTGGAAATCCCGCGAGACAAACAGCTTTATTTTGGCAGGATCAACCAGAAAGCTATATGTTATTGTTGTGAACTTGGCTCTGGTCGCCATCGTCATCATCTTTACGCACGGCGGCGACAGCAGCTCCCGAATCGGCAGCGACGGATATCCCGCCGCTCTTCTCTCTTCATGCGAAGAATAAACAGTCACGGGGAGTAGAAACATATCGGCGAGTTCCCACGCGAAAGTCCCTCTGGAAACTCCGATGGATTAATCAGATTTTTCTGCGGTAAGCACGCGTTTTCCTCCTCCCTGTGTTGAATTTCAATTGGTGCAACCGCCTCGTCCCCGATTCTGCGCTGTGGACTGCGAGATGAATTCCTCTCGGGAAACGGAGAGCAGATAAATAACACCCAGTCTAGCCACTGGTCCACCCAGTCGCCCTGCAGACGTCGGTACGGGTATTTGACGGGTAACGTTGACCCTCCGAGGGGGTGAAAGCAGAGAGGGGGAGACAGAGTGGCCGTGGTCCCGGAAGAGTGGCTGATGTTTTGCAGTGCTGTGATTGTGGAGAGGGGGCTCTCGTGTTGCAGCAGCAGGGATGGATGCGCCGCAGAGAAGAGCTGACCACTGAGGCCATCCACACACATGATGAACGCCATACTGGCCTGCAGACATTCAGCCCACACATAATTGTCGTGCGAGTTAAGCTAATTGCATTTCCACGCTGTTAAATGTCCAATTAAAGCTGTCCTAATTGGGTTATCATGTGTCTGGGGGGGCAGCCATCCATCCATCCATCCAGCTTACTGGCAACCACCGGGGATGATGCGAGCAGTGTGTCGCTCAGAGATAGTTTGATCCATGTGGAATAAGTTGGGCAGTAGTTGTGTGTGTTTGCACCCTGGAGCTCTGAGTGTGCATCATGTCATTGCTCCACAATGCACGGCTACTCAACATGGCGTGCGTGACGTGTCTGCGTGTTTGTATGAAAGGAGTTCCATATTAAGGTTCATGGACCATGTGCATTCCCCTTCAGGCTCTCTGTGTCCGTTCAGTTGAGCAGAGAAGACACACTGTCACATCAGCTGCTACTTGTGAGGGTTTTAGGTTCCAATGATGTCATCACAAAAGGGAAACATTTAGCCAAGAGAAGATCACTGAGGTTAAAAGTCAAATGTGTTCATTTACCCGATATCTAGTTGTTGTTTGTTTTTAATGTCGGTCAACAAATGACAGCCACAGTCGAGCTGCCTGCAACTATATTGGTTATTTTCATAGAGCTGCAAGAATTAGTTGATTGATTTGATTGATTTGATTGATATTTCTGACACTTGGTTGAAGCTGAACGTGATTGCAAACTGAATATGTTTATGGTTCGCTCTGTTGATCAGACAAAACAACTCTTTTGAGGACATAAACCTTGGGCTCGAGAAAAGTGTGAATGGCACGTTTCATTATTTTCTGATATTGATGAATCGAATCAACAGGTTCAACATATCCATCCTGGTGTCCCAGAGTCCAATTTGACTTATTCAAATGTCATATTTAGTGCGACCAGAGATCCAAAATACAAATATATTCAGTTTCTAATGAAACAGGAGAGAAATCCTCACATTAGAGAACTTCATCTCAAACAGTTGCCAGTTAGGTTTTTGTTGGTCTACTTGTCGGTTTAATTAACTAACCGCTGCAGCTCTTCGTACAGCACTCATACACCTTCTGCCTGGGGCTTCAGTTTTCTAACAAGTATTCAGGAGTACCAGAAAACCTCCAACCTCCATTGCTGCAGAGCCACCACATCATTACCAGTGGTTTCTTACATCGACCATTACCCTCCACTGGCACACAATCTGGAAAGAACCATTCAATGAAACACAGTTCAGATGGACAAGCGAGAAGCAGTAAGAATCTTATCTCGTTTGTTGGGGGAAATTAAAAAGATTAACTCGTGTTTTGGTAATATCCCCCTTTCTCCCATTTGGAGAATATTCATCAACAGGCACAAATCTCACTGACAATGAGCTGAGTGATTCGACAACATGACTCAACATACGTCACTGAACATTGTGACACCGACACACAGTTGAGGCTTAAACCCACACATATATACTGTATGGAACTCAGCTGTGGGTTTTGTAACCAGCTCTGTTCATTCAGGGCGAGAAGAATGCTTTAAAACACTTAACACTGCGTCGCATTGTCCTGATAATCTTGTAGCAGAGTGAAATGTGGCCATTATCTTGTTGTTGATACACTGAATGAACTCAGTTGTCCAACACAAGCAAATATTGTAACTATTCACAGAATGGAAGCCATAAGGAGAGATTGGCCCAGTCGTACCGCATCCAGCAAACACAGGAGTGAGTTTCATACGCAATCAGACGGCCCACGGCGGAGAATGATCCCCTTTGACGTCCTCTCTTTGTCGAGTGGCCAGAAAACAGTATTTCAGAGTTGAATAAGGTCGTCGCGAAAGCGGCTTCAGGAGGCGGCGCGTGGTATGCTCGACCTTGTGCTGCGCCATGTCAATGATCTGAGTGTGTGAGTCTGAATGAAACAGAGCTTTCTTGTTAGGAGCAAAATGATTGTATTCTGTTCAAATGAGCAAGTTCATCTGGGTGAAATAATGAAGGCCTTCTTGGATGTGATTACCCGTTGAGCTCAATTTGTAAGTCACATTTCAAAAGGTTAAATAGTGCGTCGAAGCCGAGACCACTCGCCTGTTATTTTGTATTTTCTTCAGACGTTTTCTCCAACAGAAATGACAAGAATTTCTCGGCTTCATCTTCTTAAATGTCAGAATTTACTGCTTTTTACCTTTGCATTCGAGAATGCGGAAGGTTATGTTTTGATCGCTGTGTATTTATTTATGTATTTATTTATTTGTATGTGTTTTATTCGCATAACTCAAAAAGTATTAAACCGAATCGCATGCAATTTGGTGGGTTGATTGGTTATAATCCGGGGACCATTTGATCAGATTTTGGGATCGATAGGGTCAAAGGTCAAGGTCATGAAAAGGTACCGGTGAAGGTATGCGCTCTACCGAGTGCCCGTTCTAGTCTTTGTCATGTATTTGGTGTTTGAGACTGGTGCTCAGATAAAACATTGAATCATTGAGAAGTATAATGGCCATTTTTTTTTAAATTGTTGTTTAGTTTTTGTCTGTTGTTATTATTAGACACTATTGCAGCGCGAGTGCTCTTCATTGTTATAGCAGTCCACACCTATTGTTTTTTCAGAGCTCACATCTGTCTGTTTCTCAGGCCGGACTCCTGTGTAATCCATCAGTCACGCTGTGTGACCCTGACACGTCTGTCCTTTTAATTTCCGAGATTGATCTTGCAGATTGACTATATATATATGGCAGAATATCTCATTGTGTCTCTCAGCTCCCGGTGTGACTGTAGATGATCAACACCGCACAGTCAAAATAAAGGCCGCTGTTTGGGGACATTAATTTACAGATGAGCCCGTCATCTGAGATTGATGTAGTGGCACTTACCCGTTGCTGTTACTTTGTGTTCAGGTTATATTGCGTCTACATTTCTTTCCATTCTTCACTTCCTGATGTGAAGGAATCTCTTGTCGAGTTGATTTATACTTCAACAGGTTTAGCCGGAAATCAAATCAGATTTTCGGAGTGCATCTTACGCCAATCAAGATAAGGAGTTTTAACATGAGAGCTGTGTCTGTCCTCCCACTCTCGTCCACATCTTTGCTTTTTGCTATTAACTGCCACAACACACCAGGTAGCTACGATCCTGTCAGTTTGTTCCTCATGCTGTTTCTAGTGTGACGAGTGTTCTCGCAGGCTGAGGTGGTCATGTGATGCGCAGGCAAGGAACAAGCCCTGCAGACGCAATGCCACCATATGAATGTTTCAGATATTTCATCAACTTGAGGCACATAACAGAGTGATGTGACACAAATATGATGAATACTGAGCGAACACTGTGCAAAAAGAAGGACACAAAACAATACCACAAGGTGAACGTATGTATATAAACAAGACAAGAGGTCCTAGTTTCTGTGCAGCAGAATAGTTAAAGATATGTTGAAGCTTTGTTTTTCGGTCTTTTTACTTCAAGTGCAGGAGGAATTTCATAATCCCCACTGGATGGACGACGACGTGAGATCTCCCCTCAGTCTGATCCCCCTGGGAGGAGATGTGAAGCTATTTTCATTTCAATCACTGCAGTCTTCACCTGTTTTATCCCCATCAGTTCAGTTAATATCGTCTCCACCAGAGGTGTCAACGGTTTTAATATTTTATCAACCCTGTTTTCTTCGAGCAAGAGGCAGCATACCTGGACTGGATACCTCTGGGTTAGCTTTTTAAAACCAAATTCTTGACTTATTGACAAATTATTTGGTAGCTCCAGAAAGTGTTGTGTATTAACGCAGTAAACAGGCTCCAATGTCAAATTTCTATTCTTTTTTAGTGCTTTTCCTCCTGCAAATTGTAGGCGTAACATGTGTTTTAAGGTTGTATTTTATTTTAATATACCTGCTGTAGTGACGTGCTGTTAATACCAGAAGATAGGAGATGTAAATATGTGTGTCTTTGAAGATTGTTTGTTATTTGAAGGTCTCGCACAGACGCAGCGGTCCTCCTCCTTTCAGTCTGTGGTCTCTGGGTTTATCCTGTAAACGCTACCGCCGGCCTTGCTTCTTCTTCTGGGTCTTTGATGGGGTTTTATTGGCAGTAATGGATCGCAGTGATTCTCCTCTTCTCTGCAGTGGCTTTGTTCTTCTGTTAGTTCAGCAGTATGGAGCGAATACGACATCTGAAAATGCATTGCAGAGGAAGTGAATTCTGGCATGTTTTCCATACTTTCAGGGACCTGTTGGCTGCAGGTGACACAGTCGAGATGTGCTGTGTACATGTCTGCATCATGAAGGAGTTATTTCTTATTGTTGAAGCCACAAGCATCAAGTTAACTGATGATAACAAAGCATCATGGATGTTTTAACATGACATACTAAATTATATTTGTCTTTCATAAAAATATAATCCCAATGCAAGAATGTGGTCTTTAACGACATACTGTACTTATCTTTGCCTGGACCCGGTTGGTGACACATCTGTTGGCACTTTGTTCTCATGGAGGCGTTCGGGTTTCTGGCTGGTAAATGTAAAGCAGGCCTGAAGCAGTTCTGTCATATCTGTAGCTTCTTTGTCACCATTAAGCTCTGATGGTCTTCAGTGGCTCACGTGGGGCTGCAAACTAGTTTACCAACAAAAGATCTTTTCTTTTTTTTATTGTCACCTGAAATGACAGTAAATTGCAAAAATTGCCCATCACACTCAAAATGTCCCCAACATTTTCTTATCTTAAAAAAACTAAGAAATCCAGGACATTCAAGAAGCTAGAACCAATACAATATTCATTTTTTGTCTTATAGTTGATTTTCTAACAACTGATTAATGGTTTCGGCTCTCTTGTTTTCAAAAACATGTTTTTTAACATTTTGAGTTGAGTTGACAGAAAAGAGGCACCACCCGTTAGTCAACTGGCTGCACTGTTAACGTGGATCTGAATATTTTTCGCTGCGGTTAACAGTGATGCGATATTTCCTCCTCCTCTTCCTCCTCCTCCTCCACCGCCCCCCACCGTACTGGCGTTTGCCCCGAGCGCCACCTCTCTCCAGCCACGGCGACTGTAAACAAGTGTGTTTCCAATTAGCTGGCTCCAAAGTCAGCTGGCCGGTCGTGGTGATGAGAGACAGCCGTGCCGTCAGCGTCTCCTCCTGGCTGCGGCTGCATGAGCTCGCAGAGCTCAAAGGGCGGCACGGCGAGCCGGAGCGGGCTTCAGTTTAACCGGGTCTTTTAAAGACGGCACGGCTCTTTTTTAAAAATTGCCTCACTTGTTACAGAAACCGATTTAGCTTTCCTTCAGTGAGGCCGGCCCCCCTCATGAGACTCTGTGTGCAGCCAGGGAGCGGTTTGCTGTAAAGGGCCTCTCGATGCATTTTAGCTGGAGATGGGTGTTTGGCTCCTCGTAAAGAAAACAAAAATAAAGCGCATGCCAGCTTGTAAATGCAATGGCTGGGTGTAAATTCTTCTACCGAGTGTGGTTGTGCAATAAGACGGAGAAGTAAACCATCATAAGTAGTGCTGTTAAATAATTTGTTTGTGTTGGGAAAGAAAAGAAGCAGGACCGTCTCAGCATAAAGTATCCGTGCACATACTCACAGTGATACGCTGCAGCCCCATCACGTTGTGTTCCTAAGTATGATTAGTAATGGAGTTTAAAGTATCGTGTTTGATTTCAGCCTAATTGAAAGAAGACTCTCCGTAACTCTCGGAGGGAGCTCTGAAATAATGGAGCATTGAATCATAATTTCCCCAATGGAGACGGCTTCTCAGCTATTACTTCACCCACGTGCTAATTTCATCCGTGCCTCTTTCTCTCTCCACCCACAGAAAGTAGAGAATGGGCTGTGTCCAATGTAAGGATAAAGAAGCAGCTAAACTCACTGACGACCGGGAGGCCAGCGTCTCGCACAACTCGGGGCACCGCTATGGGGCCGACCCCACGCCGCAGCACTACCCCAGCTTCGGGGTCACCACCATCCCCAACTACAACAACTTCAACAGCGGCGCCACGCAGGGGGTGACCGTGTTCGGAGGAGTCCACACGTCCTCGCAGTCTGGGACGCTCCGGTCGCGGGGCGGAACAGGTGAGGCTCTTTTTAAACACATGGCGCGGGTCGAAGGCAAGGCAGCTGTTGTGTTGCTCATGTGATTTGGGAGGTCCACGTTTTTGAAGACGGTTGCTGTTTTAAAACCAACATTTTGTGATACTGTTTTCCAATGGCAAGCCTTACTGATTTAGCATTGTTGCCACAATGGAAAGTCATCTGTCAATGTTTTTAACTTTCAAATGTACTAACATATTTACCCGTGGGGTCAATTTGACCCTAGCAATTAAAACCTCCAGAGAATTATTAGAATTTATATTGTTACCTTCGCATTGAAAATGCGGAAGGTTATGTTTTGATCGCCGTGTATTTATTTATTTGTATGCGTGTTACTCGCATAACTCAAAAAGTATTAAACCGAATCGCATGAAATTTGGTGGGATGATTGGTTATTATCCGGGGACCATTTGATTAGATTTTGGGATAGATCGGGTCGAACGTCAAGGTCAAGGTCATGAAAAGGTCAAAATATTCTTGAATCACATGAAATTTGGTGGGATGATTGGTTATTATCAAGGTCAAGGTCATGAAAAGGTCCAAATCTTCTTTTTACCATAGCGCGGTCAATTTTTATCCAATTGGCATGCAACTAATGCCAAAATGTTCATAATTCAATGCCCAATCTTGTGATATGCGAAGGTATGCGCTCTACCGAGTGCCCGTTCTAGTTTCCCATGTTTGAGTGTCACTTTATGTTTGTTTGTTGACTACCTAAATAGCCCTTTAAATAAATAAAAAAGTTGATAATTCTTATATGTTTTACACAGTGAAAAACAGCCTGGGGTCAAATCTACAAATGCATAAGTTGTGTACAGGACATTGAAAACATATCATCATGTGAATTTAAGGTTTTTCCAATTGTCCCCAATAAATTAGGAAGAGTCATGAAATATGGGGTCAAATTGACCCCAAAGGTAACAGGAGGGTTAACACTAAAACTCTCCATTTAGAATGATACAGATGTAAACGTTGGACAGAGCCAGCGATGTCCCCTTGTTTCTAGTCTTCATGCTAAGCTTCATCAACATTGTACGGATATAAGAGTGGTATTGAACTTCTCTTCTAACTCTCTGAAAGAAAGCAAATAAGCTCATTTCCCAAGATGTCCACCTGTTCCTGTAAGATAGGGTGACATTGTAATTCTGAAAAATACTGCTGTCATTGAATGGAGGTCAAATTTCAAATGGAGCAATTAAAAGGGAAATAAAATGTCAGTCTAAGTTATAAAGCTGTAAACTTCTCAAAAGACCACTCACTGTCTGGCCTTTATCCAATATTCAATAAAAAGACATTCATGTTACCGGACCAGCACACATAATTTGTCTTGGAGCAAGTTTTCACTCTCAAATGAACTCCAGAGAGGTTGTAATCTTGGATGTAAGATACTTTTTGTGATTCTTTTCATATAGGCCCTGAGAATGTGGTGCTGCGATGAAGAGTATGTAAACTGCCTGGAAGTTAATAGAAAACAGAGCGACCTAAATGATCGCCGGGGCTCTGCAAGCACATGTTTTCGACCAGAGAGACCAGATATTGTGCTGAATAGTTTGGAAATGGACTTTACAGTTTCTCACTGAAGATCTTGAAGATACAAATAGTGCGTGATTCATAAATCAACAGCATATCTTGCTTTGAACTACTACTTAAGTGTGTTCCTTTCCCCCCCCGAGCACAGATAAACACTCATCAGGCTGCGTCTGTGGAGTCAGCACCATCATCTTGTATGAATAAGAAATTGCTCCTGGAGGGCAGCAGTAAACAACATTCACATCTGAGACTGTAAAGAGAAGAAACAACAGCCAGCAAGTAGAGCAGAAACCTCATCCGACCCCCCCCCCCCCCCCCATCCCCCCACCCCCCTGTGATTGTGAGCAGTCGTGGTCATTGTAAGGTGCCTGAGAGGTCACTGCACTGCCAGGGAAGCAGGACTTTACCGCAGCACTGTGGCTCCGACTGTCCAGGAACGTTTCAGATCAAATCAGAAAATGTGATCATTGTATCGTCTCAGGCTTATTGAGAGCTTCGGGGAATCCAGGGTTGCTCCAGGTCACATCCGATGCATTCGATTGCTGTTAGGCAGCAGGAAGTGTTCCTAGAGGACGCTCCGTCTGATGAGGCTTGAAGTCACACTTCCTTTGTGTGCAGGACAAGGAGTCATGTGTAGGGCTCATGGCATGGGTGGAAGATAGAAGTCTCATGCAAAGATATATGTCAAGGCTCTCTGTGCGGTTTGCTCAAATTTAGAATGCATTTTTTTTACATGGCAGCATTTATTTAAAATGAACGACGCATTGCGACAGACACGGTTCTTACACTAATGAAACACAGCATCGGATAAACACACCTGAAGGATCCAAAGAGAGCCTGTATGTGATCACCACCGAGACGCCATTGTCTTCAAGGAGTTCTCTGTATATGCATGTAATCTTTTATCTTTTTGACAAAGGTAACTTCAATATTTTGCATTGAATTTTGTATAATATTTTGTATTGAATTTTGTCTATTATTTGTATAATATTTTGTATTGAATTTTGTATATTATTTGTATAATATTTTGTATTGAATTTTGTATATTATTTGTATAAATATTTTGTATTGAAGATCTGTGTAAATTGTATTTTGTACATAATCTACATGCATGGAAAATACAACAGATTGTGAGTATTTGAAGTTAAAATAAAACAAAAGCAGAGTGGATGTAAGAAACAAATGAAGAGGGCAGCGGTTGTTATGGCCATAACAATACATACGATTACAATTACATAACAACACAGATGAACTAACCCAACAATAAAACCCCAGTAAAAAGCATAATACTTCCTCCTCTTTGTGTCCCTGCAGGTGTGACTCTGTTTGTGGCCCTTTACGACTACGAAGCCAGGACTGAGGATGACCTCAGCTTCAGAAAGGGGGAGCGCTTCCAGATTCTCAACAGCACGTAAGTGTGGAAACATCTGCATGACAGCATCAGGGGTGGCGGTCGTGATTTCTCTCGCTCTGTTTTCTGTCTGTGGAGAATGTCTCAACGCTGCGTTTGGGCTGAGATGCCAGAGGGGGCGGGTCTTTCTGTTTTGGACCCGACCTGGCTTGTAAGGGCTATGTTACACATTTTAAAGGAATACTTCAACCACAAAATGATTATTTGTATAAAGATTACTCGCCCTTTTATTACCGTACATTCTTGAATCCGGCTTTTTTTTTCCTTCAACGCCTCCACCACGGTGAATGAGAATCCAAAAACGGTGTTTAACATGTTTATAGAAAAACTATAAGAAAACTCTCATACAGCCCATGCAGTACAATCCATGACTAGCATATCCAGTCGTATAAATATTTACATATATACTTTGCTAAAACCTTGCTTTATAAAACACTTCCGCAACATTTTGCCTCTTAAATGTGGTCTTGTTAGTTTAGCTGTAAGTAATCGTGACTGTTACACAACACCTATGTGGTGTGTCTTAAGATGAATTGCATGTCAAATTGTGTTGATCATATCCTCATATTTTATATTCTCCTGATTTCCTGTGGTCGTTGATATAAACGACAATGATTCTGCAGCTATCGAGTATATTCCCCCCATTTTGTTCACAAGAGAATAGAAATAGTCTTGAGGTATGTTTGAGGTATACTGTATTTGTGTTTCCATGCCGATGGTTTTTTTTCCACTTGCAGAAATCTGGATTTAACCATATCCCATTTTTAACCTGCCCAATCCCAAATACAATTCTTCTCCCTTTTTTAATAATAATAAAGAAAAAAATATCAAAGAAACATGTAGCCTATCATCGGGGATGAATATTGTCCATGGGATTTCAGTCTGTGATGATTCACTGAAGCTCCAGGGGCCCACGCACTAGAAACACTACTTATGTGCTCTCTACTCAGCTCTCAGACACGAGGCAGACAAAACATCTGAATGCTTTTTTGTGTGTGTGCATAATGTGTAAAAGGTTGATGTGTTTATTCCCAACTGCCTCTATCCTCCATCCTCTACATCCTCCTCTCCTCAGCGAGGGCGACTGGTGGGAGGCTCGTTCTCTCACGACAGGTGGAACTGGTTACATTCCCAGCAATTATGTTGCTCCGGTGGACTCAATCCAAGCCGAGGAGTGAGTAAAGACTTTTTATATATATATATACACTACCGTTCAAAAGTTTGGGGTCATCCAGACAATTTCGTGTCTTCCATGAAAACTCACTTTTATTTATCAAATGAATTGAAAATTGAATAGAAAATATAGTCAAGACATTGACAAGGTTAGAAATAATGATTAATATTTGAAGTATTAATTTTGTTCTTCAAGCTCAAAGGAAGGCCAGTTGTATAGCTTATATCACCAGCATAACTGTTTTCAGCTGTGCTAACATAATTGCACAAGGGTTTTCTAATCAGACATTAGTCTTCTAAGGCGATAACACAATGTACCATTAGAACACTGGAGTGATCGTTGATGGAAATGGGCCTCTATACACCTCTGGAGATATTTCATTAGAAACCAGACGTTTCCACCTAGAATAGTCATTTACCACATTAACAATGTCATTGAGCCACGTACTGTAAGAATTTTAAAGATGTTCATACTGAATATTACACTCCATGGTTTGATTCCTTCTTTTTTCCCCATGCAGCTGGTATTTTGGTAAATTAGGCCGAAAGGATGCAGAGAGGCAACTGCTCTCCAACGGCAATGCCAGGGGCACTTTCCTCATCCGTGAGAGCGAAACAACCAAAGGTACTCCGACCGAGCGGCATCTAACATGCTGACACGCACTTTATATATAGACAGCTTATAATATAGTCATCAGACCGACAGTGTATCTTAATTAGGGCTGTCAGCGTTAACGCGTTAATCTATGCGATTAATTTGGCCGCGTTAACGCACTAAAATATTTTAACGCAATTAACGCAACTTTGTTTACTTCCGGTGTTCGTTGAAGTTTTTACACTCCTCTGAGTGTCAAACCGCGGCAGTGCGGTTTAACACTGTTTCCATTTTTAAAACAATTATTTCTCCGCGAAAATAAGGAGCATAAATGAGTTTAACTCGTGGATGAATCAGTCGGGTTTCCTCCTGCTCCTCCTTCCTCCCGTCTCCCCCTCTGATACACAGAGGAACGGAGGGGCGACGTGTCGGGGGACGCGGCGCGGAAAGAACTCGTCACACGAAACCTTCACCGTGATTGGTCAATCCGTTTGTCAACATTTTGCGAAAAAAACAACCAATGAACACTCAGTAAATCACAAAGGACCTCCCACCTCACAGGTGAGGCTCTATAGCAGCCTGTCAGTCAGAGAGCAGAGAACACGGCACCAGGACAACTGAGCCTCATTGAATAGAGCTGAGATTGTTCTGGAATGTTTGATGTATAACACGTGGGGATGTGTCATATGCAAACGCCTTTAAAAGGTGAATTTACATTTTTTTTGTAAAATGTATAAAATGCCCCCAGCCTCCAGAGGGTTAACAGGACATATGTGAATGTCAGTCAGTTACCAAGGCCACTGGTTCTGCTGTTCAGTGTTAAAGATGACAGGACCAATGGGGTCTCAATATACTTCTTTTTTTTTACTCATCTGGATGTTTCACTGAAGAAACAATTTATCATCCACAATATTAAATACCTCGCTGGCACTTTATAGGTAGGAGCCTGTTTGAAAACACAGCTCTGTGGAAAGTTGTGTCTTTAAAAAGAATTAGAAAAAACTTTTAATCGCGATTAATGAATTTCAAAATGTGCGATTAATTAGTTAATTTTTTTTAATCGATTGACAGCCCTAATCTTAATATTCAGTTCAATACGGTGTTAACTATTCAGTTGCTCCATGTTCGTTGCCCTACATCTTTTGCACACGATGGCACTCATTGGCTCGTCTCTGTTCCAGGGGCCTACTCCCTCTCCATCCAGGACTGGGACGATGTCAAGGGAGACCACGTCAAACACTACAAGATCCGCAAGCTGGACAGTGGAGGCTACTACATCACCACCAGGGCCCAGTTTGAGACGCTCCAGCAGCTCGTGCAGCACTACTCTGGTGAGGCTCCGCTACGGTTATCGGAGAGGGGCCAAAACTCCTCGTCGCGAAAGATCCGCGTCCGCTTTCCTGTAAATGTCAACGGCGTATGGTTTTGTTCTACTGTCCCCCGTCCTTTAATTGTGAATCTGCGTGGTTGATCCAGCCAGGGCGGCGGGGCTGTGCTGCCGACTCATCGTACCGTGTCACAAAGGCATGCCTCGTCTGACCGACCTGTCCGTCAAAACCAAAGACGTGTGGGAGATCCCGCGGGAGTCGCTGCAGCTCATCAAGCGTCTCGGCAACGGCCAGTTCGGAGAGGTCTGGATGGGTGCGTAGCTTTCTGGCGTCGTCTTTTGGCACAAATGAAGCATTGGACAGCTGTGGGAAGTGTTGTAACATTTCGAACTAACAGGGAGGAGGGTTTGCTTTTCGTCATTTCATTTCCATCTCTTGAATCTCACTGTCCATTTGGGCTGGAATAAGATTTTTAAACATTGCATGATTTCAGCTTCAGGATCCGTAATGGCCTTAATGTGGTATTTGTTGTATCCAATCAGGTTTCAGTGACATATCTTAACTCTTGGTTCCAAAAACATGGATAATTAATTTATATTTACCCAGTGTTTAACTGCTTTGTCTTTTCCAAAGCTACATTTTTAGATTAGATTAGGTTAGATTCAACTTTATTGTCATTACACATGTACAAGTACAGAGCAACGAAATGCAGTTTGGCATCTAACCAGAAATAAATATATATTTCTGGGGTTGCTAAACTAGTGCAAATATTCAGTGCATATTAACTCGATAGTGCAACCTTCAGCCACTATTTGTCTTTGGTTATCTGTGTTGTACTTTATTTGAACTAGACGATAAAAAATACATAACGGTTCAAATTGTTGAATATCCCCTGTTTACATTCTTTTGTTCTGCTCGTCAGGCACGTGGAACGGCACCACCAAGGTGGCGGTGAAGACCCTGAAGCCCGGCACCATGTCCCCGGAGTCCTTCCTGGAGGAGGCTCAGATCATGAAGAAGCTTCGACACGATAAGCTGGTGCAGCTCTACGCCGTGGTGTCCGAAGAACCCATCTACATCGTCACGGAGTACATGTGCAAAGGTAGATGCTATTTCAAAAAGACACCTATGAATATTACATACACGCATTTGTGCACACAACGACACAGCGTGTCCATAATTGATGCGTCATCCGCACGGACAGGACAGCGATGTGTTCTTCTTGTCGTGAATAGTTTAATACAGTTATACAAACACAACTGGTGCTTCTACAAAGAGATCCGCGGATATATTTCATCAGTGTGAGCCGAGTGTAACTCGTGGCATTCGCTACAATGTTGTACTTCAGTTTTGAGCCAAAACGGAGGAAAGATGTTTGTTAGTTATTGAAAAGGAACTAGGAATTATTAAATCTTGGTTTGATGTCAATACATTATCACTTAACATAAAGAAAACAAAATTCATGATTTTTGGAAATCAAATGGAATTAGAGGGGGATATTCAGTTAAAATTCTGTGGTGATAAAATTGAAAGAGTTTTTGAGACAAAATTCCTCGGGGTCATTATTGATCATAAAGTAACATGGAGACAACATATTGAATATATAAATGGTAAAATGTCCAAGTCAATAGCAATACTGTATAAATGTAGAGATGTACTAACTACTAAGGCTTTGTACATAATCTATTGCTCACTCATACTTCCATATCTAACTTATTGTGTGGAAGTGTGGGGTTCGACCTATAAAACCTTTTTAAATTCAACAGTTGTGTTACAAAAACGTGCGATACGCATCATGAATAATGTCGGCTACTATGAGCACACAAACCCTTTATTTTACAGATCACGTGTTATGAAATTTAATGATTTAGTTTATTATAAAATAATGCAGACAAAGTGCAGGAGTCCAATTATGGAATAATGTTGAAATGGATGTAAGACTGGTGAACTCCTTTTTGGTTTTCAAGGGAATTATTTACAAAACAATTCTTGAGAGTTATAAATGTGATTAAAAACGTATTAATATGAAAGATGTATGTGGTAGTATATATAAATATATTTTGTTTTTTATTTTGTTTTTTGTTTTATTTTCTTCTTTATTTTATATTAATTTTCTGATTTATTTTGATTTCAATTTAGGATAGGAATTTATAAGCATTTTTTGCTTCTACCTATACCTTTTCAGTCTTTCTCTTTTGTATATTATATAGGATAATATTGTATTGTATTTGATTTGATTGACTGAATAAAATACACAAACAAACAAACAAACAAACAAAGATCCGTCATCTGAAGACCGAATGAGACCACATCACCAAACTTCTTTTGCATCTGTTGTTTAGGGAGTTTGCTCGACTTCCTGAAAGATGGAGAAGGACGAAGCCTCAAACTGCCAAACCTCGTGGACATGGCGGCTCAGGTACGCTGCTGAAGGCGAAGCCCCACGTCGATGCTGCGTCCTGTGGATCTTATCGCTGGATTCACTTTCATCGTCTCCAGCTCTGTGTTGCACATGTACAGCCACTCATCTTGATGTTAAGCACATGTTTACAGTTTCATCAAGGCATATTTTCATTTTAGCCAAAATGGCTGTTTCAGGAGTTTAAACTCACCCGTTTGGCTGGTCTGTGATAAACAAATAATCTCACATTTGTGATTTATGATCACCATCGGGGCGCTCGATCACTGCAGGTGTTTCCCTTCCTGTGAGTTGATAAGTAATCGTACCTGAAGCTGGAGTTCACTTTGCAAACATGACGCATCTTTGGGTTTTCAGTGAAGACATTAGCCTTTCTATCGCGGCGCCATTTTTACGCAGTTAAACGCTTTGTTAAAATATATCTCTTCTAGGATTTTACGTAATCCATGTTATTCGGAAGAGTTAAGATAAACCATGTCACTGAAACGTAACATATACCATATATATGTTTTAACTGGTCTTGAGGCCATTTAATCCTGAACCCTTCAGAAATGTGTGTAAATCTTTGCGCAGATCTTGCTGAGCACAGATTTGTTCACCTTGAACAATATTTAAATTTGAACTGGAATAAATGACTCTATTTCCCAGGTGGCAGCAGGCATGGCGTACATCGAGAGGATGAACTACATCCACCGAGACCTGCGCTCGGCCAACATCCTGGTGGGGGAGAGTCTGGTGTGCAAGATCGCGGACTTCGGTCTGGCCCGGCTCATCGAGGACAACGAGTACACGGCGAGACAAGGTACGCCGGCTCGGTCGGGTCGCACCAGCTGCTTGTCAATCCGTCTTCAGCTGTAAAATCCTTCCCCTGGTCTGCATGGTCCCATGGACTCATGTTTCACTTGGTTGCTAGGATACATCTGCAGCACGGTCCAATCAATAGCAATCAACTATGTAAATACAAAGTCACTGGAGCATCACAAGCTGTAACACGACTTCCAAAATAACACTTTCAAACAGTGGATTAGAGTGAACTGCCAATATTGTGTCCATGAAGGGATGGCTTTGTTGTATTTATATATGCATCGATGGAGGAATGTGTGTCTGAGGACGTTAGCAGTGAGCAAGGTGGCCGTTAAGGTACTTTAAAAACCCATCGCACCTGATTGCTGCAATTCACATTAAAATCCAACCCTTTAGGAGTCATAACTCCAAATCTGAAAACACAGACATAATAAACAACTAAATTAAATGTGCATGTCATTATCTCCATTCTGAATAAACCTATATATACAGTATCTGCTCAGAATTCATAAATCCAGAAGATATTACGTGTTAAAGGAATCCAGGGACAGTTTTCAGAATAACCATGGTTACTGCAACAAGCTAACTCAGCATACTTTTAATGGTCCCAAAGTGCCAGGATGTAAACACATGTAATGCCAGTGCACATAACTGGTGTTGCTCGCATGCTGAGGCCCTTCGAATCAAGTGTCACGTTGAATTCGTCGACCATATTATGTAACCCCCTCATTTACTCATATATTAGCCAGCCTGCAGCTCGCGTTAGTTTTGCCAGTTGGTTCATTTAGTGCCTTGTGTAACATTTCATATCGAGTGATTAAACAATAACTAGTTGTGTGGCGTTTTACATTTGTGTTGAGACTTCGTGATGTGTACATTAATGCTTCATGAGCACTTATGTTAGGGCTCGGCTAAACGTACCCGCAGCTGCAGCGCCCCCAGCCCCTTTCAGGAGGACGCGTTGAATCTGTTGGTCGCGGTCTGTAAATGTCTCTTTGCAGTATTTGCGTCGTGGAGTCGTGTATCTGTTCCTGTAGTATTCTCTTTGTGCCCTTCTGAAAACCTCACCGTCAAAGGAATGCGTTCGTGGCCTGGCAGACGACTTATTCCATTTATTTAATTCTAAGAGACACTTTACAGACACACACACACACACACACACAAACACGACTCTTCAGGAATGTCTTGGTGACACCAGTGGAAAACAGAAGCACATGTGGCTGCACATGGCACAAAGACAACAGAGTATATATATATATATATATATATGTACGTATATATGTATATATATATGTATATATATATGTATATATATGTATGTATATACAGGACTGTCTCAGAAAATTAGAATATTGTGATGAAGTTCTTTATTTTCTGTAATGCAATTCAAAAAACAAAAATGTCATGCATTCTGGATTCATTACAAATCAACTGAAATATTGCACGCCTTTTATTCTTTTAATATTGCTGATTATGGCTTACAGCTTAAGAAAACTCAAATATCCTATCTCTAAATATTAGAATATCATGAAAAAGTATACTAGTAGGGTATTAAACAAATCACTTGAATTGTCTAATTAACTCGAAACACCTGCAAGGGTTTCCTGAGCCTTGACAAACACTCAGCTGTTATAAATCTTTTTTTTACTTGGTCTGAGGAAATATTAAAATTTTATGAGATAGGATTTTAGAGTTTTCTTAAGCTGTAAGCCATAATCAGCAATATTAAAAGAATAAAAGGCTTGCAATATTTCAGTTGATTTGTAATGAATCCAGAATGCATGACATTTTTGTTTTTTTAATTGCATTACAGAAAATAAAGAACTTTATCACAATATTCTAATTTTCTGAGACAGTCCTGTATATGTATGTATATATATATATATATATATATATATATGTATATATAGATACATACATATATATATATATATATAAATCCATCTGTTCCTGTGTATCTCAATGGAAGGACGAGGACTGAGCGGCCCTGCCCAGAAACACTTCTCAGGCTGTTCTCCGCTGATTGTTTTTGGCAGACGTGAACTCCAGCAGGAGGACTTCCAGACTCCGTTAGTCACACTGTCAACATGTTCACTCACTCATTTGTGAGCCATTTAAATATGTGCTTGTTTATCTTGGGCCATGTGCAAACTGACACCGAGAGAGACAATGGAATTGTTCCGTATCTTTTCCACACACATGATGAAATCACAGATGGAGGAAAATATTCGCCCAGAAGAGATTGACCTACTTACTCCTTCGGTTTTGGTAAATGCTGTCGCTCTATTTCTCTTCATTTGAAACTAAAAAATGACACGTTTTAATTCCTTTTAAAGGTGCAAAGTTTCCGATTAAGTGGACCGCTCCCGAGGCCGCCCTCTACGGGAAATTCACCATCAAGTCTGACGTGTGGTCGTTCGGCATCCTGCTGACGGAGCTGGTGACCAAGGGCAGAGTGCCCTATCCAGGTGAGCGAGCAGCTGCGTGGATCTGTGGATTATGTAATCGGCTCTCAACTCCAGAGGATTGCTTATATTTGATTAATGCATTGTGCATTCTGTGTGCTAAAAAAAGAGCAGCATGTTGCGTAACGTATATCACATTGTGCATTATGCAGAGAAATGTTCCCGGAAGGCTGTGAACATGTGAAATGAATTTGTTCCTATCTGCTATACACATTTTGACATCATATATATAATATAAGGCATTGAAATGAGTTACAGAATATCAGAAAAGAAGAAAAAGATATGTTTTTAACTAGTCAAATTATTTTTAACCCTAGTGTTGCCTTCGGGTCATTTTGACCCGATTCAATATTTAACCCTCCTGTCGCCTTCGGGTCAATTTGACCCGATTCAATGTTTAATGTCGGTGTTCTTTCGGGAGTCAACAAACAAACATAAAGTACCTCACACTTAAACTTGGAAAACAATATTAATTCTAATAATTTTCTGGAGATTTTAATAGCTGGGGTCATATTGACCTCAAGGGTAAAATATGTTAGTAAATATAAAGGTAACAGGAGGGTTAAACATTGAATCGGGTCATATTGACCCGAAAGCGACAGGAGGGTGAAACATTGAATCGGGTCAAATTGACCCGAAGGCAACACAAGGGTTAAATGTAATCATATTCTTATTTCTGTTTGTAAATAGTTGTTTTCATACCCTTCTCTTGTTTTAAGCAACAAAATCCTGCACTGTTGGTTTAGTTGGGTGGAGTAATGCTTCACCCAACTAAAGTAAACTAGTTAAAGTAACTAGAGTAATGAGTGTGTGATTTCGCCAAACCTTATGTTCTAAAATGAGCTAGCAGATGAAATAAAATCATGTTTATTTGTCACCGACACAATCACACACAGAACAACGTGGAGTGAGATGCTTTTGTGTCCGGCCACAAAAAGCAACTAACAAATACAAAAAAACAGCATAGAATACGATAGAATAAAATATTTTGCGAGAGAAACAATACAGCAGTACGAGAAAGATAACACTGAAACAATAAGACAAAATAATTGTAAAAAACACACTCGTACATATAGCATATTCAATGTATGGCAGGTTTGTTCATTTTGTGTTTTTGTAAAAAAACTTTTTAAAGTCTGTCTCAAAATATCTTAATCATGGAAGTTAATTGTTGACTTTTTGGAACAGTATACAGTTTGTTACCCAAATAATCTAAACTCTAACTTCCACTTTTCTTCCCACTCTCTACTCTAAATTTGAGTTCTACCTGTTTTAGTGACACGCAGACCGTTATTCTTTCTGCCGTTGAATGTTTTTGTGAAGGCACAAACCTAATCACACTTTATGAAGCTGCTCAAGTTAAAGTGAGACGGGGATGTGAGCTTCTTGTGAGAAAGATGAGTTCTCAGCCACATTTGTTCCTGTCTCCAGGTATGAACAACCGCGAGGTGCTGGAGCAGGTGGAGCGAGGCTACCGGATGCCGTGCCCGCAGGACTGCCCCTCGTCCCTGCACGAGCTGATGGTGCAGTGCTGGAAGAAAGACCCGGAGGAGAGGCCCACCTTTGAGTACCTGCAGGCCTTTTTGGAGGACTACTTCACTGCCACTGAGCCTCAGTACCAGCCGGGGGATAATCTCTGAGCACCGCTGCGCTCATCTCATGTCATTTCACCGGCTTCCCACCAGAGGGAGCCACCTCCACCTAACCTCTTTCATCCCGTGGCTGTAACAATTCAAAGCTCATTGACTGACTTCCAAACTTCCAAGCGTCTTACAAACTGGGACAGCTGCTGTTTTGACGGCATTCCGACTATCAAATCAAACAATGTTTTGGAGGCGGGAGCGAGCGCCGAGACGAGGAGTTAAAGAGGACTGCCATGGATGAACGAGTCGTGTCGTGTAACTTGTATGTAGTGTAAATACAATTGCTTGTCTACTTATCTCTCTTTTTTTGTTCCATTTTCTATTACTTTTGATATTTTGGAAATGTGTGTTTGTTTGTTTCTAATTCCACGGTCAAAGTTATTTTCGATTTTACGACTCGTAGAAGAAAAAAAACGTGAGGCTCGCAAATAATCGTGGCATAATAATTGTAGGAATGGAAATAGTTAAATACATCGGGAACCGAAGCGTCTCAGAAATATTTCTCGGAGTCCACAAACCTTTTTTACAAGGTTTCTCTCCTCTTCTCAAGGAACTTCGATGTACTATAACACCTGTTCTTGCCTTTTAATGTTTATTAATATTCTTATAATGTAAGGGAATGCCTTCATGCTTTCTACACACTAACTTAGTGCATCATGGACTCTTCCACCCAAACTTGTATGGCATCGGCACGAATATTAAGTGCATTCATCCCATTTCAGCTTCTGCTAATGAGTTCTAGATCGGCTTAAAGTGACTTTTAGTTCAGCGTCTTGTAGTTGAAAAGGAGGCTTTCTTCCTCTTCAAGTGCGACTATTGTTCGGCTGATTGCTTATTATACTGGCAATATTTTTAAATGTACGTTGCATTATCATATGGCAGCCGACTGTAAGAATTGTGTGTCTTTTCGCTTCAGCAGCCAAACAACAAACCAACTGCCACTCGACGGGAATGAAGGAAGTGATCTGTGTTTGTCCCTCCACGATGTCTGGAAATAACATGTTTACGAGACCAAACGTATTATTTTGCTGAACATTTCTGCCAATCCTATGTGTCATTAAGATTTATTTTCCCCCCCAGAGAAATCTGCAGCTCTGGATGGCATTGCATCATCCTCAAGTGTCAAACTTCTCCCTGTGTGCATTCCTGGACAATACGCCGTTTCTATGCATATTTAAGTTGCTTTTTACTGCTGGAGAAGTGAGCAGAAGAATTGTTTTTGTATCACTTTGTTTAGTAGATGTACAGAACATGATTTTGGTCTCTACATTATTTATTGTCTCTGTCTGTTACTTGTACACATTTGGTTTGGTTTTGAAATAAACAATCTTGCCCCCACCGTCCTGTGTGCTCAACCTTTTGAAACAATCGGCACTGATCGCCTGTCGGTCCGTCTTAAAGCTGACCTTTAACCTTCTGAAGAGAACTTGCAGAAACGGAGGAAATCCTTTGCTGTCGTGTCGGCTGTAAATCTTTGTGGTTTTCCCTCGGGCTAAACTGGTCCCAAGGACAACATCAACATGACTGAAATATGCAAATCATGTCCACTCTGCAATTTGAGAGCAGTCAACAGGATAGTTGAGCAATCTTGATTTAAGACCTGCTCCATTTGTTTTCACGGTACATTTATTACCTTCGCATTGAAAATGCGGAACGTAATGTTTTGATCGCCGTGTATTTATTTATTTATTTATTTGTATGCTTGTTACTCGCATAACTAAAATAGTATTAAACCGAATCGCATGAAATTTGGTGGGATGATTGGTTATTATCCGGGGACCATTTGATTAGATTTTGGGATCGATCGGGTCAAAGGTCAAGGTCATGAAAAGGTCAAAATCTTCTTTTTACCATAGCACGGTCAATTTTTATCCAATTGGCATGCAACTAATGCCAAAATGTTCATAACTCAATGCCCAACCTTGTGATATGCGAAGGTATGCGCTCTACCCAGTGCCCGTTCTAGTTTAGATCTTGTTTTCAGCTTTTTTTTTATTGTTTGGAATTTTTTTCTTTTTGGGGAATTGTGTTTGAATATCGCCTGTTAGTCCTTCGGAGCGCAGCTTTAACGTATCGAAGGTCCTGTTTCCTTTTTATTCCGATAACTGAGTAATTTAGATTAATCATTACAGCAGATCTTTTTTTGGAACAGTGAACTCTTGGAATAAGACGACAGTTTTAAACGGTATCCTGAGGTAATCTGGCTGAGCGACACAAACACCTCAACCTCGTCTCTGATTGGCTGCAGCTGAACGGTGAAGAATTTGCATAGAACAGACTCGACACACACAAGCCTCTGCAGCGCAGGAGTGTCGAGGACCCAGGTGAGAGCAGGTATGTCATTGTGCTCTTTTCTCTTCAGACGACATTTTTGTAAGACTACGTTTCCATATGGCACGTTCTGTATATCTTGATAACTGCATGTGAAATAATGTCAATGACCCCGTTTAACTATCTTTTCATCTCACTGCCAATGTACCTAGAATTCTGTGTGTGTGTGTGGGGGGGGGGAGGGGGTTCTTCTAATTGAGGATAACTAATACTATTTTCCTGCTTCTGTCTGTTACTTGCAGGTCTTCCGGCTCTGCTGAGGTCATGAAGAAATCTGAAAAAGAACCCGAACTAAAGGTGTGTTCCACCACAAGTAATCATTTGTATACTTTTAGGCCCTGAAGTCATAGTAAACCAAATATTTCATCTTGATCCACATCGTGATAGATTCCAACCGAGCTGTCGCACGAATGCCAAAAGAGACCACGCGGCGTCGGACAGGTGAACCAAGAGTTGAGGAGTCCGAGAGGAGAGAGCTGCTGCTGTGGAGCTGACCGCTGTGGGACAGCAGGAGAACCAACTTGGTGACTCCGACAAAGACGTCTCATCTTGGAGTTGAGAAATCAGTCAAAAAATAAGATCTGAAACCATTTGGGATTAAATGTTGTTTCTATTTTTCTTTGGTTATTATTTTGAGGGCTGAGGATGAACACGCTCGTCATCTTCGGAGTGACGAGGCGGTTCTTGAGCCTCCCTTGCCGCTAAGATGTGTTGATGAGTGGCCACGCCACAGACCGCTCCGACCTCCTCACCACGACGTGGACAACTACGGTAAGAAAACACGGATTAAAGATATTTCGCTCGTCTTCATTGAAAGGGTTAACGTGGTAAATATCCAGCCGGCTTGAAATGGAAGAAAAAACAAAGAAATGATGCCATCAGAAAGTATTATGATCTTTCATTGAAGTACAAGTAGCCATGCAACAGTGTATAAATACCTCAATACAGTTAAAAGTCCTGAATTTAAAATCCTACAAGGAAAAGCACGGAAGTATTATCTATAAAATGTACATCTAGTGTTAAAAATATACTCATTATGCATCAGAATGATCCTTTTCAGAATACAGAATTGGATTTTTAGATATTGAAATAGTATTTCTAATGTAAACGTGTGGAAGCAGGACATTAACGTTGTAGTTGAACGACGTAAAGCAACTTTAAACTACTGATAGGTTTTTCAATAGAGACTTTTCCTTCAAATAAATTTAAAAAGTGTACACTACCGTTCAAAAGTTTGGGGTCATCCAGACAATTTCGTGTCTTCCATGAAAACTCACTTTTATTTATCAAATGAATTGAAAATTGAATAGAAAATATAGTCAAGACATTGACAAGGTTAGAAATAATGATTAATATTTGAAGTATTAATTTTGTTCTTCAAACTTCAAGCTCAAAGGAAGGCCAGTTGTATAGCTTATATCACCAGCATAACTGTTTTCAGCTGTGCTAACATAATTGCACAAGGGTTTTCTAATCAGACATTAGTCTTCTAAGGCGATTAGCAAACACAATGTACCATTAGAACACTGGAGTGATGATGAAATGGGCCTCTATACACCTCTGGAGACATTTCATTAGAAACCAGACGTTTCACCTAGAATAGTCATTTACCACATTAACAATGTATAGTGTGTATTTTTGATTAATGTTATCTTTATTGAAAAAACAGTGCTTTACTTTGAAAAATAAAGACATTTCTAAGTGACCCCAAACTTTTGAACGGTAGTGTACATTTACGATCACTTTCGACCGCTTTCATTAGCAGCGGTTGTATAATTTTTTTGGAGTGTGCATATATTGAGCTGGCAACCTTCTCCTCCAGCCTGATTTCAACTGTATGTCCACAGACCGTCATCCCACTGCGGCTGTCGGCCGCTACCGCTCTGCAGGAGACGGGCAGTTCAACCTCGGTCCGCTCGGCGCGTACCTTCCTCAGCCGTGTTCTCACTTTGCTTCCTACCTGCCCCAACTGGACGACGCGTCACACTGGTAAACAAACAAACAAACAAACAAAGCGTTCCTTTTGTTCCTTTTCTCAGTCGCAAATCCACAAAGTTCCCTCACGCTTCCCGTTTGTGAAAGAATGCCGTGAACCAGGCGCGGCGGCTATACTTTGCAAACGACGCAGACGGTCACACGTCGGTTTATGTTCCTTTCCCGCCGCTTCAGGCTCGGACCTCACGGTAACTTTCTGAACGACGGCGGGGCTCGGGGATGGGTCTCGGTTAACGTGCCCCAGTTCTCCGTGCCCCCTCCGGAGGGCGTGTCAAAGGTCAACGTGATGACCCTGAGCTCAGCTGCAGGGGACGCGTCCGTCTCACACCAACGAGGAAGGACCATCAGTCTGCCTGATGAGAGCCGTGAGTCACTTTTATCATCTCATGTCACCGCCGTCCGACCGACGTATTTAACAGACAATAACTACCGACTGGTTAAAGAGAATAAACTGTTGTTCCTTCTCAAAACACTGTTGGTTATGTAAATAATATGATCTGGAAATGCTCCCTGGTCGTGTCAGGACCCAGGTCAAACATGGACTCGATGAACAAATCCATCTTTTAAAACTATATTTAAAAAATTCCATTTTAAGATGTTTCTTACACAGTGAATATGCACGTGATATAATAAAGAACACAGTATTGTTAGTTTAGTTTGGATATGTAAACAGGGCTCTTCTATTGCATACAGTTTATTCTTAACCCTTGTGTTGCCTTCAGGTCAATTTGACCCGATTCAATGTTTAATGTCGGTGTTCTTTCGGGAGTCAACAAACAAACATAAAGTACCTCACACTTAAACTTGGAAAACAATATTAATTCTAATAATTTTCTGGAGATTTTAATAGCTGGGGTCATATTGACCTCAAGGGTAAAATATGTTAGTAAATATAAAGGTAACAGGAGGGTTAAACATTGAATCGGGTCATATTGACCCGAAGGCGACAGGAGGGTGAAACATTGAATCGGGTCAAATTGACCCGAAGGCAACACGAGGGTTAAACTAATAAGGATTCATTCTGAGGTTAATTTGGGTTTTCTGATCTCTTCGCGTCTCAGGAAACGTTTTCATAACTTATTCTACGGACATTTCTTCAGAGATGGTCCCCTTTTCAGACTTCCTCACAAAGAAAGGCTTTCGACCCGCTGTGAGCTCACACATCTTCTGTCAAGTCGGGTTACATTTGTATTATTTTTAAACACTCAGCAGTTCACTTCATGCCCTGAATTTAATTTCACAGATTGACATTTTTGACAACCCCATCAGGCGCCTGGATATCAACAAGTGGAAGGACGGTTACCTGAAAGATGTAAGTCTAACCATCATTAAAATCTGATTATAACAGATTTGATTTGATAGTGAATATGTCCCATGTGTGTGTGTGTGTGTGTGTGTCTGTGTGTCTGTGTGTCTGTGTGTGTGTGACAGCCATCAACCATGATCATCATTGCCATCAGTCCAAAGTACAAGGCGGACATTGAAGGCTCCGTCGTAGATAGCCACGCTCTACACACTAAATATATTCACTCCATGGTGAGAACTTATTTGCTTGAATTCGACATGATTCTGAGAATAATTGATGAAAAACTGACGTTTTATTATCAAATCTTTCCAGATGCAGAATGAATTCATCCAACAAGGCAGCTTGAACTTCAGATTCATCCCGCTTCTCTTCCTCAATGCGTCCCAGGTGAGAACGTTTTTTGTTGTTGAATAACTTCAAGTGAGGCAGTTACTTTTCCACCATTCCTGAAAACCTTTATCTGATGCACAACAAGAAACATGTCTATGCAAACTTCTTTCAGAAACATGTCCCGAGTTGGCTTCAGAACACGCGTGTTTACCGCTGGCCGCGGGACACCGAGGACGTATTACTGAGGCTGCTGAAGGAGGAGCGCTACATCCCTCCTCCTGTCCCTCCGGAGCTCACCCTCGTCATCAGGCCCGTGACCCTCACAGCGACACTGTAGAGACACAGCAGCACTGGCTTAATGCGGGATCTATGTTTGGCTCAGCAGATTTTCTTATTATGCAGCAATGTGTATTTTAAACGATGATTATAATTGAACCGCCCTGAGGGGAGGAGAGCTCATGTTCTATCGGATGGATGTATTATTACCTTCGCATTGAAAATGCGTAAGGTAATGTTTTGATCGCCGTGTATTTGCATGCGTGCGTGTTATTCGCATAACTCAAAAAGTATTGAACCGAATGGCATGAAATTTGGTGGGATGATTGGTTATGATCCGGGGACCATTTGATTAGATTTTGGGATTGATCGGGTCAAAGGTCAAGGTCAAGGTCATGAAAAGGTCAACATATTCTTTGAATCGCATGAAATTTGGTGGCATAATTGGTTATTATCCGGGGACCATTTGATTAGATTTTGGGATCGATCGGGTCAAAGGTCAAGGTCATGGAAAGGTCAAAATCTTCTTTTTACCATAGTGCGGTCAATTTATATCCAATTGGCATGCAACTAATGCCAAAATGTTCATAATTCAATGCCCAATCTTGTGATATGCGAAGGTATGCGCTCTACCGAGTGCCCGTTCTAGTTTTCCATGTATCTATTCACAACTTAAATTAACTAATGGGGACGTTTTATGGGAATGACCAGACATAGATGTCCGTCAAGGTGTTAGATTTATTTGGAACAAACATTTAAAACAAACATATCGAGCAAATTCTGTGGCTATGAATGAAAAAGCTTTGCTTTGGACGCAGCTCTGATCACCGTACACAAGCCGAGGCCCTTTTTTGTGGAAACAAATCAAATTATATTTGAAACAATAAAATAAATGCAATAGTTTGTGTGAAAATATTGATTTCTTTAGTAGGTAGCAATGTAATAAGCAAGATCATATGAAAATGGCAATAAAATATCAAAGAAACCAAAGTGTAGTCATCGTATGGCCTTTCGCCAAAGCAATCTGAAATTACAATCTGTAATGGCAGCAGTGTTTACCTTCGCATTGAAAATGCAGAAGGTTATGTTTTGATCGCCGTGTATTTATTTATTTATTTATTTGTATGAGTGTTACTCGCATAACTCAAAAAGTATTAAACCGAATCGCATGAAATATGGTAGGATGATTGGTTATTATCCGGGGACCATTTGATTAGATTTTAGGATGATCGGGTCAAAGGTCAAGGTCATGAAAAGGTCAAAATCTTCTTTTTAGGTCAATGGCGTCGTGTGCAGTGTGTGAACGAGCCGACTGGACGGCGGCAGTATAATCCTTCATTCAACCTTATTTCTGATGGTGTATAAATCGGAAGTAAACAAACAAAATCATAATGCGATATGTCAAAATACAGTCATAAAAAAAGCCGTGGAATAGTATGTCATAATAATCATCGTGTGGTGTGTCACAACATTTTAACATTTTAACAAAATATGTTATGTCATGAAAAAATTTGTTATACGGTACGTCATACATTATTACATTATTATCCTTACAACAAACTATACTATGACTTTTTGATTTTGTTTTTGTGGCAGTCATTCTGATGTAAAAACGTCATAGGAGTCATAAAGTCGTATCTAGTATCTGGTGTAGTCTGTCATGATTTATTATTGGATGCCTTGAGCCTAAAACCTCCACCAGACAGCCAGGTATGCCGGGCGGAGGCGTGTGAGCTCCTCTCCGGGTTTGAGGAACGGTGCCTTCAGGATGCTCCAACGTCTTATGCGGCAAGATAATGAAAAACCCTTTGATTTACAGTTAATGAAATAACAGAAGATACTGGGTCTGGGTGTTCCCCCCAAGAACATCTCAAGGTTTATGACTTAAAACTATGCAATATTACATCATCAAATGCCCTCAAAGTACTCGTATAATCATGTCTCAGAATGTTTGTATATATATTTAAAAGATTGTATGTTTGTTAAGGTCATAGGATATATGTGATATAGGACGTCATAGAAAACGACATTGAAAACTTGGCAAGCTTTAGAAGGTTTGTCATTAAAATGTGAATAAAACATCTTATAGTGTGTCATAAAAATATCAAAAGGTCGTAGTTTAGTATGTCATTAAAATGTCATAAAAAGTCATAGTATCTTATCGAGGGGCCCAATTCAGCTAACTGATCTCACACCACGCACACACACACACACACACACACACACACACACACACACACACGCACGCACACACACCGATTCAACCGCCAAAAAAGGCCTGTCGGAGCAACTGGTTTGCAAAGCTCCGGCTAAGTATAACCCGGACCTTCTGGTGGATAAAGTTACCTCGAAGCCCCCCAGTGCTGTGTGCTCTGACCTTATACTCATGTGAGGCACCCCTCCCTCCCCCCCCACCCACCACTCGGCTGGTTCCTTCCCTTGCGTTGCTTTCCTCGGCCCCGCCGTGCCCAGACCCCCCTCTGCAATGCTGCCTACCTGGCAGCTCCAAATCTCGCACCACCTTTAAAATCGTACAATTTATGCCAAATCTTTTATCGTTTACTTCTTTTCTCTTTTTTTTTTAAATCTTTGAGAAGTTCAACCTGTGGAGTTACACGAGTCAGGAAAGAAGACCGTGGAAATGGAATAATTTAATTGACCTGGTCCCTTTTTGACGTAACAAGTGGATGCCGGTTGGACTGAAGCTTTTCATTCTCTGCTGCATGAGGAGGCTTTGCCCCCAACTCAAAGGATTATAGCTGAAGGTGTCTCCTCATAACATGGCTGAAGGTAGGACTGTGACACCTGCACGAGCACAGAAATGAACCACACTTGCTGTTTCATATCGTACAGAAAGCCTAAGACACATAAACTATGTAACTCGTGAATATCTCTGTTTTGATAGGTTATGTCCTCTTTGGAACATGTGTTGAAAGTCGGTGGCTATAAATACAGGATATCATGTAGCAGAGTATTAGCGTTGCTCTCCTGTGACAGACATCACTGCTGCTGGGCCTGACCTCTGGTTTCCAACTGTCTTTTTTCCATTTATACTTCTTATGTAATCTGCACAAACAAGTGGGATTTTCCAACCAGTTATTTTGCTTGGTTAAGTTTTGGGGCTTGAATGAATTGAGCAATAACAGGCAGTTTTCCTTTTGAATCGGTTTACATTTATTGTGAAATACTGACACCACCTGTCCATCCTGAATAATCCTGAAGGGTCTGTTATTAGTTCTTTAAGAACAGCATATGAGGAAGTGAATCGGGCATGTCGGGAATGCTCAGATTTCATTTAAGATGCCACAGGAACTTCCCAGTCAGAGATTTGACCAAATCATCAACAAGTTAGTTTTTAATTACTATGAATTTACAGCAAACTGTAGATTTGTAAAGTGGATGTTCTCAGTGTGTTGCTTTCAAGATGGTATCTTAATAGAGAGTCATATTCAAGGAGATCAAAAAATACACCATACTTCTGCTAACATGTTTAGTTTTTTGAATGGTTCATTAATATTGTTTATTATTCACTGAACCACGTCCTTAATTAAAGGCCCTAAAAAACTATTTCATCAATACTTGTTTTTACGATGAACAATGTGGTTCTAGCAGCAACAGTTTTGTTTATTTCATACGAGAAACTTCAGTATTCATGTTTCTGTTTTGTTGCTTGTCTCACTCACCTGAAGTGGGTTGGGCTTTATTTGGGAAAAGGTGAATTCATATATTCAGTGTTCTGAAACATGTGATTATAAACCTGGTGGCAGGTGTGTTTGCTGATGTCGTCTCGACTCTCAATGAACTGTGATCCATCCACACCAACAACATCCTGATGAAGCAGTTTTGCTGATTTTGTTCCTAATTAATAAGAATAATATAAATGATGTTTTTCAGAACTTAAACGACATGTTATTTTATTATCTAGTCATGAATATTTTAATATTAGAAAAACCCCACATACATCACCCACTTTCAAGAGAAATACAATGAGAGGTTTTTGTCAGATTTTCAGGAGCTGGACCAATAATATTGACAATAATAATATTATCCAGACTTTAGATTTTTAAGATGTTGATTTAAATATGAAAGTGTCAAAAGATATAGAAGCCAAATACTCACTGGCAGACACAATATGTGACTTTGACACATATCTTAGGTGTCATACATGTAGATTATGTTGTATTTTTAGCTTTTTAAACCGATATATTTGCCCTGTGTATTTTTTGGTATGGCTCTATTATTTTTTTTATTTAAATGGACCCCCCCCCCCCCCCCCGTGCTTTCAAGGTGTAGAAAAAACACTGAAAAAGAGCAAATACAAATACCTCTTCACAACATTTCGCCAATGCACTTATGAACGGAGCCTCTTTGGAGTGGTGACCAGCTGCATGCCACAGTATATTTGTTATTTGTTAAAAGGACAAATCAAGTATGTAAGAATACATTAAAACAACTATATTTGTTCCTACTTGTTCCTGTAGAGGACCAGCAGCACACTAGTTTTACATCTCTTGACGATGTTGAGAGCTCTCAGAGTGACTGCTTGCCTTCTGTCCACATAAAGGAGCCGCCTCCCACCCCTCCTCCTCCGCCGGGGGCTCCGGTGGAGCAGCTGCACCTCAGACGAGCTTCCTCAAGGCCAAAGGTCTGAGCCTCCTCAGGAAGATCAAAGTGTCCGCCGAGCTGCTGATCGCCCTGGCGGCGCTCCTGTCCTGGGTGGTGGTCGGAGTGGTGATGTTCGACTTTGTGGAGCACAAGGCGGTCCCTGGTAAGCCTCGAATACCTGACGACGCATCTTTGTTTACATTTTTTTAATTCAACCATCAAACATGCATCTCACCTGTGATGAATCTCAGACATTCAGCAAATCGTTTCGGACCCCATGCAAGCTGTCAACGACGCCGTCGAAGAAGTATCCAGTCTACTCAATAAGTTTCAAGGTACATGAGAGCGACCGCATGCAGAGCGCACCTTCTCAGCAGTGCTCAGTGTTGTGATGTGTGACTCTCGTCTCTCCGGGCCTCCAGCATGCGCTCCTGATCTCAGCGACCCCGTGTCCGCTACCGCCTACGCAGCTGAGGAGTTAACGGAAGCAAAAGAAGGATTTGTTCGCTATTTTTCAGATGAGGAAGGTGTGAAAACACACTTATAAAATAAAAACGTTTTTTATGATTTCAGCATCCATGTGACGGGAAAAATATCTCTCATAACCTCCTCCCCCAAATCCACAGAGAACTTCTACCTCAGCTATGTTGACCCTGTGATCGTCGGCCGTCAAGCTTTCCATTCAACGAATGATTTTGTGGTTGGAGTTGGGGTCAATTTGAGGGACACAGTGTGTGCTATCGTGGACACGGCATTAGATATTATATTGGATATAAATAAAGGTACGTATACCATATTTAATGCTTACCACTGACTTAAGAATATTTCTCTCTACCATCTTTTATTCACAACGAATAACATGATAATAAACTAACGATACCTTCATTTCTCCCTCACTATTTTCTCAGGAAAAGTCGACCTCAGCTACGTAAACCCTGTGGTCGTAGGCAGAAGTGTCGTCCATGTTACTAATGACTTTGTGTGCGGAGTGGGGGGCTACATCCAGGAGGTGCTATGCGCCATTTTGGACAAAATTCTGGATGTAGTGAAAGGTATTTGCTCTCCTCATTTAACATCCCTCCGAGCTGTAACCTCTTAAATATTATAATGACAAGTTAAAACAGCATGCAAGACTGATTTTACATTTATTTTCTTTCTTTGTTACCTTCGCATTGAAAATGCGGAAGGTTATGTTTTGATCGCCGTGTATTTATTTATTTATTTGTATGCGTGTTACTCGCATAACTCAAGAAGTATTAAACCGAATTGCATGAAATTTGGTGGGATGAATGGTTATTATCCGGGGACCATTTGATTAGATTTTGGGATCGATCGGGTCAAAGGTCAAGGTCAAGGTCATGACAAGGTCAACATCTTACTTTTACCATAGCGCGGTCAATTTCTATCCAATTGGCATGCAACTAATGCAAAAGTGTTCATAATTCAATGCCCAATCTTGTGATATGCAAAGTTATGCGCTCTACCGAGTGCCCGTTCTAGTTTCCTATTTGTTTTCCTCAGGAACCACGGATATTAGCTTCATGGACCCTGTGGTCGTTGGCCGACATGTCTTCAGTGTTACGAATGACACCGTGAGTGGAGTAGTGGGCGACATCCGGGACGCGCTCTGTGCCGTCGTCGACATCGTACTGGATATAACAAAAGGTACCTCTGCTATATTTAAACCTTTTTATTATCTCTGGGGCATTATTTACATTAAATAGCATGTCTGTATTATTGAATCCTTTTTGTTGCCCAAATTGCTGAATAAATCAACCGTATTACACGGTAACTGTCCTCTTGTGTTCGTACCTTTATTACTTGCAGACGATATCTTTTCCCGTTGGTCTTTAACTGTCTGTAAGACAAAAAGTGTTTGAATGTGTTGAATGAAGTAACTCACTGGAGCTGAATGCGTTTCTATTCTTCTCAGGAACCACCGACCTGAGCTTCGTTGACCCCGTGGTCGTCGGCAGAAACGTCTTCAGTGTTGCTAACGACCTTCTGAAGGGAATAACAGGTCGCGTCCAGGATGTGCTCTGTGCCATCGTTGATGTGATACTGGACACAGTAAAATGTACAGCATTTTAAAGTCGTGTCTATGATTGTGTCATCTACTGTATGTGTGTTTCCCACGACACTGTACACGCTGACCGCCGTTGTTCCTGTTGATCAGACATGCTGCTCGCTGTGGGATTCAGCCCCACGTCGGCTCTGAAGAAAACAGCAGAAATCACCACGGAGCAGATGAACATGCTCGCGAGCCACGTCTCCACAGCGCTGACGGGTGAACCAGCTATTTAAAATGTTTAACACACAAGGACCGAAATAACAAAACATACAATACTATTCACTGTTATGACGAATAGGAATGAGTATGGTAATATAATGAATGGTAAACAATCAGAAGTTGTATTTTGTTGAATTTATGAAGCTGTAAGGGTTACAGGTACTGGAACCCAAAAGCACGACACGTAAACAGGGATGCAGGAGGAGGATCTTTACTTGGTGATTCAGGCGGGTCAGAACCGGGTGGTCAGAACCGGGTGGTCAGAACTGGGTGGTCAAAACCGGGTGGTCAGAACCGGGTGGTCAGAACCGGGTGGTCCGGCAAACAGGGCAACACATCCAAAAAGGGGAAGGCAAAAATCTAAAGTCGGGTCAACAGGCGAACAGGGTCGCAACGGGCAGATCAGAACTAGTATTTAGGAATTTGCTGGAGAGTTTGGCAACGACACACAAGACCAGTGGTCCCCAAACTACGGCCCGCAGGCCGGATATGGCCCGCCTCCACATTTGGCCCGGCCCCCTGAACAATACCAGAGACGCATTCTGATTTTTTAAATTTTTTTAAATTTTCTAGTCTGGCCACGCAAATCCTAGACTAGCCGCTGTCAAATAGAACGGAATAATGGCGAAAAGGTTCGGTAAGATCCCGGAAAGGGTTTTTAATATTTGGTTATGTGGCTTTCTGGAAAACAATACATGTTTACATTTAGGAACCCTTGTGATCGTCACACTTGTTCTGTTACAAACTGACCCCTGACCCCGGCCGCCATCAGAGAAGGGAACAGTTTTGTGGCCCTCACAGGAAAAAGTTTGGGGACCCCTGGACTAGACAATCTGTCAGAGGACGAGTGGAAGTGAGGGAGCTGAAGAGGGAGGGGCTAATGAGGGGAGGGGCTGCAGGTGAGACGGGCGTGAGGACCAGGTGAAGGGAACGAGACAATCAGGTGAGGAGGACAGGATCTGGAGCGACAGGAGAGTTCATGAAGCAGGATGAATAAATGCTGCTCAATGACATGTAATGTAATGTAATGAACAGAACGATGAAGGTGGGGAAGTCGTGACAGAAGCGCAGGTGTAACTGACTGTTGTGCTCATGTTTCAGGCATCGTGCCCGAGGGGTCCGATGAACCCATGAAGGTTGTCGAGGATTACTTGTTGGATTTCTCAGACAAGAAAGATTTATTTGTGGCTTACATGTCGAGCATGCTTGTTGCTGATCAAGGTATGCGTGTTTGCTTTAGTTAAATACGATAATAGTAAATACTATAAAAACCTAAACGAAACAAGAAGATAAAATTACACATAATGATATATATACCATATATAGTGATACAAAAACCAGGAACACCTTGATGCATACTTTAGCATATGTTCATCTCTTTTTTTTCGGTGAAGCTGTTGTAAATGTAGTAACTGAAAAAGGTTTCACTTTTTCTAACAGTTTTAATTGTTTTAAAGCATCTTACTAGCAAATGAATGACTGAAAATGATGCCAAATGTCTTTGTTTCTTGTCTTTGTTTGAAGAAGCTGTGGATATAAAGATGGTGCATCGGAAAGGTAGGTAATGACACAAGATTTCTCTTTTCTTCCTTACTGAAATTATTTAAGCTAATTTCTTCTCTACATTCTGTATTTTCTTGTCTGTAGGTGAATTTCTGCCACCTTTGGAAAAAGGTAAGAAAATACCACATTATATCACAGAAATACACCACGATGTGTTGGACATGTGTGATTTGTGTTGCCAGAAAATAGTTGTCTTACATGCATGTTTGCATTGATTTTTATTATTTTATTTTGTGAACTGGTCTCAACTCTGCCTAATCCTGTCATGTTCAGTAAGCGCCTGACGTGTGATGACCTTCTATGTTCATCCTGTTTAATTCAACTTAATTTGTCCCAAACAAATGTGCATTATTGGCTGGTTGACTTAACGGAATTCTTTTAATGTAATAAATGTCTTCATAAGGTTTTGGTGAGTGCATCTCTCCCTCGGTTTGTCCCTCTGTTCATGTGTTTTGCCCTTAAGTTAATTTTGTTCCAATCATAATGGTTTAAGTATGTATGTTATATTGAGCATGAAAATGTGTCTTTATAATGCATCCTTTGGAGTTGTATTTCACTGACTTACTGACCTACTGTAACCGGTATTTCAATAATGTAAACATCTGCAATATACTGTATGTTTGTAGGAATTAATCTGGTTTGTTTTTACTGAATAATGTGTTTTCATCTGAAATATTGTATTTGATCTAATCTAAACCGCATGTTAAAAAAAACTAGCCTTCGATACTATTTTCACTTTGGGTGGTAATAATTTGGGGAAGTGGTGTGGGATGAACATTCTGGTAATATTTAAAATCTATATTTTTCATTTAGTCAACAAATCATATGAAATGACAAATAATTCATCTAACTAACAAGTATTGTCTGTGTAGCCAAACACAAAGCTACAAAAAACGTATAATTGACCCAATTAAAAATATATTATTACTTCTCTTTTTTTTTTTTTAAGTACATTGCTTTTATGAATCTATCACTCGTACTTAACCTTACGGTTGACTCCACTTATGTCCAAAAACTATTAAATCCCATCAGAGAGCGACATGATGTCACTGGGTGACATTCACCTTCACTATGATTGGACATTGTAGTTTATTTTGAGTAAATCCCACATATTCTGTTTTGCTGCTGTGAATACTCACTAAAACGAGAAATATGTATTAATACGCCACTGAAAATAGTCCCCATTAAAAAATGCACTATTGTTTGAGTAAAGCTTGATATAAAGTACCGTGCTCAGTTTGACCTTTTTGTACCTTTTTTGGAAAAACTGAAAATCATTGACGCATTTGTTAAGAGTTACATCTTCAGTAGAAACTATAGACAGATGAACTATTGTGTGATTGGTTTTCGTCATTTCCTACAATTTGTTGGCATGAAGCTAATTAGTTGCAGCTGGTGGTGTGTACTTTATAACGTTGTGAATGGTCATTGTTCCCATTCCACCCCATCAAATAAGTTTGGAACTACTTTTCCATGTTACGATGTGAAGGTCAGATACGATTAGTGACACAATGTGATGGTACAGTTACAGAGATCATGCAAGCTGCCAAAGACGAAGCTGCTGCTGCTGCTGCAGAGTTAAGGGAAGCCCCCGACTCCGAGGTCAAGGAGGAGGAGGCTGAAGTTCCCTCTGAAGCTGCCAGTGAAGCAGACGAGGAGGAGGATGGTATTCATTCATCTTTCTCTAATACTCACATTCATCAATCAGATACAAGATCGAAAAAAGGAACTAAACCTGTTTCTGTCACATCACTAGTGAAACATGTCGGCCTTGAAGAACGTGAACCATCACCCGTCGATGAGGGAGAAGAGGTTGACAGTGAAGAAGAGAACAAGGAGGAGGAGATTACAACAGTAGGCGATGCGGCATACAAGGAAGAGACAGACAATGAGGAAAGTGTTGGTACAGAACAGGAGGAGGACTTAGAAACAGAGGATGAGGAGGAGGGAGATGTTAAAACAGATATGGGAATAGAAGAACAAGAGGAGGAACCAAAGACTGAAGAAGAGGTGGTACAAGCTGAGGAGGAGGAAGAGGAGAGCAAAGCTGAAGATGTTTTGGTAAAAGGGGAGGAGGAGGAGGAGGAAACAAAGACAGTAGAAGATGCATTAAAAGAAGAGGATAACGAGGAGACCAACATGGACGATTTGGTTGAGGAGGAGGAGACCAAATCGGAAGAAGTTTTGGTAGAAGATGGTGAGGAAGAAGTGGAGAGACAAATGCATGACGATGAGGAAGTTGAGGTTGAGATCAAAACTGAAGTACATGAAATGGAAGATGAGGAGGAGACAAAGACAGGACTTGTGGTAGAAGAGGAGACAGAGAAGGAGACACATGAGGAGGAGGAGGAGGAGGAGACCAAAACTGAAGTACATGCAGTAGAAGATGAGGAGAAAAAAACAGGACTTGTGGTAGAAGAGGAGGAGGAGACAGATGAGGAGGAGACAAACACTAAAGATGCAGTAGAAGATCTTGAAGAGGAGCAGGAGGAGGAGGAGGAGGAGGAGACCAAAACTGAAGTACATGCAGTAGAAGATGAGGAGAAAAAAACAGGACTTGTGTTAGAAGAGGAGGAGGAGGAGGAGGAGACAGATGAGGAGGAGAAAAAAGAGGACGAGACAAACATTAAAGATGCAGTCGAGGATCTTGAAGATGAAGAAGAGGAGGAGACAAGAAACGAAGAAGAGGTCGATGAGGAGGAGACTGAAGATGAAGATCTTCATGCTGATGAAGGAAGAGACAAAGAAAACGTGAAAATAACTGATGATGATGATGATGATGATGATGATGATGATGATGATGATGATGACGTCAAAGATCAGCTTGTAAAAACCGACCAAGAATCTGAAGCTTCAGATGTGGACAGTATTGAGCATTTGGAAGAGGAGGAGGAGGAGGAAGGAGAACAACTGGTCGAAGTGAAGATAATGGAAGTAGACCATGAAGACGAAGACGAGGAGCTATCGGTCCAACATCTTGATTTCGAGATTATGTCATCCAGAAAACTCGATAACGCCAGAGTTGTGCCCGAATCTGACCGTATTGAAGAAGAGGAAACAGCGGTTCACGACCCGGACGAATACTCCGACATCAACGACGAACTGGATGAAGACAACAACAACAGTGAAAGTGTGACGAGTGGAGTGAAACGAAAGAGGAAGGTGCATCACCCCTTTGAGAGGCTGAGAAGAGTCGGCTCCAGAGAAGAACGCCTCCACAAACATCACAAAGGTACAACACTCAGTCATTGAGTCATTTAAGACCTGACGTTATTATCAGGGAACATGTGTCTGAATGGTTAGTGTGGATATTTATTATATCTTCATTGTCTTAACATGTTTTCAAAGGATCACTTGTGTGTGGCGTGACTGAGGTTATTAGGTTTAAAACACATACTGTATGTATCCAATGACGAATGTACTGAATGTAACATCTTTCATATTTTCATATTATAGATTCATATATTTGTGTTAACATTGTGTCTTAGATTGTGTCTTCCAACCCTTTTATGAACTACTCAGCTTGGACTTGGACCTAGAATCAGGAAAGGTCAAAAGGTGCAATAGCTAAACTAGTTTTATTCTAGCAATATGTAGTCATGTTCATCGTTGTCTAAGAATCAAGTTTTTACGTTTTCTTAACTATCAAAGTAATTCAGTGAAAGTTGTATTAGGTACATTGCAAGCAAGAACCGTTAATAGGTCATGCAGAATACTTCTAATGGTGCTACATGTGTATTAAGTATAGGGTCAATATACTGGGGTTCAAGTTCTGACCCACATTTCATAATATACTCCACTTCGATGTGGGAATCAATGCCACTTGTGCTATTTATATCTCTATGCATTGCTTCTCCTCTCATTCTAGATACGCTTGTTTTATGTGCCCACTTTGTTCTGTCTATATTCTTCTTCTCATCTGAATGAAGGAAAGACGGGCACATTTCCCAATATGTTGGTGTGTTCCTTTAAGAGACACATTTTAGATTATGTGAAAAGCAAATAAAGATGGGAATAACCAGATCACATCTAACTAACGCTTTATTGAGATCAGAAACTCATCTTGACTTGACAGAAAGATGATCTTGGGACGGATATACTAGAGTGCTCCTTCGACTGCTCTTGTCTTTTTGATGACTCAGCAGAGACTAATCTTTTTTCCAAGATGCTAATAGAGTACTTAAGAGTTCCTACTTTAGGCCAAACAGCTATTGACTTCCAGTGAGCCAATAGCACAGAGGGCAGCTAGCTAGAGCTAACAGGCTGAGAAGCATCAGGTACCTAGATGAGGACACAACATAACATTCTGATGGACTAAATGATCTTCCCTCCGCAGTGAATTATGTATCAAGAAAAGATATGACTGAATAATTATTGTGACTTACTGTAGATCACTGCAGTCCATCTCTACAATGTAGGTTCTGGTTGCTTTAACAATATAATATCTAGTTGTGATGTGTTTTTGATCAGTGTTTTTATAGTGCTTATGTTGCTTATACAAGCATGAGTATCTGTCATGATGGCTGGGCCTGACACACAGCACTGCTGTTGGCCTGGGGCTTCGGATACGACTGGGCTAAGAATGTGCAGAGTGATTACTGGCCAGATTGCATTGTTCTGTTAATATTTACATATTTCTGCATTATGTACTTTAGTTCTCAAAGAGGCAAAGGAAATACATGCAATAAAAGAAGTTAAAGATGCCATCCTTAAAGGTAATTCTAAGATACTACTCTGCATGTCTTGATGTTTTGAGTTAATGCATTGATTTGGTAACCTATATAGTGACAACAAGAATGTTCATACCATGCATACAAGCACCTGATATGTGAATCAAGATGTGTTGTTACTTACAGACCTCAAAGCCGCAACAACTGAAAAGGAGGAGAGAAAAGAAGAAGCCAAAGTTAAAGAAATCATAGAGATAAAACTAAAAGAAGAAATGCTCAAGGTAAAGGCTGAACCACTTCAGAAGAAACCACAGAAGTCCAAAGGTAATTACACTTGAACTTAAAATAGTGTGCAAAAATGCATGTTTAAAAAATGAAAAACAAGATTGTTAACTTTTATAGAGTAAATGTACAAAAAATGTCAACACCAGAATGCTGCTACATAATGTATTAGTTTAACCATCACTAGTATTTCTTTATGTTATGTTTCATTATTAGTAATGTACCCATATGTACACAAAGGACACCGGGTACTTTGTCTAGCCTCGAAACTGGTACACAAGTCTGTTAGTGAAATATCTGAGGATGTAAAGAACTGACACTTTGAGTATTACTTTTAGAAGAAGTATCTAAGAAGAAGGAACAACCTAAGAAACCATCCAAAGAAGAGGAAGAAGTTAAGAAGCCTTCTAAAGAGGAGAAAGCAACAACAAAACCGAAAGGGAAGAGACACGTAGCAAAAGTAACTAAAGTTGAAATAGAAGTGGAGAAACCAATCAAAGGGAAAGAAGTCAAGACACACTCAAGGAAGGAGAAAGATGTCAAGAAACCATCTCCAGAAAAAGATGTCAAGAAACCATCTCCAGAAAAAGATGTTAAGAAACCATCTACAGAGGAGGAAGAAGTCAAGAAAGCCCTCAAAGAAAAGATAGTAGTCAAGAAACCAACTGAAGAAGACAAAAAAGTAATGAAACCATCCAGAGTGGTGAAGCAAGTCAAAAAACCATCCAGTGAAGAGAAAGAAGAGAAAGAGGTCAAGAAACCATCTAAAGAAGATAAGGAGGTAAATAAACGATCAAAAGAAGAGAACGAGTTCAAGAGACCATCTAAAGAAGAGAAAGAGGTAAAGAAACATCTTAAAGAAGAGAAAGAAGTCAAGAAACCATCTATAGAAGAGAACGAGGTAAATAAACCATCAAAAGAAGAGAAAGAAGTCAAGAAACCATCTAAAGAAGAGAAGGAGGTAAAGAAACCATCTAAAGAAGAACAGGAGGTACAGAAACCATCTAAAGAAGAGAAAGAGGTCAAGAAACATCTTGAAGAAGACAAAGAAGTCAATAAACCATCAACTAAGGATAAAGAAGTAAAGAAACCATCTAGAGAGACAATAGAAGTAAAGAAACCTTCTCAAAAAGAGAAAGTGTTCAGGATACTATTTAGACAAGAGAAAGAAGTGAAGACACCATCTGTAGAGGAGAAAGAAGTGAAGACACCATCTGTAGAGGAGAAAGAAGTGAAGACACCATCTATAGAGGAGAAAGAAGTGAAGACACCATCTGTAGAGGAGAAAGAAGTGAAGACACCATCTGTAGAGGAGAAAGAAGTGAAGAAGCCATCTATAGAGGAGAAAGAAGTGAAGACACCATCTATAGAGGAGAAAGAAGTGAAGACACCATCTATAGAGGAGAAAGAAGTGAAGAAGCCATCTATAGAGGAGAAAGGTGTGAAGAAGCCATCTATAGAGGAGAAAGAAGTGAAGACACCATCTATAGAGGAGAAAGAAGTGAAGAAGCCATCTATAGAGGAGAAAGAAGTGAAGAAGCCATCTATCGAAGAGAAAGAAGTGAAGACACCATCTATAGAGGAGAAAGAGGTCAAGAAACCAAAAGAGGAGAAAGAAGTCAAGAAACCAGCTAGACAGACAAAAGTCAAGAGACCAACTCAAGAAGAGAAAGAAGTCAAGAAACATCTCAAAGAAGAAATAGAAGTCAAGAAACCATCTATAGATGAGAAAGAAGTCAAGAAACCATCTAGAGATGATAGAAACATCACAACACCACTTCAAGATGTTAGGAAGTCACCTAAAGAAGAGAAAGATGTTAAGAAACAATCTAAAGTAGAGAAAGAAATAAAGACACAATCTAAAAAAGAAGCCAAAATACATTCTAGGGAGGAGAAAGAAGTCAAGAAAGCCCATAAAGATGAGAAAGAGTTCAAGAAACCAACTAAAGAGGAAAAAGAAGTTAAGAAACCAACTGAAGAAGAGAAAGAGGTCAAGAAACCAGCTAGAGAGGAAAAGAAAGTCAATAAACCAGCTAGAGAGACGATAGAAGTAAAGAAACCAGCTCAAGAAGAGAAAGACGTAAAGAAACCATCTAAAGAAGTCGAGAAACAATCTAGAAAGGAGAAAGAAGTCAAAAAACCACTGAAGGAAAAGAAAGAACTAAAACAAACATCTAAAGAAGAGAGAGAAGTCAGCAAACCATCCAAAGAAGTTAAGAAACCATCTCAAAAAGAGCAAGAGGCCAAGAAACCATCGAGAGATGATAGAAACATCACAACATCACTTCAAGATGTTAGGAAGTCACCTAAAGAAGAGAAAGAAGTTAAGAAACAATCTAAAGTAGAAAAAGAGGTCAAGAAACCAACTAAAGAGGGAAAAGAAGTCAAGAAACCAGCTAGACAGACAATAGAAGTAAAGACACCATCTCTAGAAGAGAAAGACATAGAGAAACCCCATAAAGATGAGAAAGAGGTTAAGAAATCATCTAAAGAGAAAGAAGTTAAGAAACCAACTGAAGAAGAGCAAGAGGTCAAGAAACCATCTAGAGATGATAGAAACATCACAACACCACTTCAAGATGTTAGGAAGTCACCTAAAGAAGAGAAAGAAGTTAAGAAACAATCTAAAGTAGAAAACGAAGTAAAGACACAATCTAAAAAAGAGAAAGAAGCCAAAATACAATCTAGGGTGGAGAAGGAAGTCAAGAAAGCCCATAAAGATGAGAAAGAGGTCAAGAAATCATCTAAAGAGAAAGAAGTTAAGAAACCAACTGAAGAAGAGCAAGAGGTCAAGAAACCATCTCGAGATGATAGAAACGTCACAACACAACTTCAAGATGTTAGGAAGTCACCTAAAGAAGAGAAAGAAGTTAAGAAACAATCTAAAGTAGAAAACGAAGTAAAGACGCAATCTAAAAAAGAGAAAGAAGCCAGAATACATTCTAGGGAGGAGAAAGAAGTCAAGAAAGCCCATAAAGATGAGAAAGAGGTTAAGAAACCATCTCAAGAAGAGAAAGAAGTCAAGAAACCAACTAAAGAAGAGAAAGAAGTCAGCAAACCATCTAAAGAAGCCCATAAACCATCTCAAAAAGAGCAAGAGGTCAAGAAACCATCTAGAGATGATAGAAACGTCACAACACCACTTCAAGATGTTAGGAAGTCACCTCAAGAAGAGAAAGAAGTTAAGAAACAATCTAAAGTAGAGAAAGAAGTAAAGACACAATCTAAAAAAGAGAAAGAAGCCAAAATACAATCTAGGGAGGAGAAAGAAGTCAAGAAAGCCCATAAAGATGAGAAAGAGGTCAAGAAAACACATACAGAAGAGAAAGAAGTTATGAAACCATCTAAAGAAGTCGTGAAACAATCTAGACACGAGAAGGAAGTCAAAAAAGTACTGAAGGAAAAGAAAGAACTAAAACAAACATCTAAAGAAGAAAGAAAAGTCAGCAAACCATCTAAAGAAGTTAAGAAACCATCTAAAAAAGAGCAAGAGGTCAAGAAACCATCTAGAGATGATAAAAACATCACAACACCACTTCAAGATGTTAGGAAGTCACCTAAAAAAGAGAAAGAAGCCAAAATACAATCTAGGGAGGAGAAAGAAGTCAAGAAAGCCCATAAAGATGAGAAAGAGGTCAAGAAAACACCTACAGAAGAGAAAGAAGTTATGAAACCATCTAAAGAAGTCGAGAAACAATCTAGACACGAGAAAGAAGTCAAAAAACCACTGAAGGAAAAGAAAGAACTAAAACAAACATCTAAAGAAGAAAGAGAAGTCAGCAAACCATCTAAAGAAGTTAAGAAACCATCTCAAAAAGAGCAAGAGGTCAAGAAACCATCTAGAGATGATAGAAACGTCACAACACCACTTCAAGATGTTAGGAAGTCACGTAAAGAAGAGAAAGAAGTTAAGAAACAATCTAAAGTAGAAAAAGAAGTAAAGACACAATCTAAAAAAGAGAAAGAAGCCAAAATACAATCTAGACAGGAGAAGGAAGTCAAAAAACCACTGAAGGTAAAGAAAGAACTAAAACAAACATCTAAAGTCAGCAAACCATCTAAAGAAGTTAAGAAACCATCTCAAAAAGAGCAAGAGGCCAAGAAACCATCTATAGATGAGAAAGAAGTCAAGAAACCATCTAGAGATGATAGAAACATCACAACATCACTTCAAGATGTTAGGAAGTCACCTAAAGAAGATAAAGAAGTTAAGAAACAATCTAAAGTAGAAAAAGAGGTCAAGAAACCAACTAAAGAGGAAAAAGAAGTCAAGAAACCAGCTAGACAGACGATAGAAGTAAAGACACCATCTCTAGAAGAGAAAGACATAGAGAAACCCCATAAAGATGAGAAAGAGGTTAAGAAATCATCTAAAGAGAAAGAAGTAAAGAAACCAACTGAAGAAGAGAAAGAGGTCAAGAAACCATCTATAGAAGAGAAGGAGGTAAAGAAACCATCTAAAGAAGAGAAGGAGGTAAAGAAACCATCTAAAGAAGAACAGGAGGTACAGAAACCATCTAAAGAAGAGAAAGAGGTAAAGACACCATCTAAAGAAGAGAAGGAGTTAAAGAAACCATCTATAGAAGAAAAGGAGGTAAAGACACCATCTATAGAAGAGAAGGAGGTAAAGAAACCATCTAAAGAAGAGAAGGAGTTAAAGAAACCATCTATAGAAGAGAAGGAGGTAAAGACACCATCTAAAGAAGAGAAGGAGTTAAAGAAACCATCTATAGAAGAGAAAGAGGTAAAGAAACCATCTAAAGAAGAGAAGGAGGTAAAGAAACCATCTAAAGAAGAAAAGGAGGTAAAGAAACCATCTAAAGAAGAGAAGGAGTTAAAGAAACCATCTAAAGAAGAGAAGGAGGTAAAGAAACCATCTAAAGAAGAGAAGGAGTTAAAGAAACCATCTATAGAAGAGAAGGAGGTAAAGAAACCAGCTATAGAAGAGAAGGAGGTAAAGAAACCATCTAAAGAAGAGAAGGAGGTAAAGAAACCAGCTATAGAAGAGAAGGAGGTAAAGAAACCATCTCTAGAAGAGAAAGACATAGAGAAACCCCATAAAGATGAGAAAGAGGTTAAGAAATCATCTAAAGAGAAAGAAGTTAAGAAACCAACTGAAGAAGGGAAAGAGGTCAAGAAACCTCAGACGGTAGATGTAAAATATCCCGATGAAGAAAAAGAAAAGAAGAGACACCCTGAAGAAGTGAGGAAACTTCTAAAAGAAAAGAATGAGACAAAACCTCCCAAAGAAGAAAAAGTAGAAATGAAGTCTCACAAAGATGAGAAGAAATTACCCAAAGAAAGGGTAGACATGAAACCATCTAAGGAAGAGAACAGACTGAAAAGGCCTCAAGAAGTGATAGTAGAGAAAGTGATAAAGCCCAAAGAACTGAAGGAAGTAAAGAGGGAAGAAAAGGAGACACCAAAGGAGGAGAAAGAAATCAAGAAACCCACAAAAGAAAATGAAAAAAAAGAGGTTAGGAAGCCATCTGAAGATAAGAAAGAAGTAAAACCTTCAAAAAAAGGGATGGAAGACAATAAGCCATCGAAGGAAGATAAAGAGAAAATGTCTTCAGTGGACGAAATAGAAGTTACTAAAGACTCAAAGAAGGATAAAGACTCAAAGAAGCCTTCCGTGGAGGAAAGACCTGAGGAAATGAAAGCAAAACCTTCAAAAGAAAGGTTGGTTCCAGAAAAGGTCACTAAAGGAAAGCAAGAACAAGAGAAACCTTCTAAAGATGGAACAGAATTGCCAAAAGTGTCTAGAACGGAAGAAAAAGAACCAAAAAAGCTCTCTAAAGAACACGAACAAGAGAAACCTCCCAAAGACAAGCAAGAGGCCAAGATGATTCCTGAAGATGACAAGGTACCAAAGAAGACGTCGATAGAACCAACAAAGCAAATCAAGAAGACTCCTAAAGATGAAGAACCTTTGAAGAAGATTCGAGATACCAAGACAGGTAGGCACATGCAGCATGCAGCGTGTTTATTAATGAAACCATAAGATCCATAACGACAGTAATAATCTACAGTCTCAGCTCCGTGAGGCTGGACTACACAATGGTGATATCGATAGTGCAATTGATGACATCATCATGCTCACTATGACATCGCTTGCATGCTGAGCATGTATAATGTTCACAAAGTAATGACGATGCTCCCAGGGCCCGAATAATTATAAACGAATGAATTTATTTATTTATTTTACACGTTAGGGAGACTTTCATAAGGTTTAATGTTCTCAGCATTATCGTATTCCCCTGGATCCTGACTGGAGCGTAAATTAGTGTAAATAGATTGGTATGTTTCTTCAATGGAGGGCGTGCTTCCTTCCTCAGATGCTGGACCCCAAAAGGCTGCAAGGAGGATTAAAGTAGTCAAGACAGAGGTGTCATCTGTTCTGAAGAAGGAACACCTTAATGTCACCAAAGCAGGTGAGATAATACGGCGTGTCAGTGATGTCCTGTATTAATCTGTGACACAGCTTACTTGGTTAAATGGAAGATAATGAGAGCACGTCCTCACCTGAAATGGCATGATTGGTCCCATGCTGCTGTTTATTCCAGCTGAAGAACCCAAGAGGGCAGACAAGGGGCTTAAAGCTGCAAAAAAGCAGACGATTCCTCTCCTGAAAAAGAAGAACATGAATGTTACAAAGACAGGTCAGCAACATGCAGAGTCTGTGTAACCACGTGTGAACATGAAGCTGCAGTAATAATAGACAATCTTTAAAATATCTAGAATGCCAATCTCACCATATTATATTGATATTATATTGATAGTGATAGATTCAATTTCACAATTTTTTAACAAAGTTAACTTATTTAAGACGAAGTTTAAATAACTTATTATTGAACTTAAGTATTGCATAGAGTGCTACCAGTTTAATATGAAAATAAGATGAGCTCATGAAATATATATTTTTTTATATTCCCCAATAATAGAGGCTCCTGAAGCTCCTGAGGTGAAAGTCAAACCAGCGCCTGCAAAAAAAGGTAAACGCATGCTTATATTATGTTGTAGCCATTGTCAATTAATTTGTAAAACCACATTGAATATGTTATTTTGCTGTGTAGATTCTCTAAAAACTTACTAATTCTTTAGCAAACCACTCAAATAATATAATTGTTATGTTTTCTAACATAAAATGTTATATGTGTTTTACGGATAAAAATGTATACAATCCAATAAAGTGTCATAAATACTGATCTTTAAAACTAAACTAAATCTTTATGGCTTTTTGATGTAATATTTCTCACCAGTGGCTGTTAAGAAAGGACAAAAGGAAAATATATATATATATATAAACCTGTAATACCAGGTAATGCAAAGCCATGCATAGAGCCATACTGTGAGCATGGCTCAAAATACAATAAATATGTGTAAACATTAGTGTACTTTAGAAAGTCTTACTCATCTAGAGTCCCACAGAGAGGCCTGACCTGAGCCCAAAGTCGGCTAAACCTGTGTTTATCTTTCTCTCTTCTTCTTTTTCAAACGCTGGACCCATAAAACTGCCAAAGGGATTAAAGTAGTCAAGAAGGAGGCTGAGGAACATCTTAACATTACAAAAGCAGGTGTGATACTACACCGTATGCAAATGATCTGGTCACAGGGGAAATTTATTTAGTGGTTGATTAATTGTTCAGTAGCCAGTTGTTTAAATATGATATGATATGATTTTCCTTTATTTGTCCTACAGTGGGGACATTTCGAAAATCACATTAGCGGTGCACATCAGAGCATCAATGAAAATAAATATAAAACACAAAACTAAATACTAAAAACTAAATACTAAATGGAGAGAAACAAAGACACGACAGACTTCACCAGGTCCAATCAAATGATTTAGTGACTGAAATAGTGGCGTCATGTCTGTTCATTCCAGCTGATGAACACAAGAGGGCAGTCAAGGTGCTGACGGGCGCTCAACAGCAGGTCCCTGCCCTGAAGGAGGAGCACGTGACTGTTCCAGAGACAGGTCAGCAGCAGGCCAGAGTCACCGGAACCACGTGTTAAAATAAAGACACAGTGCGTGTGAGGTCATAAACAAGACAACTTGATACGTATCAATCTCACAAATCACGTAACAGAATTGATCTAACCATATTTTATAGAGTTGTCTTTGACTCAACAGTCCACTATAAGTATTGTCTGCATGAAGAGCTTCCATAATATATTTAATGTGAAGCTAACATGAGCTCATTCGTTTTATTTATGTTTTATAATTCTCCAATAATAGAGGTTCCTGAAGCTCCTGAGGTGAAAGCCAAACCAGAAACTTCAAAGAAAGGTATAAAGAATGTATTTTTTAAAGTATTTTAAATCTGATGTGTTTATTTGATCGACAACCAAATATCGCAATAATTAATCCAACCAATATGAGAATTTTGCGTAACCATATTCCAAATAGATATAATGCATGTTTTTGTATATTGACACTAACATATTTAAATAAATGGTCACATAATAAATACTGTTTCTTATATAAACATATATCTTAAAGGCTTTTTGGTGTCATTTGTTCCCCAGTGGCAGCTGATAAGGAGCCCAAGAAGGCAGCAGAGGAACAAGTCAAACCTTCACCTGTAAAACCAGGTAACGCTAAACCCTCCATGACATCTGCGAGCGTGACTCACAATACTGTGATGAACAATGAACAGTTTTCATCACAATGCAACATATTAGTTGGACTTTAGAAGTCCCAATGAGAGGCCTGACTCCAGCCTAAAGGAGGCCAGATAAATTAATTAGTGGCAATATTTCTATTCTCAGTATATTTGAACCTGTTGAATCAGCTTCTCCTTTTTAATTCAGACGATGGACCTAAAAAAGTTGCCAGGAGGCTTAAAGTCGTCCAGAAGGAACATCTGGATGTTACAAAAGCAGGTCAGATAATACAGGATGTAAAACATCTGGTCACAGTGACATGTTATTCTAGTGGTTAGTATTTGATGAATTTTAGATTTCTTTTGTGCTAATCAATTTTATTTTCATTTTAATATTCACCAATAACAGATGTTTCTGAAGCTCTTAAGTTGAAAGCCAAACCAGCAGAGAAAGGTAAAAGAATGCTTTTTATTTATTTATTATGTTGTGTCAACTATCTAACCCAATATCTCACCTATATTTAATCAGCTGTTCAAGAATTAAAATATACTTACATATTATGCATATATTTTGGTCTGCTGACATATTTTATGTGTAGAACAGATAAAGAAGTATATGTGGAAGGAAAGTGTTACATAATAAACACTTATCTTGATAACTTGTCCCCCAGTGGCAGCTCATAAGGAGCCCAAGAAGGAACCAGAGGAAACACCCAAACCAGCAGGTAATAATAATAATAATAATAATAATAATAATAATAATAATTTAGACTTCTATAGCGCTTTTCTAGTACACAAAGACGCTGGGTAATGCAAAGATCCACTGATGCAAAGATGTGGGGTCTCAATCAGAGAGGAGGTACAAATACATTTTAAAAAAGATATCTAAAACATTAGATATCCTTGCATCAACAACTTTATACCCCAATTATATAAATGAGAGTATGCTAAATAACAATATCTCTGAATATTGCAATAGTTCAACAGCCCCATAAACTGCCTCCTCTAATCTGATTTATTTAAAACAGTTTAAACAAAACATGAACATTATAACCTTCATGGAGGTTATAATGAACTTATAACTCATCAAAAAGAAAATCTCCACTAACTCTCTGTCCGATTTCGTGACACACAAAAGCTGTTGCTCCTAAAGAAAAGGCCAAACCAGTCGACATCAAAAAAGGTATAACTTGTGAATGTTCTAATAACATAATGAATAATAAACGCAATACATCTTGAACTGCAATAACAAACTATACGTGTATTTTATTTCTAATTCTTTGCTGCTGACAGAACAAGAGGGCACGCCCAGAAATGCCACTCTGGTGAAACAGAGAGTCAAAATAGTGCCTATGAAAAAAGGTTAATTATTATGTGTTTGTGTTTGATCGGATTCTTCCATGTTTTAGTGTTTCTATGAAGCTAAAGCCACACTTTGTTTCTCCAGAAATCAAGATGCCCAAAGAGAAAATCACATCAGTTTCTACAAAGTCGGGTAAGGCACGTTTTAAACATCAAATAAGACCAAAGTGTTTATGGCATAAAGATTTGGTTCGATCATGAAATATGTTTTCTTGAGCAGCCGACGTTTCAAGACAGAAGCCCAAACCAGTCCTAACAAAGAGAGGTGGGACGCTTGTGTTTAGATTTATCATTGTTCATCTTATTTTGTGGAATGACAAACTAAAACCCTTCTCACACAGAACCGGCTCTTCTCAAGACAAAACCAGTCCCGCTGGTCAGAGGTCAGAGGGCACTGATGAACATTATTGTTTATGTTTAAATAAGAAAGCAATTGATTTTCTTCTCATTCATTGTTTCCTTACAGCGGCAGAAGAACCACACAGAAATGTCTCGATAACAAAGGACAAAGTGAAGCTTGTGCCACTGAAGAAAGGTACATCTTTGTGTTTACACATTAATGTGAATGTTTCCTGTATTCACCAATATTTTACTATTTTTCACACCTTTTATTATTTAAAGTGTTAACTGCTAAATCCATTGGATTTTAAATAAACTTGCTTTCTATTTTCATAATTGAATTGAATGGTATCTTTTCCACACTAATATGTTCTGGTTTGTAGTGCCTGGAACTCCAAAAGAGAAAGTCAAACCAGCGCCTACACAAAAAGGCAGTTACATCAATTGAATGAGTTTTATCACACAATTATCATCCATAATCATATCATAGCTAATTTATAGGAAATGTGAAAGAAAATGACTTTAAAATATATATGTATATATATGTATATATATATATGTGTATATATATATGTATATATATGTGTATATATGTGTATATATATATACATATATATATATATATACATATATTTAAAAATATATATATATATATATGTCTTGCTTTAGAAGCTGAGGTTCTCAAGGAGAAGAAGGCCGAGCCAAGGACTCCCACAACAGGTTTGTTTTCCTCCATTCATTTCACAATGCATTGGTCTCTCTTTTGTTTTTAATCAGTTTATTTTGCATACGTTGAAATTAATGCGGCCGTGTATTTCTTTAGCGCCGGTTATCAAAGCAAAACCTAAATCTGTTGAAAGGAAGAAAAGATGTGCAGCAGGAGTTTGTTTTCAATGTGGCTGCTGATGAAAAACAGACTTCATGCTTTATTTCACAATAATGGCTCAAGACATTGAAAATATCATCATTGACATAATTTGTTGACACAGAAATTGTTATTACATCAGTGTTATGTGAAAATAATTTCATGCCATTTGGTAACTTTTTATGTTTAAACATGATTTTTAAATAGTCATGCTTTAATATAGGTGTACACGTTTATTTGAATGAATTGGGATTCCCCTAAGAATGAATTTGAGCTGAATAACTTGGTATTTTGTCGATGTTTTTCACACAGCAGAGATGCTTTGCTTTATCGAAGCTGCATCGTTTCGGTTTTTCAGCCGGTCGCTTTTCAAAGACATTTATTGTGACATTTCCCTCCTTTCTTTTAGGAGCAGTTGTAAAAGAAAAGACAATGGCAAAAACCTCACGGAAAGGTGCTGATTAGTCAACATTTTCCACTCTTCAGATTAATAAACTATAAGAGAAAAGATAGATTTCCATAAAATGTTACGAGCAGACATCGTAAATCAAATCTTTAAGAAATGTGATGTCGCTTCAGAACATATGTCTAAAAGTTGAAGTTACTTTCTTCTTCTTTCTCTTTAGAACCCAAGACCAAGACAGTTCTTGCCAAAAAAGGTAAAGCCGATACAACGCCTCACTATTTGGCAAGAGGTTAACTATCCTTTACACAAATTATTTCCATTGCACTCAGCACCGGAGGTAACGAAAGAGAAGCCCAAGCCAGCTCACGAGAAGAAAGGTAAGCCTCAACAAAAAAGAGCATACACAAGAAAAAGTATTTTATATTTATTTAATTGAGAAAAGTCACAATTCAGGAATACTTTTTCTTTTCATTTATGAATTAGCTCCTTCTAAAACGGAGGTCGGCCCAAAGAAGGAAACGCTTAAATCCCTCCTAAAGAAGAAAGGTAGCCTGCACTGTCATCGTTGTGTCACTCACAAATAGAAAGACAGTAATTGTGTATTTCTGTTGTGTGTTACTGAGTATCAACACATTCTCATATTCTTATTTACTCAGAGTCTACAAAGGAGAACGTCAAACCAAAAGGTACTGAAACAACTCTTCTCATGTTGTCATGACAAATGTACCGAATATTTTAAATAGTTGTCCTTTTGTGTCAGTTTTGCATCTTCCTACAATAAGCACAAATAAACTTTGATTATTGCCTTTTCTCCCAGCATTGTTGAAAAGAAAGGCCAAAGCAGTCCCTGTAAAGAAAGGTACATTCGTGGCGCTAATCCATACGCGAGATCGAATTACAGTGATCTGGTCCCGTAAAGTCGGTCGTTGCATTCTGTTAACGCTCTGATTGCTTTGCCGCGCCAGAGAAGCATTTTGCCTACGAGAGCAACAATAAATCCACATTATGTATCATGAATGGAAAGAGATTTAACTGCTTGAGCTCTTCAGGCAAACTGCTAATCCTGAAGAGATAGCTTCTGCTTGTTTGGACCGGTGTCGTGAGTAGAGCTGCAGAGCACGGCATACCAAGATGTTCACCTCTCGTATCTTTTCAAACAATCAAGAGATGAGATTCGACTATGGCGACTATCGTTCAGTGGGTAGCAGGTCTGTCTTTTAACCCTCCTGTTACCTGAGGGTCAATTTGACCCCATTCAATGTTTAACCTCCTGTTACCTTTATATTTACTGACATATTTTACCCTCGGGGTCAATTTGACCCCAGCAATTAAAACCTCCAGAAAATTATTAGAATTAATATTGTTTCCCAAGTTGAAGTGTGAGGTACTTTATGTTTGTTTGTTAACTACCTAAATAGCCCTTTAAATATATTAAAAAGTTGATATTTCTTATATGTTTGATACAGTGAAAAACAGCCTGGGGTCAAATTGACCCCAAAGAACACCGACATTAAACATTGAATGGGATCAAATTGACCCTAAAGGTAACAGGAGGGTTAATCAGGGGGTTGGAGGTTCAATCCCCGCCCTAGTCGATGTGTCCTTGAGCAAGACGCTTCACCCTGAATTGCTCCCTGTAGCTGCTCTACGGTGTGTGATTGTAACAGGATTGTAAGTCGCTTTGGATGAAAGCGTCAGCTAAATGACGTGTGATGTAATTCTAAAGTCGAATCCAACCCACCGAACATGAATGTGTTGTAAATGTTGAGGTGTGTGGTCGAAGCATGGAGAAAACATACACAATAAAGGATACTGCTATGAATGCTGCTCGCCAGTTGGACGGGGTTATAGGGGCTTGCTCTGCAAGATGCTTTTAGAGACGACATTATATTCTTTCTGTGGCTCCAGCTGCAGAATGCATCGTTGGAAAATGAGATAATCGTGTTCTGTGTCCCGAACGCCCGAGTCCGACCTGAGTTTCCCTTTTGCAGATCTGGAGACTCCTAAAGAAAAGGACAAACATACTGCAGTGAAGAAAGGTACGAGGACAATTGCATATTATTTCACAATTATTTTTGATACATAAGCCAGGATATTGAGTCAATTGGAGATGCTTTTGAGGCGATGTTTACAGTCTACAGGACTGTCTCAGAAAATTAGAATATTGTGATAAAGTTCTTTATTTTCTGTAATGCAATTAAAAAAACAAAAATGTCATGCATTCTGGATTCATTACAAATCAACTGAAATATTGCAAGCCTTTTATTCTTTTAATATTGCTGATTATGGCTTACAGCTTAAGAAAACTCTAAAATCCTATCTCATAAAATTTTAATATTTCCTCAGACCAAGTAAAAAAAAAGATTTATAACAGCTGAGTGTTTGTCAAGGCTCAGGAAACCCTTGCAGGTGTTTCGAGTTAATTAGACAATTCAAGTGATTTGTTTAATACCCTACTAGTATACTTTTTCATGATATTCTAATATTTAGAGATAGGATATTTGAGTTTTCTTAAACTGTAAGCCATAATCAGCAATAAATCAGAATAAAAGGCTTGCAATATTTCAGTTGATTTATAATGAATCCAGAATGCATGACATTTTTGTTTTTTTAATTGCATTACAGAAAATAAAGAACTTCATCACAATATTCTAATTTTCTGAGACAGTCCTGTATATGCCGCAACTCGACCGCCAGAAATACTTCCACACATAAAAGAACTGAATTGTATTCTTTTCCTGATGATGCAGCCAAACGAGTGTGAAGAAAGGAACACTGCGGTGATTTATTAGAGGCAGCTCGTTACCTTCGTGGTTATATGATCACAACATGTGATCTGAAGTCTGAGAATATGTTTGTTACAGCCTCTCGGTTATCTAGGGGCGCACAGGCCGAAACATACAAATAACTAGAACGGGCACTCGGTAGAGCGCATACCTTCGCATATCACAAGATTGGGCATTGAATTATGAACATTTTGGCATTAGTTGCATGCCAATTGGAAATTGACCGCGCTATGGTAAAAAGAAGATTTTGACCTTTTCATGACCTTGACCTTTGACCCGATTGATCCCAAAATCTAATCAAACGGTCCCCGGATAATAACCAATCATCCCACCAAATTTCATGCGATTCGGTTTAATAATTTTTTACTTATGCGAATAACACGCATACAAATAAATAAATAAATAAATACACGGCGATCAAAACATTACCTTCCGCATTTTCAATGCAAAGGTATAAAGGCGTCAGGGTCTCCAAGGCCAACACAACAAAACCAACCCCAATGCTAACTAGAAAACAAAAGGTCACACATCGTGAAATGGAAAACAACACTGAGCTCCCTGTCTGACCACAAAACAGGAGAAAAGACACAACAAAAATGGCAGAGAACCCCTCCACAGCTTGACCCGAAAATACACAAATGGCGGCCTACACTAAGGCACCATGTCACAGAATGTGGTAAGAGAGAGAGAAACACTTAGTCCGGGTGTATATATGTCCCGCCCACTGATCAGGTGATCCCTCTCAGGTGGTGTGACTCCAGGCGTACCACACCTGAAAGAGATAGCTCCACCCTCTTCCTGAAAGAGGGCCGTCTAAGACCCCGTTTACACGATGGGAAAACGCATATATTTTCATGCGTTTTGGCCTTTCATTTACACAAAAACGGAGGTTTTATCACAGAAAACGATCATTTCTAAAAACTCCGGCCAAAGTGGAGATTTCTGAAAACACGTTTTTGTGTTTGCGTGTGAACGAGGTCAAACAGAGTTTTAGGTTGTCAAACGTCACAGTATGCGACTAACAATGCTTCACGTCATGTGAGCGTCCTGTTTACAGTTAGTTTGCTTCGGTGCGCCCGAGTTATTTCCTCCTTGACATGAGGATACTCCTCGGAGGTCTCGGACGGGGACTGTTCTCAGAACAATGCCAACATATCCCTATATTTAGTTTGGCATGATTCCCAATCCACATTATCGAGTGCTTTATTTGCCTTATAATCGAAGGCGACTCGAAGCAGCAGCTCCACTTCGCTGTCTGTCCTTACAAATGAACCTCGCGCCATATTTACTCTCTAAAGGAAAAGGAAGTTCATCGTGTTTTTCGTAGTTGTTGTTGGTTTTGAGAATTTGGCTTGCATGTCTTTATCCTTCTCGTTACACTGCCGACTACAGGTTTGGCATAGTTATGATGGCGCCCGGGGGCGTATTTATGCGGGTTCATATAAACAGAAACTTTTTTGAAAACGACCTTGTGTGGACGACGTTATTTTTGAAAACGGAGGGGCAGAAATATTTGTTTCTGTAAATACCCGGCTATGTGTAAATGTGGCCTCAGTCACGGGACGTAACAATGTTCCTGCTAAATGTGTCTATGAATCCTCTGTAGAAAACATCTCAAACTAAGATCTGTACACATTATGATTCAGCAATACTAGTTTGATAATCTGGTAGTTTTCACAATCCTCAGAAGTCTCTTCGTGGTGATGTGTGTTTTGCCGTTGTACCTGAGGCGTGTCTTTCCAACACGTTCGTTTAAAGTAAATGAGCCACAGCCAACGTGGTTCTGAAGCTCGAGGCCGGCTTACACACGCAAGGAAGGAAACCGCTTTAACTGTCACGGAGCTGTGAAATGACACAAAACATAACTTGTTTAACCCTAACTTGTAATTGTTCCTTTCTTGCCTACTTGTGTTTGTTTCATATTGGTGAAACAGCGGCTGAGGTTCTAAAAGAAAAGGTGAAGCTCACTGCAACAAGGAAAGGTACGGCATTCCACCTTTACCGTTAATTCAATAAATCCACGATATACTGGAGAATTATTGAAACTTTGTGATTCATTGCAGAGGTCAGAGGTCATAAAGAAAAACCAGAGAGAAAGTATCTTGATTGTTTAGGAACTTAATATATAAGTGCATATGTAGAGTACACCTGTTAGTATACTGTAGACCAGGGGTGCTCAATACGTCGATGGGTTAGGGTTAGTCGATCGCAGCGTAGTATTCGTAGATCGCATGACATTAAAAAAAATTGGCCCGCCCCTCTGTCACTTTCTCTATAGCGCTACATTACAGCAGCAGCATGTCATTTCTGTCTCTTCGTGTCGCGTTAACAGTCCTCTGCCCGCCGTCTCGTGCGCCGCGGAGCTCCCGACACCGGTTTGCGCGCATCGGGACGGAGCAAAGAAAAAGTCACTAGCACCCCCCCCCCACCCCGTCAACAACTCTTCTCGGGTTGCGCGCGGCAGGTGAGCACACTTACTAGCACCCCCCCCCGTCGGTCGATCGCCTTGACTTGGTCACATAATAAGTAGCTCGCATGCTGAAAAAGTGTGAGCACCCCTGCTGTAGACCATAAATAGGTATGGACAAAAATAACTATTATTTCTTTATTTTAGAAAACACTGTTGAGAAGAGGGCAACCAAAGAAGAGAAAGCTAAAGGTACAGGACAGCAGTGGTTGCTTCCTCTGCAGGAAGTGGTTTGAATCTTTTGACTAATAATTGTGATGATGTGGCGTGTTGTCTATATGCAGAGGACCGAGTTCTCAAAGAGATACAGGAGCCAGCAGAGAAAGGTACAACTCTTTGCAAAGCACCTCAATTCTGAATGTTGTAACTTTATTTGAACCCAGAAAATGTTTTTTGTTGTAGCAGAGAGGAAAGTATCCAAGGAGGAGGACATAAAAGGTATACGGACCGGATATGGATATGACTGCAGCAATGGAGGGTAACACGCCGCTGCATCGTTTCACGTTCATGTTCTTGTTTCGATAGCGGAGCTTTCCGTATCGGACAGCTTCCAGCTTGAAGGTGAGGACGAATTCCTCTCTCATAACCAAAATATCACACCTGGGTGCAGGCACGTGCACAGATAGAGGCCTAGTGGTGCTCAAGCTCCTCCCCTTTTGCCCTGGATGAGAAAAGTGCCCTTTTTACTGGAGCCCACTTTTTCTTCATTCATCAGTATTTAAGAATAAAAGTTTCTCTCTCTGTCATCAAGTCCCCCCAAATGTGTTTTAATATCCGACGGGGCATTTATTTGAGAATTTCGCCCCGACATGCTCCGGCAAAAACCCTGATGAAAAGCAGCCCACGGACTTTAGTCACCTCGCCCGGACAAAGGAAACCGGGGCACTCTCCCGGAGCCAGACCCAGGAGGGGAGCTCGTCGGCGAGCGTCTGGTGGCCGGGCCTTCGCCTATGGGGCCCGGTCGGGCTCAGCCCAAAGAAACGACATCGAGCAGCAACCCTGTGGACCCACCACCCGCAGGGACAATCATCGGGGTCGGGTGCTATGTAGACCGGGCGGCAGGCTGGGCAGGGGACCTGGGCGGGCCGATCGCCGGCGACATAGACTAGCTCTAGGGACGTGGAACGTCACCGCTAGCGGGAAGGAGCCGGAGCTGGTGCGGGAGGTGGAGCAGTACCAACTAGATCTAGTTGGGCTCACCTCCACGCACAGCGTTGGCTCTGGAACCAAGCTCCTGGAGAAGGGTTGGACTCTCTTCTTTTCTGGAGTTGCTCAGGGTGAGAGGCGCCGGGCGGGAGTGGGGATACTCACAAGCCCCCGGCTGAGCGCTGCCGTGTTGGGTTTGCCCCGGAGAACGAGAGGGTCGCCTCCCTGCGCCTACGGGTTGCGGGGAGTAAAGCTCTGACTGTGGTTTGTGCTTATGCACCAAACCGCAGTTCAGAGTATCCGGCCTTCTTGGAGTCGGTGGGAGGTGTCCTGGAGGGCACCGCCTGCCGACTCCATAGTTCTCCTGGGAGACTTCAACGCTCACGTGGGCAATGACAGAGAAACCTGGCGGGGAGTGATTGGGAGGAACGGCTTGCCCGATCTGAACCAGTGGTGTTCTGTTATTGGACTTCTGTGCTAGCCACTGCTTGTCTATAACGAACACCATGTTCGAACATAAGGTGGTTCATAAGTGTACTTGGTACCAGAACACCTTAGGCGGAGATCGATGATCGACTTTATAATCGTATCATCTGATCTGCGGCCGTATGTCTTGGACACTCGGGTGAAGAGAGGAGCAGAGCTGTCAACTGATCACCACCTGGTGGTGAGTTGGATCAGATGGCAGGGAGTCGGCCAGAGAGACCTGGCAAGCCCAAACGTGTAGTGCGGGTGAACTGGGAACGTCTGGTCGAGGACCCTGTCCGGGAGGTCTTCAACTCCCACCTCCGGATGAACTTCTCACACATCCCGAGGGAGGTTGGGGACATGCAATCCGAGTGGACCATGTTCAAAGCCTCTATTGTGGAAGCGGCCGACAGGAGCTGTGGTCGGAAGGTCATCGGTGCCTGTCGCGGCGGCAACCCAAGAACCCGGTGGTGGACACCGGGGGTCAGGGAAGCCGTCAAGCTGAAGAAGGCCTACCGGGCCTGGCTGGCCCAGGGGTCTCCTGAAGCAGCTGACGGGTACCGGCAGGCCAGAAGGGCTGCAGCTGCGGTGGTCGCGGAAGCAAAAACTCGGGCATGGGAGGAGTTCGGGGAGGCCATGGAGAAGGACTTTCGGTCGGCCTCAAAGAGATTCTGGCAAACCGTCCGACGGCTCAGGAAGGGAAAGCAGGGTCTACCCCAGGCTGTTCTCAGCGTGGGGGGGGAGCTGCTGACCCGGACAGGGGACATCGTCGGACGGTGGAAAGAATACTTTGAGGAACTCCTAAATCCGGCCAACATGTCCCCTCTAGAGGGGGCAGTGCCTGTAGATTTGGGGGGGGTCGCACCAATATCCCTGGCAGAGGCCGCTAAGGTTGTTAAAAAGCTCCTTGGTGGCAAGGCGCCGGGGGTGGATGAGATCCGCCCTGAGATGCTGAAGGCGCTGGACATTGTTGGGCTGTCTTGGCTGACACGCCTCTTCAATGTCGCATGGGGGTCAGGAACAGTGCCCTTGGACTGGCAGACCGGGGTGGTGGTTCCCATTTTCAAAAAGGGGGACCGGAGAGTGTGCTCGAACTATCGTGGAATCACACTTCTCAGCCTCCCTGGGAAAGTTTATGCCAGGGTACTGGAAAGGAGGCTCCGACCGCTGGTCGAACCTCAGATTCAAGACCAGCAGTGCGGATTCCGTCCCGGTCGTGGAACTGTGGACCAGCTCTTCACCCTCGCAAGGGTCCTCGAGGGGTCCTGGGAGTTTGCCCAACCATGTGTTTTGTGGACTTGGAGAAGGCTTTCGACCGGGTCCCTCGGGAATTGTTGTGGGGGGTGCTGCGGGGGTACGGGGTTCCGGACCCGTTGCTACGGGCTATCCGGTCTCTGTACGCCTGCAGTAGGAGCTGTGTTCGCATCCTCGGCAGTAAGTCAGACACGTTCCCGGTGGGTGTTGGTCTCCGCCAGGGCTGCCCTTTATCACCGGTCCTGTTTGTGATTTTCATGGACAGGATATCTAGGCGCAGCCTGGGGGTGGAGCAGGTCAGGTTTGGGGGTCTTGGGATCGCCTCTCTTCTGTTTGCAGATGATGTGGTCCTGTTAGCATCCTCAGACCATGACCTCCGGCACTCACTGGGGCGTGTTGCTGCCGAGTGTGAAGCGGCAGGGATGAGAGTCAGCACCGCCAAATCTGAGGCCATGGTGCTCTGCCGGAAACCGTGGGTTGCTCCTCCAGGTGGGGACAGAGTGCTTGCCCCAAGCGAAGGTGTTCAAGTATCTCGGGGTCTTGTTCACGAGTGAGGTAAGATGGAGCGGGAGATCGACAGGCGGATCGGTGCAGCTGCAGCAGTAAAACAGGCGCTGTACCGGTCTGTCTTGGTGAAGAGAGAGCTGAGCCGAAGGCGAAGCTTTCAATTTACTGGTCGGTCTACGTTCCAATCCTCACCTATGGTCATGAACTTTGGGTAGTGACCGAAAGAACGAGGTCGCGAATACAAGCGGCCAAAATGAGTTTCCTCCGTGGGGTGGCGGGCTCAGCCTTAGAGATAGGGTAAGGAGCTCGGACATCAGGAGGGAGCTTGGAGTCGAGCCGCTACTCCTTCGCATCGAAAGGAGTCAGCTGAGGTGGTTCGGGCATCTGATTCGGATGCCTCCTGGACGCCTCCCGTTAGAGGTTTTCCAGGCACGTCCTACTGGGAGGAGACCCCGGGGAAGACCCAGGACACGCTGGAGAGATTATATCTCCCGGCTGGCCTGGGAACGCCTCGGGATCCCCGCTCGATGGTGTTTTGAGCCCTCACCGGCGCCTTCCAGGCAGCCGCTGCCTGGAAGGCGCCGGAAGGTGGTCCGCCCCCAAAACTCTGATCCAATCAATGCGCTACCCCACTTGGAGCGGAGCGCATATTCAAATCCACTTTTGGAGCGCATTGCATATTCAAACCCGCATTTGGAGCCAAACCCACTTGGGCGCATTTGGGCGCATTTAACCCACTTGGTTCAACAATTTCAAAGTGCGTAGCTATTTTTGGGCGGCTAATGTTGTGGTAATGTTATTTCAACCTGCTAGCTAGCAGATAGATGATGCTAATCTTAGCTGTGGTAATGTCATTTCTACCTGCTAGCGAGCTAAATCTGGTTAAAACATTAGGTAACAAAGTAAGATTAATTACTGCAGATTAATCACTGTATTTGAGTGATTGTTAATGGTTAGTGGTTATCTTTCAAATGATGCCTGTGAGGCACTTGACGTTGAGACTGGTTGACTTCCAGGCTGCTTTGGAATAAGGATACCTCTGAGGCAGCCACCAGTTTTGGATAACTCTGAGGCATCATAGGTAGTGTTGACTACTTTATATCAATAAATAACTACTTTAAAGACTTTAAAGACTACTTTATATCAATAAAGAACTTCAGAAAGCCAGCTCAAACTATTACACCCCAGTGTCAATAAGTGTTTCATTGTCACATTGGTATGTGCATCAAATCTGAATTTAATACTGTGTTCGTGTCATATGTCTTTCCCATTTTTGTTAAGGCGAAGCCAAGGACCTGTGCTCCTCCGTCGGTGCTCTGGCTGCCAGGAGCATCGAATTTAAAGAAGTGGCCATGCTGCCGGCATCAGACCCCACTGTGGCCACAGGGAGAGCCACGGAGTTCAAGTAATTTGCAATATTCCACATCCTATATCTGGGCTCTGACAGGTTTAATAGACATTATTTATCCTGAATTTATGTTTTTATCTTTTCCTCCAGACAACAGCTCCAGCACCTCGCCAACCAGGTGAGGTCAAATGAGCAATTTGACCTCCTCACGCACACCTTGGGGCCAGGAATGGTAGAGGTGGTGGTGGATATTTTTTTAAAGTGTGTTGACACACATTGAAAATATTAACAATTAGCAATTTGTTGTTTGTTGTGTTCATTAATTAAATATCTTCATGTTCTACATCACTGTGTATGTGTCGTGAATTGGAAGTGTATTGAACTTGGCATCTTGATTTAACTAGTCTGATAATTTAGCTAGCTGGGCCTGAAATCGCATGGTGTAAATTACAGATCCGACATGTTAGGCATGTGGATTAAGGCAAATAGTCATGGTAACACAATATGGCAACACTAATTTCTACAGCTTCACATAAGGGTTTATTCCAGTAGAGTGTTACAAGTTAATGAAACCCCAACTTACATTAATTATTTTTTTTAAATGTATCGTCAGAGGACACACACATGATGGAGGAGAGACATGACTGATGGGTGTGACATATTCTTTATTGAAAATAAAGGCCAAATACAACCCTCATACACACAGTAAAATGGTAAAAACAAAATTTCACACGCAAACAGCTTAGTTTACTAAGCACTAAGGATGGCAGAATTTAATACACTATAAATATTATCTAAATATTTTATTGGGGCAGTGTGGGACAGGTCGGAAAACTGGGGAAAGACTAATTACGGTTCGCTGTCTTCGCCTGCGCTTAAATGCCCGTCGTGATGGACAGTTTGTATCTGCCGCTTGTTGTGGTCTGTCTTTGAATAGTTTGCAATCAGGTGGAGCAGTCCTCCTCCTGATCTCCTCCACCGTTATCTGGTATCTTTGTAAAAATAATTTCTGAGTCACACTCAAAGAAGGTTTCAATGTTTCAACAATATTATTCGTAACAATATTATGATTTCATCTTCTTTACATACAGTACAGTATTGTACACATGTAATGTCTGTACATAGCCCTTCTGTCTTTACTGCCATCCCAACAGATGTTCCTATAACCCAAAACTGTGATGGGCTCTGGGGAAACCAGTCACATGGTGAAAAGGGACATTTTTGAGATTAGAGTGAAAATACTAGTAGGTCGAAACTCAGTATTTTGGTGAAATTGGGTTTTGATTCAATTATTATTCTATAACATGTCTATCATCCCTAAACATATCTACTTGTTTTTCATTAATTGAATGTGTTAAAATGTGCTTTATTCAACCAGCCAGTCTATTTAGAACCCCTCTCTTTAAAGTTTTTTTCGTCAAAATTCTATTCCATGAAATCTAACTGATCAGCTGACTTTGGGCAATCATAACATTTGAAACAGACAAATAATGAAAACATATTTGAAACAAGCTTGAAGTCAGCTTCCAAAAGGTCAAATTTCACCATGTGACTGGTTTTCCCAGATCCCATCACAAATGGTCTCAGTACTGTTACTACCACACTACCACTAAAAATATAAACCTGTCTTGAAGAAACCTATGCCTAGCTGTGCACTTCACCTTTTGCTCCGATGCCCTGAGCATGTCCTCAAAAGGCTGTGGACATTCTGAAATGCCGGCTGGGATGGGGCAGTAGGGCTTGGTGGAGCAGCAGGGCCGGATGGGGCAGGAAGGGTGGATGGAGCAGCAGGGCTAGATGGGGTTGGGGCTGGGGCGGAGGCTCCACCAACCAGTGGTGACTGGTGGAAAATTGCGATCTTTGCAGATGGTCCTATAAAGTAACAAGAAGTAACCAAATTTGCTATATGAGGAGATGAACTAGTGTTGTAGTACTCGAGTCCAGATGGCAAGATAAAGAATAACTTACCACCTTTTGACACCTGCAGGGCCTTCCGCTTCCTACTGTATAAAGACATTGCAAGGAACTAATAAGTATTTTTGGGGAATTATTGAAGTCATTGTTAAATGTCAGTGTGTGAAAGAGACTTTTTTTTAGTCATTAAAGTAGGTCTAGGTTGAACCTTACCCTTCCTGGGCGCCATTTCTTCATGAACTGAAAGAGAAAGGCAATATGAGTGTGATTAGTATTATCACATAATGTTAGGCATATGCAATGTTAAAAATAATCTGGCAGATTTATTCAATAGGCCTATCTGTATGAGGAGGCATGAGGACAATTTAACTAAGGGATATCAGTCTACAGTCAACCAGTCTCAACATCAAGTGTCTCAACATCAAGTGCCTCACAGGCATCCAAAGCTAATTGGCTGCCTGAGAGCTAACCAGTGTTAGGAAGCAGCCTGGGAGTCAGCCCCTCTTAATGTCCGTCTAGATGCCTTACAGGTATCTAAAACCAACTGGATGCCTGTGAGTTAACCTGTATACCAACGACTAGGCAGCCTGGCAGTCAACACTACCTATGATGCCTCAGAGTTATCCAAAAACTGGTGGCTGCCTCAGAGGTATCCTTATTCCAAAGCAGCCTGGAAGTCAACCAGTCTCAACGTCAAGTGCCTCACAGGCATCATTTGAAAGATAACCACTAACCATTAACAATCACTCAAATACAGTGATTAATCTGCAGTAATTAATCTTACTTTGTTACCTAATGTTTTAACCAGATTTAGCTCGCTAGCAGGTAGAAATGACATTACCACAGCTAAGATTAGCATCATCTATCTGCTAGCTAGCAGGTTGAAATAACATTACCACAACATTAGCCGGCCCAAAATAGCTACGTACCTTTGAAATTGTTGAACCAAGTGGGTTAAATGCGCTCCAAATGCGCTCCAAGTGGGTTTGGCTCCAAATGCGCGGGTTTGAATATGCAATGCGCTCCAAAAAGTGGATTTGAATATGCGCTCCGCTCCAAGTGGGGGTAGCGCATTGATTGGATCAGAGTTTTGGGGGGCGGGACCACCTTCCGGCGCCTTCCAGGCAGCGGCTGCCTGGAAGGCGCCGGTGAGGGCTCAAAACACCATCGAGCGACCATCTGGGGGTTACCAGAGGACATTCATTCCCATGGGTTCAATGGTCACGGGGGGCCGCTGCTCTGGCCCGCACCCCCACCCTGCAGCTGTCACCTGGAGCTCCCCCATCACAGGGGGAGCTCTGTTCCCGCAACAAAGGCAGAAAAGAAAAGAAGAAGAAAAAGTAGCAGTCCATTCAAAATTCCATGAAAAAAAAAAGGTGAGATAAAGTGGAAGGGATGGAGCTCTCGTGACTTTTATCAAATAGAAACTGAACAGTCTGAGACGAGGTTTGGACGAGGAGTTTATTTTTCCATTTTTAAGACGCGCTCAACAAAACAGTTTTGGTCCATCACAGTCTGAATTTCTTACAAAAGCTCTGACAAAAAAGATTTCCCAAAATATGTATCTCATGTTTCAATAGCAAATCAAGTGCAAATCACTGCATTCTGTAAAAGCTCAACAAAAAACACCCCGTTGATCGTTAGCAGTGCATGGAGGATTTGCTCAGTGATGGCAAAGTTAGGCTTTCTCATATGTGCGGACCGCCTGGACGCCCTCAAAGGTCAAAGTCTGTGAGGCAGAGGAGAGACAAAGCAACAAGACCAGTCGGTACTTTGATGGGACAGTGTTCTGCAGTTTATGATGGTTATATAAAATCAGTTATTACAACATTCCAAAGACAAAGCAAGTTTTAACAAGTACTTTATAATGCTAACTGAAACATGGAATCACAACGGCAAGTCATCGTCTCTCAGTTGTGTACGTGGTTCATTTCATTTCATACTCTATCAAGTGAGTTTTTATTTGTTAATCTTACCGCCACCAGCTTCCCATCCTTGATTTCTCTGACGAATTTCGTCTCCTTGCCGTCCCACTTCTGCACTTGCACAAGTGTGTCTCCTTCCATGGTGAAGATAGACTGCAAGCACCAACATTTACATTTAAACCACCTCCAAACAGACACTCGGAGAAGATTACACACCAACTGTTGACTTACTTTGACGTGTCGGTCATCAGCTGTGGTCTCGTCAAACTCCTCTCCCAGTTTGGAGGAGATCTCGGTGTTCTTGAAGGTGCTCTGGGTTTTAACCACCACTTTGTCCCCATCCTGGCTGATCGCTACTGTGGGTTTGGTGACATTGCCCACTTGTCTCGTGGCAAAACCAACACCTGTAAATAAATAAAGAAAAAGTGACTTTAGTGCTGATGCATTATTAATCTGGACATAAATCAAGAGAATAACTCTTTTTTTTTGTACTTCTTTTCTGTAAATATAGGAGAACACTAAGCAACTATCCCTTAAACACAATATTGCTGCAATATCATCTTAATTCAAGCAGAACACTAAATGATCTTACCCAGTGCCTTCATGTATTCATCAAAGTTCTGGCTGTCGACCAGTTTCCATGTTGCGCAGAAAGCATCAACCATTGTGGCGGGTGGTACTGGTCCAGTTCGGTGTGAAGCAGTCAACCGGTCGCTGTCCTCCGAGCAGTAAATCCTGCAGCAAGTCTGCCAAATTAATACTGGGACAGGAGGGCGGGGACTCAAGAGCAGCAGGGGGATCTGATTGGCTGTTCCAGACTGGCTGTAATTCATTCAGTTTTTTTCCAAGTCAGTTTATTTGTAGAGCCCATTTTCACAAATTACAAATTCCCCTCAGAGTGCTTTACAATCCGTACATATAGATATCCCTGACCTTTGACCTCACATGGGATCAGGAACAACTCCCAAACAACCCTTCAGGGTAAAAGGTCAGACCCCTTGAGGAGAGAACAGAGGAGGATCCCTCTCCAGGATGGACAGGTGCAATAGATGTCATGTGACCAGAAGGAATCATTACACACTAATTAAAACACAGGAACAACACAATGAAGATGACAGAGTGGATGAAGAGTTGGTAATCGGCATATTCCACCATCCATCAGATGGAGGGAGAGGAGTGGGCGGAGTCTCAACAGGGCCATGGCATAATCACTGCAAAATGTTCACATACACACAAAACACAAGTGAACTACACAATGCATATGCAAATTAGCGTTAAGGCACAGACAAATACTGCAGACCTTTATTTCCCGTGGTCATCATCTTAGTTCAGTGTCAGCATTACCAAAATTATGATTTCCTAGTTTTAAAAATCCTAAAAAAGTTTCACTAATGGGATAATTTAGTGGTCGTCTATATTTTCAAACACTTTCATTTTAGCAATATGATTAAAAAGCACAAATGCCAACCCATAAAAATATTTTTAAAAGAGAAAACTTGGATCAGCAAAGTTATTAGAATTCATAATCAACCATGAGTCTGTACCAAAGAGGACATTCATAAAAAAGCAACAGCGATTCATCAGCAGTCAACTTTATTGTTCATAGTGTACAAACATATCTACTGTAATACAGTTGTCATTAACCAACAACTTATTGACCACCCAAACTAAATTTGACTATTGCAGAGTATATTGTAAATAAAAGAACTGATTAAGTATATCTATATATGAATCAAACAAATTATAAAGAAACGGGTTTTTTTTTTAATCAGAAGAAAATATCCCACTTCATACAGTTAAAAATTCTGTTACTTTTTCAAATAAATGATCCATAAGAACCCTTTTTAACTTCCCTGAAGTTCACATATATGCATGCAACTGAAACAGAAAAGATTTGAATCTGTGAAAGTATATCTTGAAAGCAGCTAAATCATTTGTTAGCACAGCTGTTACAGTTTGGCTCCACACCCATATTTCTTTAAAAATTAAATATAGATTGACCTGAAAATGAAGACAGTCTGCTTCAATCGTCAGCAATAAAGAGGCTGCAGCGTGCCGAATAAACATCATCCAAGTCAACAAACAGCAGACAATCTACATTTCAGCAGTTCGAGTGTCACGTCACATTTTAAGTGGAAAATGCACGAACCCAAATGATCCCTCTATGGATCGTTGGAACACTTTTGTTGTATTCTTTTAACCGGAGTAAACTAAGAGCAGGTACTTCGGGTTAAAACACGAGTCGAGTTGTAGAACTTGGGGGTGAAGACAGGAGAGGTAGAATGAGAGCGGGAGAGAGTGAGGTAGGGAGGACGGCGCGACATCGAGACGCCTCCACATTAAGGCCCGCCTCTCCTCTCACGCCGACCCAAAACAAGGCCATGATAACCGCGTTGGTCATCGGCGGTTAGTGACAGGTTTATCATAAAAATAAGCAGCAATTAAAACACCTTGTAAACAACAACTAATGGAGGTTGATTTCCTTTTACTAATGGCTTATTGTGCTGAAAAATGTATTAAACAAGTGGAAATTGTACAGCCACTAGCGGACGGCAACAAGTATGCAGCCATCCTTATTGCTATATTTTATAAAGAAGTGGCGATGAGAAAGAAGCTCCAGTATACACAAGCATGATTATAGAACTACCGGCCTGTAAAAAAACTAAAAATACTTCAAAACTGTTTTTTTTCTGCTTCTCTTAACTATTGAGTCATGCAGCTAAGATTTCCTGAAGGTCAAACCCTCCTCGAATATTTCTCGGATAATAAAACTACAATGTAATTTAAAAAAGGGCATGAGTGGCGGTCCGTATTTAGAAAGCTTGTCGAGAGGAAGACAACAAACATGAGGCCTCTTCCAAGAGATCCCGAGATATCGTATAGAAAGAATGAAAGTCACGCTCCATTGTTACAAAACACTTCATCAAGTTGACAAAATGAAACTCGTTCTCTTCCCGCCAACAAAAGATTTCAATTGCAGTTGGTTTTGAGGGATTTGTGGAGAAATACAGAAAAGTAAATGGCATCAGACCGACGTCAAGCGGATTGTCCCAATTGCATCATGGCCTCTGTGTGTAAGTGCGTGTAGTTTTCTAGGTAGATTGGATTTGTCCGTGCGCCCACGGGAGCAGAGCGCTACCGGAAGACTCCAACGTTGATCGACAGCGCTACCTCTGGCTTCCTGGATTTGGTCGGTCCGGTCTTCTTCTGTGGTCCAACACCCTCAGAGCCTGTGGCCTGGGCTCTGGAAAGAGGGATTTGGGATAAACGTTGTACAACATTATATATATATACACTTAGGTACACACACACACAGCATAATTGGATTGGATTCAATCTATTGTCATTGCAGTCCAGGTACACATGCAATGAAATGTATCCTCTGAATTTAACCCCTCCTCAGTCATGAAGGAGCAGTGGGCTGCAGTGATGCGCCCGGGGAGCAGCTGGGGGTTCAGTGCCTTGCTCAAGGACACTTCGACTTGCAACTAATGGGGAGAGCGGGGATCGAACCGACGACCTCCTGACCCCACTGAGCTGCAGCCGCCCCAGCTAATCGGAACATATTGAGTGTTGCGGCGTTGCAGCTTAATGACTAATAACTTTAGTCACACGATGATTGGCAAATAATAACCGCCATAAATAGGTCAGTTGGTTTTCTGTACGAGAGCAATGCCGTCGACAGGGCCGTCGACAGGGCCGTCGACAGGGCCACGGCCACGGCTGCTGCAACACGTCACGAGCATCGTCTCCGTGTCAGAGGAGAGTCATCCCACCCTTTCCTGCACTGCTCCGCTTGCTCCCTGAGCCTCAGCTGGCTCTGCTCGTCCTCCAGGGTCAGGAAGCTCCTGTTGTTATCAATCAGAAGATTCTGGGGATAAAGAATATATATATATATATCTTTTTAAACAGATTCAGTGTTTCTCAAACAAATCAAACCAAATGGACTCCATGTTCAAAACAAACGGGTTTATCAAAACCTTGATGCCGACTGTGTCGCCATCTTTGAGGTGAAACGGTGGCCCCAGGAGTGATTCAGCCTTCCTCCTCTTCTTCTTCGACACCTGCTGACTCTGAACAACAACAAAGACACATTACAGATATACTTTGATTGTGGGATACATTCTTTGCTTAGGAATAAAAATCCCTGAAGAACCAGATGAACTGAAGGACCAAGGTCGACTCTGTTTTCCACTCTCAGCTGCATTTCTCCCCACACTCTCTGAAGCGTCACCAGTTCCTCCACCACCTGTTCTATTGCGCCAGAGACTGCTAGTACACACACACAGAAGACAGGTTCCCCCTTACAGGACTTCCTTTTCTCATCTCACCCAGTTTGAGATTTCCTCCCAGGTGTGTTTGTCCGACTGGTGTTTGGCCAACAGCAGCGAGTCGGGGGAGAGGCCGTAGTGTGAAGCCAGACAAGAGCGTAGAGAGCGAGGGGAGGAGTCACGGGCCGCATCCCAAACCAGCTCCTCTGGCGGGTAGAAATGTCTCTCGCCTGGGACTCCCATTTTGACATTCAGGATCACATCTTTAGAACTTAGGAACAAGACAAAGCATTTAACTCTACTTGAAATAAGGGAAATGTACTCGGCGAAAAAAATAAGGACGCTGCAGAACATTATGTATAGAGCAGAAAACTGATGACGGCAAAAACTTTACCCAAGTTCTTCTTCTTTGAGGAGCCGTTGCACACACAGGCCTGTACCACTGGACAGCTTCAATTTCCTGATCGAGAAGGAACCAAAATGTGGATCAACAACGACTCAAAGCTTTGCCTTTTTTCTGATTTAAAAATAATTCCGCTGTGACGGGAAAGCGTCTGTACTTGAGAGTGAGCTGCGGCCCTCTGAGGATACGAGTCAGCCTCCGTCCCTCAAGCTGCCACACACGCATGAACGCAGTGGTTGGCACACACACACCCTGAAGGGCGGGCAGTGTCAACATCTGGCAAAGAAAAGGACAATCAAGTCAATTGGTCAGAAGGAAGAAGCATAAACAAAAAAGGTAAAGAAAATCACAGACTTTCACAAGTCTATAAAAAGAGAAGAGAAGCAGCTTCCTTTGCGTGAGTCGAGTTGTCGTCGACTTAAAACTAAAAAGCACCCCATAGCTGGCAAACTGTAAATACAAAGAGTATTCATCCTCTGGTCTTATAACTAACTGAAGGACTGGAAAGGGGAAGCTCTTAGGTTTCCTAAGTAATGAGGACTAAAGTCCAATAGAATCTCAGTGTTTCCCCTACCATTCTACCAGATTGGCGCCCCGCCCCCCTGAAATCTCCGCCCGCCAACCTGTAATTTTCTCTAAAGCGCCAGATTTAAGCAGAAGTAATTTAAGGTCCTTTTCTTAAAGACGTCTTTGTTCCATTATTAAACTAAACGTCTGTTATTGATCGTCTCTAACCAGCAGCATGTCATTTCTGTCGCGTTAACACTTCTCGGCTCTCCGTCTCGCGCTGCAGAGCTCCGATGCCGGCGTGTGTGCGCCCGCACAGGCGAGCACACTCCCACTATATACACGCAACCGTCACACGCTACCTGAGTCTTGAGATCCTCCAGGGTAGCTTGGTCCGATATCTCCACCCGTCCCGCACTTCTCGGTTCCGCCGTGTTGCCGACAGCCGGAGGCGGCGAGTCGCCCACAGTCACGACCTCCGCGGGGTCGTCGTCAGTGGGATTAAAATCCATGGAAACGGCAGAGTCGGTTGTGGCATCCAGACACAGCCACACTGACAGCTTGAGAAACCCCTGAGAAAACAAAAAGACAACCACGGCTCAAGAGAGACGTGACACCGTATTATATGAATCTGCAACACAAAATAAAAACATTTCAGTACCTTGGGAGGAAGTTGTCCTTCTGTGACGATCAAGGTCTCCCCATTGTTTATTTTCAGCTCCGACAGAGAAGCATCCTGAGGAAAACAATAATAAACAGTTTTTTTAATGGACACTTAAGAGTTCAAAGTGTTGGTATCATGCGAGTGGCGTTTGCTTTTTGGCTCTATACAAGTTTTTCATTCCAGTTTCATATTTCGTTAGTTTTCAATCAATATTCACTCTTCTTAGTTCACTCTTGTCTGGGGATAAAAAGCTTTAACAATGCAAGTGAGAATGTAAACCCAATAAGCAGGGTAAACAAATTCTAATATATGCAAACGTGCATAACATTTAGTTATGATGTATTGTGCAATCTGCCGCTCACCTCGTCCATAATTGGCTCTCCAACGTCTTCACACCAATCGAGCCTCCTTAAGTGCCAGCAGGTGCCTTCACACACACACACACGTTTCAATAAACATTAAAAAGTAGTTTAACAAAAGCAAAGATCATTTTGGTGAACAGTTCAAAACAACATCATGCGTTGGTGTAGTTTTACCATCAAGTCGAACAGCATCCAGCATTTCCTTGAGACACTGCAAATATCAAGAGATAATATTTGTACACGTACATGCAACATTAGCAGATAATGTTTCATGAATGGAAGTTTCTGCACCTCTTTGACAGTACATGTTTTCTCCACTATGATGTCCATCTCCATGCCAGCAGAGGGCGCTGTGCCCACAGAGAAGTGCAAGAAAAGCTGGAACGCACAAGAGAAAATCTTACATCCAAAAACATGAATCAAGCGCCTTTAAAACGCTCGTAACCCTTCGCCTCCGCTCTGAACTGGAGGATAGGATCGGTTTACTGGCACTTAAAGCTTCTGTAACATTCACCCGTGCAGCTGCAGCTACAAAGGATTTATTGAAGGTTTCAAATAGAGAGACACACCTGCGATGCCTTGGGGGCATTTCCCGGACAGAGAGTCAGTGTGGTCATGAGTCGCACCCCTGCATCCCGAACACTCAGCTCCTCACACACTGCCAGGTAAACCGGGACGACACAAGTGCACTCAGTGAATGTGTTACAACACTTCAAACACGCAGGGGAGGGAGTCGGGGGAGGGGTCGGGTACCTTTTTAACATTTTATGAGGGCCTGTGTAAAGGAATGCCTATCTTAATATTTTGTGAAAATGAGGGGAGTTTCCAGCTCCAAGATCACTGCGCCATTATTTTTACCCCCAGGTAACAAATGACAAGGTACCTGGAGGAAGGAGTTTCCCTGTGCAGTCCACATGTCTCAGGCAGTACCGTGCACCTGGTCAGTGAGACAGAAACACAACAGCGGATTTAAGTATTAATGTTTACTCGCATACAAATGAAAGAATTACAACTTAGACAGACATGTATGATTGCCTGAACAGTAGCCGAGATAAAAATGTTACTTATGAAGTCCCGAGCAACTTCATAAGCACATTATATAGTTATAATTTATCGAGATCTTCTATATTAGGGAAACGTATGAATCAAAATTTGACAATAAACAAGCCTAAAGCAGTGTTCCATTTTAATGGCCTGTGATTTTACATTATGTAAGAGACATTTAAGATATTTTTACTTCATTATTATCCTATGCAAGCTGTTAACTTGTATCGAGCGTATGAAATACACATAAAACGTGTTGGTTCAACCAGGAAATGTTGTGCAGTCCGAGCATCTTGCCTGCAGGCGGCGGCGGGAGCTGCAGCTCCTCTAAGGCCCTCTGCTTCACCTCACACAGCAGCTGGAAGTATGAGTCAGAATGAACAACGTGGCGCTCGATCAATAAATATGAGATAAAGAGTCCGACCAGATAGGTTAAAAATAAAATAAAATACATAATGACCATATTTCCTGTAGCTGGAACTTTGATCTTCCTCATCTCCTCTTCTTCCTCTCCTTCTCCAGCTTTCTGTGGTACAAACTCCACCTGGAGCCAGCGGCAGTCCGACGGAGTCGTCACAGTGACGACATCTCCGTTTAGAGCGAACATGCTGAGCAACATTAAGAAGACAGTCGTAAAACACACACACACACACAAAGAACAACACACAAACGGCAGAGGAGTGTACCTGCTGTCCAGGGACTGTGGCTCCAGCACCAACAGCGCGTCTCCGTCTTTCAGCGACAGCTCCTTGAGCGTCCGTTGCATATCATCGGGGGGGAACACCCTCCATCCACTCGCCCCGCCGCCCTCCCCCGCCCCCTGCTCGGCTCTCTTCCCCCCCTTATGCTCCTGGCACAGCAGACACTCCTCAGGCTCCCCGAGTTCCTCCCTCACCTCCCCGAGAGTCGCGGCACCTGCAAACCCTCTGGCCTCCCTTTTAAGCCCCGGCCCCCCATTTTCAAAACCTCCTCTTCCCTCCTCACACTCCGATCCACCCCCCACCTCATCCCGATCCCCATCTTCCCGCAAATTGGGACGGACTACATTCAGCAGCACCGGCTCCCACTCGGCTCCAGTTGGGACAGTCGCACCGCACACCTGAAGGGATTAAAAAAAACAGTCCACAAGTCGGACATTTGGGATCTTACCACCGCTGACTAAACTCGCGTTGTGGTCCCTGAGAATGCGTTGCACTCACCTCTCTGCCGTTCCACACAAACAGGTCAGAGTTTGTACAAATGCCCGCACGATACAAGGAGACGCCGTCGTCTGCCGAGACAACCGCACACAGAACGTTGTGACGGACGTTCAACACTTCTTCTACGTTTTACATGTCAGTGTCTCACCTGTTAAAGTATTGTAGAGGTGTAGACCAGCAGGAAGACTCCTGGCCACAGTCAGAGCCATGTCCCCTTCCCAGAGTTCCTGCTTCTAAACACACACACACATATACACACACGCACAAATCACCCATCATTTTATTTTTCTGCATTTAAAAACAAAAAACGCTCATCTTTTTGGAAATCAGGTTACCTGATAAATAGCTAATCGAAGATCTCCCACGGTCTTTCTGCGGTCAAAACTCAGAGCGCTGCTCCCGGTCTGCTCGTTGCCGATTGGCTGCAGGGCTCCGTGTGATAGCCTGTAAGAGGGGGCCAGATGGAGACGCAGCTCCACGGTGTTATTGGTGGCGTCAAACTCCTCGCTGTCAGAGAAACAATGGGGATTAATAATTCGTGTGAGAAAACCATTTGAATATAACTTTCTTTAATGTTTGAGTTTTAAACTTCACGTATTGAGTAATTTTAGAAATCACTGAAATGTCACACTCCTAAGTCAAGAACCGTCAAAATATGTGATAGTCGTGCAGCGTGTCGTGGATAATATGTGTGGTTGTGTACCGCATTTTCTGAATTCTTATGTTCTCCTCCTTTGCCATCTGGATGAGGTCAAGAGGAATTTTATATTGGGGATTGTTGAGAGCTGCAGATGTAGAAACACATTTGATTCATATTAGTCGTCCAATAACTTCAAATGCTGTGTACTTGAATGAAACTATGAATGAATGCTGTAAATTAAAACATGTTTGTTGTTTCATTGAATCAAGTCACTGTCACTTCTATTTCAAATTACGCAACTTAATCTTTTCTTTCCTCCGTCTTTGATCTTTTTGTCTAATAAAAAAAAAAGATTGTGTCCATTACCTTCGCTGGGCCTGTGCAGCTGTGTTTTTCTGTAGAACAGCATGTATGCACTCTCTTTGCCCTGGAACTGCTTCTCTATGTCAGACTCCCTAATGGAGGTCACTGTGGAGTCATTGAGGTCAAACCAGTGGCTACCCTGCTGACAGACAGGAAGAAACACTGTGAAGCAGTCATCAAAGTACTCACAAGAAGTGTCCTCCAGGAACCCACACACAATTGTATATTTTTCCTTTAAAAGTCTTCAGAATGTCATTTTAGAACTTGAATTCTTGAAAGCGGTGACAGGTGCTTTCGGACCTTTTGTTCGGGCCCTGACTTCTGGTCTAGTTCTGGCTGTTGTTCAGCAGCTGTGGGGTCGGACGGGGTCGATGGATCAGAGTTAGTCGTCTGCCTTTCTGGGCCGGGGGGCCGAGTCGCAGGGTTCGGCGGGTTTGTCTTCAGTGCCACTCGAGTACCATTAGACACCAACATGAACACATCATTGTGGGACTGGAGGAACTAAACCAGAAGGAAAAAAAGGAAATAATATCACCAAATTGTATGAACCCCAAATAACACCAGCAGTAATTCAAGATTTAAGGAAAACATAGGAATATCATAAAAAGAAAGAAACCATAAATACCTTTCCTATTGGGCCATAGTGCTTTCTGAACTTTTTGCTCCAGGAAGACCCAATCCTATCCATGAGTTTTTGTCCCAATTGGTCCGACAGGACAGTCTTTGATGGCTCCTAGTGGAGAATATACGAACAGCAACAAATAAATGAACTGGCTGTCCTACGGAGTCAACAAGGAAAAACTATGAACACAGAGTTCAGATTGAGGAAGGGGCTGCTCTACCTGGGCAATAACAGCCGCGATCACAGACAAAGGGTCATCTTCTTCAAGTTTTGGCTCATGCATTTCTTTGACTTCCTCCTTGACATTATTCTGAGTCTTGGCTTTGCATTCCTCCTCCTGGAAATAAAACAGAGATGATGGTTTTCCGAATGCACGCATTCAAAAGCTTGCAGGTTGGGATAACGCGTTACATTGCTGAGTTATGCACATGTGAAAAATCTGCCAGTTAGATGTTTTGAACAGTACTTTTTGGTGAATAATCAATCAATAATTAGCCACTACTGAGAAAATATTCTAAAAATATGAGTAAAACTAAAGACTGCTTATGATATTTAATAGTTGATTCTAGTTTTTTCATCCTCCTGTTTGCTCTCCTGCTTTTCTCACCGGTGGCTCCCATTGGCCAAGCTGGTCAATGTCCCTGATATAAACATGGTAATGGCCGCCATAGCAGCCTCCCTTATGGATGATCACAGAGAACAGCTCGTAGGAGTAATCAGAGTCCTCAGCATCAGTCTGTGGGGGAGGAAGACACAACAGTTAACTTATCGAGACATCTCAGGGTGTCAAAGCCTTCCTGGATGATGTTAAGAAGAAGCCTGAGAACCAAAGACAATAACAACAACAACAAAAAACAACAATTAAGAAAAGTCATGTTAAATGTGCCCAATCAAAAGAAAGTGAGGTCATATTAAAATCTGTCAGCTACCTCTTCACAAAACGGCCGAAGGTCGATGGTTAAGGGGAACTTGTAGCGTCCCGTCTCCTTGTATCGCTCACATTTGGCAAAGTCGAAGCTGAACCTGAGCAGGGACATGGTCATGAATGGAGGAAGCTTCTGCAGCTTGGCCGACTACATACAAGCAAAGACAGAAAAGGAAGGTGAGAAACTATATTTTTTCATGGGAACAAGACAAAAAATATCGATACAAAGAAGCTTTTAACAAGCTTCGTTTTAACCCTCCTGTTACCTTTAGGGTCAATTTGACCCCATTCAATGTTTAATGTCGGTGTTCTTGAGGGTCAATTTGACCCCAGGCTGTTTTTCACTGTCAAACATATAAGAACTAGAATGGGCACTCGGTAGAGCACATACCTTCGCATATCACAAGATTGGGCATTGAATTATGAACATGTTGGCATTAGTTGCATGCCAATTGAATATAAATTGACCGCGCTATGGTAAAAAGAAGATGTTGACATTTCATGACCTTGACCCGATCGATCCCAAAATCTAATCAAATGGTCCCCGGATAATAACGAATCATCCCAACAAATTTCATGCGATTCGGTTTAATACTTTTTTACTTATGCGAATAACACGCATACAAATAAATAAATAAATACACGGCGATTAAAACATAACCTTCCGCATTTTCAATGCGAAGGTAAATATCAACTTTTTTATATATTTAAAGGGCTATTTAGGTAGTCAACAAACAAACATAAAGTACCTCACACTTAAACTTGGAAAACAATATTAATTCTAATAATTTTCTGGAGGTTTTAATTGCTGGGGTCAAATTGACCCCGAGGGTAAAATATGTTAGTAAATGTGAAGGGAACTGGAGGGTTAATACTCCTTTCGACTCGATTGTTTAATATGAGACTTAATCGAAAGAGAAAGGAGACGTTTCACATCTCGCGAGGTTAATTGTATTTTAACCGTTGTTATTGTGTCGACGGTCTGAAAGCTGGCACTGACCTTAGCAGCCGTGACCAGCCGGTCGCACTGTGCACAGCGGTACAGGTTACTGCCCTCAAACATCTCTTCCTCCACAAACATGTTCCACAAAGCCTCTTCCAGGCTCGACACGCCACAAACACACGCCGTCAGGTCCAGGAAGTCCTCCTAAAGAAGGCCCAAAAAACAAACGTGATAACTTACTTATCTTTGCTTTAGCATTTAGTCGAGAGATTTATTCCACCAGCTAACTCTAAATCTTACTGAACGATAGACAAAAAAAAAAAACTATTTCCAACAGTATTTAATGGAGAGAATGAATGAAACTTCATAAATTGAGAGAAACCCTGTACATGTAGACACACCTGTCTCTGGCTGATGTTCCCACACTCCTTGCAGACAATGCTGTTGACAATGGTGCCGTGATACAGCTGGTGGATAAATGTGCTTCCAGTGGTACCCACAAGAGAGTGCTCCAATGCGCTGAACAGAATCTTGTTCAGCTCCTGCACGTCATGCTGATTGGTTCCCTGAGAGGAATGAAAACGAGAAGGTTTGAGTTCGGGACAAAAAGATGTCCGTTGTGTCCCAGTTCTATTATATGAACTAATAGTATATATAGTTCATACTATATTGCACTTTTTCATCGACACGGTTCCAGGAAACTTTCGGTGGTGATCCAGCCGTTATGCTCGACAGGGATTGCGCCATAAACTAATATTCAATTCAATTCAGTTTATTTGTATAGCCCAATTTCACAAATTACAAATTTGTCTCGGAGTGCTTTACAATCTGTACACATAGACATCCCTGCCCCAAAACCTCACATCGGACCAGGAAAAACTCCCAAATAACCCTTCAGGGGGAAAAAAAGGGAAGAAACCTGGAGGAGAGCAACAGAGGAGGATCCCTCTCCAGGATGGACAGATGCAATAGATGTAATGTGTACAGAAGGACAGATTTAGAGTTTAAATACATTCAATGAATATGACAGAGTGTATGAATAGTTCATAGTAGGCATATTCCACGATGGAGACCTCCACGATCCATCAGGCAGATGGCGGTGGGGAGGAGGAGTGGGCGGAGTCTCAACAGTGGGCGGAGTCTCAACAGGACAGTGGCGTAGTCGGGAGCAGGAATTCCACGACCCAGACCTCGATGATCCATCAGGCAGATAGGATCTATGCCGTCTCATAGGGTCCGATGACCCCATGAGACGTGAAGTCACAAGGACTCCGGAGAGAAAGCAGTTAGTAACGTGTGATTGAGAGATGAAAATTCATCCTTAAGGAGAGAAAAAGAGGAGATAGGTACTCAGTGCATCCTAAACGTCCCCCGGCAGCTATAAGCCTATAGCAGCATATCAAGGGGCTGGACCAGGTGAACCTGATTCAGCCCTAACTATAAGCTCTGCCAAAGAGGAAGGTCTTAAGTCTACTCTTAAACGAGGTGACTGTGTCTGCCTCCCGGACTGAAGGTGAAGCTGGTTCCATAAAGAGGAGCTTGATAACCAAAGGCTCTGGCTCCCATTCTACTTTTAAGACTCTAGGAACTACAAGTAGTCCTGCATTTAGTGAGCGAGCTCTCTAGTGGGGCAATATGGTACGACAAGCTCCTTAAGATATGATGGAGCATCACCAATCAAGGCTTTGTAGGTTAAGAGAAGAATTTTAAAAGTGATTCTTGATTTTACTGGGAGCCAGTGCAGAGCAGCTAGTGCAGGAGTGATGTGATCTCTTTTCTTAGTTTTAGTGAGAACATGAGCTGCAGCATTCTGGATCAACTGGAGGGACCTAAGAGATTTATTAGAGCAGCCTGATAATAAGGAGTTGCAGTAATCCAGTCTCTAAGTAACGAACGTGTGAACCAATTTTTCTGCATCTTTTTGAGACAAGATGTGCCTGATTTTTGAAATATTACGTAGATGAAATAATGCAGTCCTTGAGATTTGCTTTACGTGGGAGTTAAAGGACAAGTCCCGATCAAAATATGTTCCTCTCTTTGAGTCTATGGCTATAACTTTTATGAAATCATCTCTTAGATGACAAATTGATCATAGAACAACATAGTCGATACGATCCTGAACATAAGTTAGCCCTTTCAGATGCAATTATAGATTTTTAGGAAGCTCTGATAAATAGCCTCGCAGTTAATTCTCAGCTAAAGAAAAATACGAGAACGTTAAAATCATTTTGCAGGACCTTTGACCCTTTCCATGTGTTTTCTATGACTAGAAAATGTGTCTTTTGTCCAGGATTTCTCAGGAGGCCTGAGAACCCCGACAGATTGTTTTAGTCCAACTAAATCAATCCATGACTCGGACATCTACAAGATTTGCTCAGATGAAGATCAAACAGACTTCACTGAACCAGCAAAATGGTTTTCTGCTTCTTCTTTTTACGAGCGGACATCAGCTTGATATCAGCTCTCCATCCTGTTTAACCCTTCTATTACCTTTAGGGTCAATTTGACCCCATTCAATGTTTAACGTCTCAAAAAATATATTTTTGCTTCATATTTCAGGACTTTTCCTAATTTTTTGGGGACAACTGGGAACACATATTCTTCTTTGGGGTCAATTTGACCCCAGGCTTTTTGTCACTGTGTCAAACATATAAGAAATATCAACTTTTTTATTTATTTAAAGGGCTATTTAGGTATCAACAAACAAACATAAAGTACCTCACACTTAAACTTGGGAAACAATATTAATTCTAATAATTTTCCGGAGGTTTTAATTGCTGGGGTCAAATTGACCCCGAGGGTAAAATATGTGAGTAAATGTGAAGGTAACAGGAGGGTTAAATCACACGCCTGCATGTACCTGGACGCCCCATCTATGGCACGCATTGTGGATCTGTCTTCCAGACAGGAAGGTAAATCAATCAATGTAAGAAGAAGTGTAATCCGAGCCTCTCTCTCTCTCTCTCTCTCTCTTGCTCTCCTTTCCAAAGATAATGGAAACAAACCTCGCTGCTGTTCCAGCCGAAGCTGTCGGTGAGGTTGGCGGTGGAGGCGCTCTGCTGGTCCACCAGCAGCAGACTGGCAAACAGTTTCTGTAACTCCAGAGGGATCACTCTGACCTGGGGAAAGAGAGTAAAACCGCATTACGCTTCACACACAGAGACATGACATCTTTGGTGACAGCTACAAGCACTTTGAAGCTTACTTTGGCCCCTGCTTTGTCTTTGTCTTCCAGGCATCCCAACTCCGCTGGTCCCAAACTGAACAGCTCCTCTGTAGAAACACACAGGGTTCTTACACATTTTGCCCAATGGATTTCCATGACTTTAAACCAAATGTCCATGACCAAACTGAAATCTCGGGGAAAACATGAAAAATGTAGAACATTGTGTGTATTGAGAGCGTACGCCAGCTTATATTTTGAGCGTCTTTCTTTAAAAAAGATATTAATGATTTCAAACTCGGCGTAAATGAGCACGTGATAACACATTTCAATGACTTTTCCAAAACTTTTATGATTTAAGTTTTTTCCATGACTGTTCCAGGCCTGGGAATGACCATTTTAAAATTCCATGACTTTTCCAGGTTTTCCATGACCGTACGAACCCTGCACACACATTGACCTCTCAATAACTGACCGGAGGTCAGGAGACTGTCCTGCACCGGCGTGCCTCGGTGCCCTCCCGCCTCACCTCTGAACTCCGGGGTGAAGAGCAGCGTTTGGAGCAGCGAGTTGAGGTAGCACGTCCCCCCTTGGTTCTTTATGCCGCACAGATTGCTTCTTCCTCGGGGCGGAGGTGGCTCGTCTCCCCCCTTTGCGACGGTCCCCCTGGAGGAAGTCGAAGGGGAGCCTTCCTCCTCATCTTCCTCGAAAAGATTCCCGAACATGTTTGAGTGACGTATTCCGTTGTCTCTACGTTCTGCTGGAGCTATGTAGTAAACCAAGTGTTCTCACTCCGGGGAGCCCTCTTGCTATCTCATCTTCGTCTTGCCGAGTTCTCTGTTGACAATGGCCGGGCTGACTCTGAAATAAGAAGACTTCACGGGGCTAAACATAGCGACTACTACCGGATGTAGCAACACACGCGTTGGACTTCCAGTAAAGTTGTTTAGCAAGCTAGCTTAACGCGATAAAGGCAAATCAATTGACAGCTCTGCGAAAATTAAAAAAAATATTAGTCTGTCGGTAATGTCAACGCTCGGGAAAATAGCGTCGTCTTACCAAAACTCTACCGACTTATTTAAATGAAGTGTTTCACCAGGGAGCTTCTGATACTCGCTATTCCTTCCGCCGTCTGTCTTAAAACAGAAAACAAACAAGGCGTAAATAAAAATACCGTCGGTGAACTGGAGGCAGCCATGTTTCTTTCTGCAGAAAATGGAGCGGTGCATTGTGGTACTTGTAGTATTACACTCGGGTTACGCACGTAGTCGACATATCACAACAGATGATGGTTTTATTGCTTGGCCACTGAGTATAAACATAATTAGTGATGGTTATTTATCTATGGTGGAGTTGATTTACTGCCACTTTATGATAGAGTCATAACAATTATGTTTATAACGTTATCTTGTTTTCATAGCAACAAGAAGCAATAAAAACTACATTTCCGACAAGTTTAGTCTTGAAGTTATTGACGTGTAGTCTTCCAAAGCAAACCATGGAAAAATACACATTTACGGTTTACAAAGAATGGATGTTATGTGCCCAGGGCCATGCACACGAAACAAACGCCTCCCTCGGTTATGATTAGCCAATAAATAGTTTTCTTCATGTGCTCCAGATGAACGATGCTGAAGGTTAGAACATGCATAAACAACTCTTGTCTTGCATATAAACTCTGGTTTATTGTAATATCAATAAAATTATCTTAAATATAATTCATACAACAAATAACAATCAGTAAAAAAAAATGGAGAACACACATTTCGGTTATTTTAAAAATCCTCAATACGAAATGTTTATACAGAGAATTAGAAATTTAACAGAAGCTCACTCAGGGCTGGTCATTAAACCAAGTCCCACCAACCAACATATGCTTTCCAAAATGTTCTAATTACAAAATATCATTCTCATTTTATTAATTTATTTGACTGTTAAATTATATTTAGTCATTATCTTTTTATTTTATTTTATTAATGCTCTGATGTGCACCGCTGCTGTGATTTTTTAAATGTCCCCACTGTGGGACGAATAAAGGTATATATCATATCATATCATATCTCCCTCCATGAGGGTTATAACACCTTTCAACAATTTCAAAACTTTAGGATAATTTCGTTTATTTAACATTCGCCAATGTACTGCCTAAAGCAGTCATATTTGAGATGTTTACTCAGAATCACGACCTTAACGGTTGCTACGGCCCTGGCTGTGTATGTCAATTGAGAACAGGCACAGTATTGTAAAGGCTCATTTACGCCACACTCCCATTAAAAAATATATTTTTAAAACATTTTCTTAGACAGACACAAACATAAACAGAGTGAACAAAACTGCACGCACACTCTAATCTCAGTGTGTTTTCAGCTTAAACACTTTGGAGAGAGGCGCTTTGGCACTAGAGTAGATCAGATATGATTCTCCTTCAGAGCTAAAAAACTCCCAGTCACTGCATCCAATCGTTGGGAGCCAATGTACAGGAACAAATCCTTCATATCCCTGCCACCTAAAAACAAACAGAGAGGAGGAATCAGATGAAAGCTGTATTTGCATCTTCTTAGAATGGGCTCTAGGCCCAGGGTTAACTGGTTCTTTGTGAATACGCACATGACAAAAGTGCTAGGCTTTCACTAGTCTGGCTCACAGCAAGACAATACATCTACATTACAACAGCGCTATTATTAAATGGATGAATTATTTCCCATTCGTAGGGCTGTTGCAGACAAGTTGAGTACCTGTAAATAATGCTGTTGAGAGAGTAGGATTCTCCGTTGAAGGAGTTTGCGACAACCAGGAAATATTCCTCCCCGAGGCTGAAGAACTCCCAGTCCACTGCACTGATGGACATGTATGTGGTGATGCCAAGAGGTTAAAATGGCAGCAATCAGAGGTTATTACACAGCACATGTTCTCATAATGCACCTTGAGTATCAAAGTGTTTGCATATCTGTACCTGTAGGTGACAATATCCTGGAAGCGGACAAACAGCTGCCCAGTCATGTCCAGTTCGTAGATGGTGGAGTTGATGGCGTATTGACTCGGTCCTCTGCCATGGAGTCTGTGTCCATTGGCAACCACTAAGAAGAATCTACTTCCAATCTGAAACATTTCCCAGTCTGTGGCGCAGAACGTCTAGACAATGAGAGAGAAGACATCCAGTGGTTTTAGTCACAGGGAGAAAGGTTTTTTGCGAGAACATAGAGACGGAGACGCTGAAAGAAAAATAGCTGAGAAAGTAATACATGTCAAACAAATGCCCAAATTATATCATTTCACTCATATCTAGATGGTTTTACGTGATTCATTTCCACCTGCCCCAAGGTGCCTCACATCCAGCTGTGGAGTTCCCCTAAATCATCTGCTTGTGATTTCGTGTGACTATCAATGTGTCAACACTCCCTCTTCAAATATGGCTTATATAATTCACTATCAGTTACATGCCAAAGCACTGCTATCACTCAAGCGAATCGTGGTAAACCGCACACCTCTATTTCTGGCCCCGTGGCCACATGAACACACCCTTTCTTTGCTCCCCATCTCTCTTTCATTACCCTTTAATCTCTCCGTGTTTGTGTTCCCTTCGTTCTGTGCGCTCAGACGAGACGGTTTCTTCGTACTTATCTCAAAGATACAGATCTCATCAGAGAAAATCAAAGCCTCGCTGGGGAGAAGATGAATGGTATGGAAGTCATGCAGCAAAATGCTACACTAAAGTGCTGTTAAGTCTAATTTACCTACACACTTAAACACCTTCTGAATGTACCCTGTGTTGTGGGAGGATGCCAAACTGATATTGTTGTGAAGTTTAAGGCATTTTAAAGGCACATTCTGCATTTATTTTGCCCTTTTATTTCCACCAACCTTAATCGTCTGAAACACCTTGAAGCTTCCACGGACCCAAATATAAATGACGGAGTCTACAGAGGTCGTGACTCCATCGAAGGCATTAGCCACCACCAGGAAATGGTACGGCCCCACTGTGAAGAACTCCCAGTCGTAGGCCCCTGAAGTCCGCAGCAGTTGGTGAACCTCAAAAGACTTTGTCGACCCATTCCATTTGTATATCACGCTGTCTATCGTGTGATTAGTGTCACCTGAGAGATAAACCAGAGAAGACAGAAGGAAACCGGGAGGTTTGATATTTTGTGAATGTCGTGCAAAGAGTTCTGGAAGTAAACAGGTCATCATTTCGTAAATATTTAGCGTCTCTACCTTGTCTGTGGTTGGCCACAGCGAGATACGTGTGTTGATTGATGTGAAAGGCCTCCCAGTCCCGTGCACAGTGGGTCTGCAGAGTCTGGAAGTGCACAAACTGTTTCCTTCTTTTGCTCCACTTGTAAATCACAGAAATGTCAGTCTCGGATTCTTTGCGCTTGTCCGGCCCTCCGTCAGAGTGAGACACGACCAGAAATGTCTAGATCAAAGTAACAAAACACAGGGGTATCAGCTCGACTCACGTTACATAACCCATCTCTTCCTTTCCGTCATACCTTCTTGCCCATGCGGAAGTGTCTCCAAGCCAGAGCTCCATATGTGCTGATATTCTGGTAGAGCTGGAAACCTGTGTTGCTCCACAGATACACGGCCGAGCCAGAGGCTGACCTATGAGCCATTGCAGCCATCAGACCCATGCCATCTACCTGGAACACCTGACCATTGGGTAGGGAAACAAATAAAGACAAAAAGATACGGATAAAGAAATGTAATCAAGTCAAAAACCAACTAGTATTGACCAGATTACATTTAGGAATCAATACTTTTCTAGGATTAAAAAGTGCTGTGGTACCCAAACTATTTGATGTGACTCATGACCCTGGTCCAAAGATGTATGTATATATTGTGATGCACAAGAAAAACGAAAATTAAAATAATTGTGCACGCTAGTATGGATATAAATACAAAAATATATAAACGTGTACAAATTAATATTTTACAAATCTGAAGGATACCTCTACATCATGTGTCTCTGAGCTGGTGGTGAGGACCTGGTGTTCCACGACGTAGTCAAGTCGTTGGTGATCTGAGTCGATAAGGAGGTGAACATTTTGTCAATATTAAACGTAATAAAAACTTGCTCGTGAGCGGATTTTTGAAATTGTGGATTCTCACCCTCCAGCACGGAGATCCACACTGCACCATCGCAGAGGTAAAGGCTTTTCCTGAGCGGATTGAACCACATCTGGCCTCGTGCCAGCTCCGAGCACAACCGCTCCAACCCCACTGACACGCGCTCCTTGGTTTCTGAGAGTTCATGATGAAAACACACAGACAAGCAGACAATCAGCGAGGCAAGGAAGCAGGAAAACATACATGTCACGGCTTTCATCAACATGTGAAAAGTATTGTAGAATCTGTCTGCAAGTTACCGTAGGAAGACACATGGTCATGACCCCCCCTCCCCGTGACATGCAGGTCTGACAGAAGTGGCGGTACTGACAGAACTGCCAGTCGGGGGTCCGAAGAGGGGCAAAGCTGATGGGTGACATCCAAACCAGGCACCAAAACCAGCTGGCGCAACAGACCCTGTGTATGGGGCAGCAGACACGAATCAAAAGAGGTGACTGTTTTAGAGAAAACACGTGGTCTATCATGAAAGTTTGTGAAAATGAAATATAATATAAATCTTACTGAATACAAGCCTTTCCATCTCCCCCGGCTGCCAATGTGGAATTTTGATCCCTGAATGTTGAGGTCTGAGGGAAAAGGCCTTGAGGGAACACTGTTTGCCATAAAAAGAGATCATTATTTCTAATAGCTGAAATAAGTTGCTTTTCCTCTTTGATTATAACTTAAAGACACTGTAACTGAAGAAGTCTCCTCCAGTCTTCTGTGTGTGAGACAGGAATCGTATTGTGTAGGCAGCATACAGGAGCTGATTCCTCTCCCCTTATGTGTGCCAGAGGCACTTTCCAGTAAAAAACATTTATCACGTACTGTCAGGCTACTGTGATATGGCTGCAGGGTGTGAGCAGATTGGAGTGGGGCCACTATATTGTGGTGAAGGATCTACATTCTATCCCTCAAGGGAATTCAGAGGGAACAGGAAGAGGTGGTAGGAGACAGACGGTGCTCCCGCCAAGCGAACAGAACACAGAGATGAGCAAGATAAAGATAAGGAACTTACATTTCCAGGGGTGTGTTGCAGTCCACTGTGAGCCTGACATGATGACTATCAACACTTAAAACCAGAGTGTGCCACTGGTCGTCAGCCAATCTGGCGCCTCGAAACAACGAGTGCTCTACGACCCCTCCGTGACCTCTAAAAAGGAAATGCAGACGTTCCTTCGAGAACCTCAGTCCCAGGAGGACCCGTCCGTGTTCTTCTCTACCCTTGACTCGCCTCTCCTTCTCCCTCTCTCCGTGTCGTTGTACTTCACCGACGGTCCTCTTTTTATTCCTTTCCAAAATGTAGCCTTTATCGTTCTCCTCTTCCTCCTCCCCTCCTCCTATTGTCTCTACTTGCTTTGGCTCCTTCAAGGCAAAGATGTATTCGTTTCTCTGGAAGGTAAATGGGAAAAACACTCAGACACACTGTGTCTGCAGGGGTGGAAAGTAACAAAGTATATTTACTCGAGTCCTGCAGAGTTGACAAATCAAGATAATAATCCACATATACACTACCGTTCAAAAGTTTGGGGTCACTTAGAAATGTCTTTATTTTTCAAAGAAAAGCACTGTTTTTTCAATAAAGATAACATTAATCAGAAATACACACTATACATTGTTAATGTGGTAAATGACTATTCTAGGTGGAAACGTCTGGTTTCTAATGAAATGTCTCCAGAGGTGTATAGAGGCCCATTTCCATCAACGATCACTCCAGTGTTCTGATGGTACATTGTGTTTGCTAATCGCCTTAGAAGACTAATGTCTGATTAGAAAACCCTTGTGCAATTATGTTAGCACAGCTGAAAACAGTTATGCTGATGATATAAACTATACAACTGGCCTTCCTTTGAGCTTGAAGTTTGAAGAACAAAATTAATACTTCAAATATTAATCATTATTTCTAACCTTGTCAATGTCTTGACTATATGTTCTATGAAATGTTCAATTCATTTGATAAATGAAAGTGAGTTTTCATGGAAGACACGAAATTGTCTGGATGACCCCAAACTTTTGAACAGTAGTGTATATGTTACTCTTTACTCCTCCACTACATTTCAGAGCGAGATGTTGTACTTTATACGCGGCTACTGCTTCTAAATCATTACTCAGAATTTAAAAAATATACTCTGCTCTATAATGCTCTGAAATAAGCACATTTAATAGATGTTTTAAGTACATTTAGTTAAGATTCCCTCTGTACTTTTCCTTTAAGTACTATTTTCTCACTCACTTTCACCTGAGTACTCGTTCCACCACTGGTATTCAGTACCCACGGACTTAGATGCTCACCTTGGGGCCAATGCTGGTTACTTTGAGTGTCACAACAATGGAGAATTGTTTGGGGAACAGGTCGCAGTCCACCAGCAGCTGGGAGGAGGGAAAGCTCATAGAGGGATGAGGGCTGGAGAAATGCACACCCCTCACCCCTCCAGCCTGCTTCACCTGCACCCCTGTCATGAGCTTGGAGGGGTCCCTCTCCAGGACAAAGGACAGAAGATCCAGAGGGAGCAAATCTGCAGACAATAAGCAAACAAAGAGGTCAGGGAGATTGTTTTACTGCTCAGGGCTTTTTATGCAGAAATTCCCTAAAGCAGTGTTTCTCTCTAAAGGAGCCCTGAAGTTAACGGAAACCAAAAACACATTATTATTATCTGCTCTCCAAATTATGTGAATTTAGATTTTTTCGAAGGTTTCTAAAAAAGTATTCAAAGTTAACCACAGGACAAGGGACCATCTCTCGTAAGACTTGGCGGAATGTTTATGTATTTACTCAAGAACTGTATTTACGTACAAAGTATGATTTTTCTTCTTTTTTTGATGTACAAAGTACTTTCACTCTTATGCATTACAGAGGGAAATATTGTACTTTTAACTCAATATATTTATTTGATAGTTTAGTAACTTTACAAATAACATTTATAATGGTGATTGTTTTGTATTACAAATAAGATTTTTTTGAGCATAAATGATGATATAATAATGATAATAATAATTTATGACAAAAACTGTGTTTCGTGTCGTCACAGTGACCTTTGACCTCCAAATTCTATTCAGTTCATTATTGAGTGTCAGTAGATGTTGGGGCCAAATTTAAAGAAATTGACCCACGGTGTTTCTGAGATATCACGAGAACGGGACGGACATGGGGTCACAGTGAACTTGACCTTTGAGCACCAACATCTATTCAGTTAATTCTTAAGTCCAAGTAGATGCTGAATTTTAAGAAATTCCCTCCACGTGTTCCTGAGATATCGCATTCACGAGAATCATATGTACAGAACGGACGACCTGCCGCCGACACCGTGGCAAAAAAAGTAATTTAGTGTTTCACGCTTCCATTAGTAGCAGCAGCCGTGTAGAAACTTCTGCTAAAGCAACAGTCCTCTTACCGTGTGGCATTAGCACCACACTGCTCATCGCTTAGTAAATACCATTTGAAACCAAAAGCAGTTATCGCTTTGTTTTGAAGAGGACACGCCTTAAAAGGTTTGAGAATAACAGTAATAAACTAAGAAATCAAGTAACGACATGGCGTGCAGGAGTCACGCATGTGCGAGAAAGAGCCCTGGGTGGCGGTGGAACTGTAAAAGATTTTAAGAGTATAGAGAGCGGCTCCTTGAACAGCGTGAATAACAAAAGAGAATTTATCTGAAATTGATGAGACACCTTACAAACATGCAGCCTGTCATGATATTATGATGTGCATTGTGGAACCCTAACCCCTTTCCTATGTCTGCACTTGTTTGTGGATGTTAATTTAAGTTAATATTGCACGCAATAGTGAGCACACAAACACTCCCACTGTCCTGTAAACAGACACAGACAGTTGGAATTATTCAAAAGAATTTTAGCTGAAGGGGTTTCCAGATGAAACCGTAAACCATCCATTGAATAATCATTAACCGAGCGTCAGATCTATAGAAGTGAGCTGAGGTAATAGAGGGAACGCTGAGGGTTGAAAGAGGTCAAATAGAATAAAATGGTACAATACCTGTGCAGCGTCTCCATGCGTCTGCCGTGGTGTCAGCGGCCCTCAACCCCAGGAGGAGGAGGTGCACCAATAAGAGCGATGTCATCACAAAAAGCCTGTTTTGTTCAATTGCCAGCTGGTACAAACGTGTCCATGTTTGTCTTTGTGGTGTTCCTGTTGTCTCTATCTTAAGTTACAAAACAAACCAGACAACCGTGTTCGCTTCATCTTGATCCAAGTGAGCACATTTTTCTTTTCTTTTTTAGATCCAAAGAGAAATGTCCAGCCAGCAAACTCTGTTCAAAGTAATCAAAGGCTACACCGGCTACCTACGATTCACAAATAGAAAAAGAGAAGCCTTACAGCTGTGATTCCTCTGCGCTTAGGGGAGGAATCCACGCATGTGTGTGGAGAATCCTGCACCTGCAGCTCCTTTTAACCACCAGAGCCATGCAAATCACCAGCCAGGCTGTCACTCATCCTCCCTCAACCGCCTCTAATGACACAGACCTGCCAGAGGGGTGAGCTGCTACACTTGGTGTGCGTGAGTGTGTGTCTGTCAAAAGACGGATTCCTCCAGACATTCAAGACACGAGAGAGGCCTTAGCAGACAAAATGTAATGAAAGGAAACCCTAAACAACAGCACAGAGGTGACCTTTGGTCCCCCGGCTAATGGACAGTGGATATGAGCTGAGCTATTATCGCATTAGTTGTTATCCCATAGTTTATTACCTGAGAAACCGTGGAATGTGCATGAAGCCAGCTGTGATATTAAAGTATTAAAAAAGAATGCCCTGTAAATATTATTGAGAGAGGAATGAAGCCCCAGGGACATTAGGAATCACTGCAATGGCAAAGTAGCAAGAAGGTTGGTACGTCGCAGGAGGTGACTTTCAAATACAAAGGTTTGATTCTCTATGGTCACCAAACTATTTAAATCCACGTCTAAGTCTATTTCACCCTGGTTTGTTGGTAACCAGGCACTCGTGGAATAATCAGACTGTGTTTGGAAGAGACGTCGGCATCTCGGCTCGTCAGATCCCTGAATCCTCTCATCCTCTGATTTACAAGGCAAATACACTTTGCCTCTCTTCCTCTCGCCCACATTTAAAGCGTAGACGGCACACAGATCAGGAGGCGAGATATCGACGCGTGTGTCCATTCATTAATCTTTCTTCCTTCCAGGCATGGAGTTTCAGAAGGACTTGTTGAGACGCAGATAGCGAATGTAAACTGCGCATGCTCTTCCTCGTTCCTGGTTTGACTCTGCTGCCATCGGTCGTATCCCTGCTCCAGTTGTGCTGAATGAAACCATTCAGTCGGCGTGTCGGATGAGAATGAAGATTATTTTTTAAATCAGGATTTCCAGGAAGTTATTTGAAATAATGATCAGACTTTTAGAGACCAACATCCGTTTTTTTTTTTTTAAGAATGCTTCTTTCAATGTAATGATGGTGACATCTAAAATGCGTTTGCGTTTCATGCCAGTCTTCAATTCTATGCAGAATTCTGTCATCACTTTTGTACAAGTTCAATTCAATTCAGTTTATTTGTAGAGCCCATTTTCACAAATTACAAATGTGCCTCAGAGGGCTTTACAATCTGTACACATAGACATCCCTGACCTTTGACCTCACATCGGATCAGGAACAACTGCCAAACAACCCTTCACAGGGAAAAGGTAAGAACCCTTCAGGAGCGCCACAGAGGAGGCGTGTTGTGAAGGATAAACCAAGCCAGACCGACACGTGAGACTATCGTAGTTAACTAGCACCACCTAGCTGTCTGTTTCCATCAGGGCACGTGGAGCTTCTGTCTGTACTTGGGCATACATGTCGAACAGGGTCTCAGTGGGAATTGAAACCTCGTCTTGCATATTGGCCCACAAGAAGCCGAAAATAGTTTATATAAATGGTCTGCAAAGGTTTAATTTAACATTGAAATTCTGAAGAGAAAATCAAACACATACAAACTACATTTCCAGCTTTAAAATAATTACTGTGGTCATTATTACATTATAAGCATTTAATTGCATTTGGAATGAGCAACCTCTTCAAAAACCTAAATGCGTATGTTTATAACTATAATCACACAGCCACTTCATATATGCATACCTGCAAACTCATGAGGGGTGAAAAAGGTGACAACGGGGGTGCAGGTGACTTTTTTTGTTTGTTGTCACCACACCACATCCACGTTGTTTGAAGCCTCAAAGCTTTTAGAACCACAACTACAGTCATTTTATTGTTCTGACCACAAATCTAAATAATGATAATAAACAGTTTAAGAACAAAAGGTCCTCCGCTCTGACTCAGCCCTATAATGATAGTAATAACAAATATACATTGTCATTATATATAATATGGTTAAAGTCATTCATGAACCAACTTCCTTTTGTTTTGCCTGAACAGTCCTCATGGACTTCTCCCTGAATCTGTTCTGTCTCTACCTGTTTGTCACGATACTCGTATTATAACTTCTATACATATTACATACCTGCCATAAATATCATGATACCCAATACCAGAATTCAATACACCATACCAACAATATGGTACCATAATTACGAGACTGGTATATTTATCTATAATAGTAATAAATAAAACATCTGTATGGTTCACTTTTTACCAACTTTTTCAACACTTAACAAACTAGAATGGGCACTCGGTAGAGCGCATACCTTCGCATATCACAAGATTGGGCATTGAATTATGAAAATGTTGGCATTAGTTGCATGCCAAGTGGACAAAAATGTATCGTGCTATGGTAAAAAAAGAGTTTGACCTTTCCATGACCTTGACCTTGACCCGATTGATCCCAAATTCTAATCAAATGGTCCCCGGATAATAACCAATCATCCCACCAAATTTCAGTCGATTCAAGAACATTTTGACCTGTTCATGACCTTTGACCTTGACCTTTGACCCGATCGATCCCAAAATCTAGTCAACTGGTCCCCGGATAATAAACAATCATCCCACCAAATTTCATGCGATTCGGTTCAATACTTTTTGAGTTCTGCGAAAGATTTTGACCTGTTCATGACCTTTGACCTTTGACCTTTGACCCGATCGATCCCAAAATCTAATCAACTGGTCCCCGGATAATAAACAATCATCCCACCAAATTCCATGCGATTCGGTTCAATACTTTTTGAGATTTGCGAATAACACACATACAAATAAATAAATAAATAAATACACGGCGATCAAAACATAACCTTCCGGCATTTTCAATGCGAAGGTAATGACAGTAATATGAGTATTCATACAGCCAGATATGAATGAAACTACATGGTTCCATCATAGCATTGATTATACACTATGAGGCCGTTAGTCTCTGACCAGATGATCCACAGTTCATCAGGATGAGCAGCTGGAGAGTTACACAACTTTACAGACTGAAACATTTCACTTCTGGCATCTTTTTATTCTTTAAGCCGAAGTCTCTAAAGCTCCGCCTCTTCTCGCTGTGAGCTGCGCAGCGCAGTGTGCGCAGACAGCTCGCCACGGAGCAGCGCGTGCGCTCTGATCGCTCTCTTAATGAAGTATCGATACTAAAAATATGCTAAATCACATCGTGTTTAACGTACGGGTACTTTGTTAGCATCGCTACACCGTGCAGCGTGACAGCAGTAGATGTAGCGGGCTAACATTCAAGCTAACCTGAACCCCCAAACGCTGTGGACATCTGAACGCTGATTGGCCGAGACGCGACACGTCCCATCAAAGATGTTTTATTGCGAAGAGCAACACTTCACACTTTTCTCCGCGTCTCACTGCAATCTCAACGGCAGCGGGCCAGGTGACCACCCCCCCCCCCAAAAACAAAAACTCTTCGGATCTCCATGATTCACGTGGATGACCTATTTTGAGTTCAAAACGGTGAATTTCACCGAAAGGTGACACGTTTGCAGGTATGTGATATGATCCCATCCCAGCTGGCAATGGGCTAAGGCTTCACCCTGGACGGCTCACCAGACCATCATAGGACTGACAGTGACACCCACAGGCAATTAGGGGTCAATTAACCTACGACGCATGCAGATAGTTGTAAAGCAATGTAATAAACATTACAATTATTGACACAATTAATACACAAATACAAATTAATGATGCTCGCAACAGCCGATCTGAGTACCAAACTATATTTATTGTATACAGTAGTAAAAGACCACAAATAATGTACAAATCAGTAGAGAAACAAATAACATGACAAGATGCGGGCCCCATTCTTCGTACACGACATGGCTGAGCTCGGATGTTAGCCAGCGCCAAAGATCCGTCACGTTAACCCGGTTGTTCAAATGGAAGGCCGTCTTGATAACTGTGCTCTTGTTTTGCGAGGCTGGAAAGCTGAAACCAGGATGGTGCCCGGCGTGTGCAGAGACACGTCCCCGAGAGGAGCCGCTCTCAGATGGATTGTTCTATGGAAACTCAAGTCTCATGCTCGATGTTCATGACTGTGGAAATGAAGATATGGAAAGTCCTTAATTGTAAATTGAATATTTATTGGGGCCAGTGGACAGGACATATTTTCGCAGTTGGCAGTAGTTAATATGTATGTAACATTTATGTTGAATAGGAATTCAGGGTAAGTCGAACTCAGTGAGCCAAACAAAGTTCGATTCATCCTCTGCAGACGCATTACTTTTTAGTTGTGCGAGACTTCACTCAAACCTCGTTCAGCGATGACTGATCGGTGTCCCCGAAGATGTCGCCTCATCTGAAAATAAACTCACGGGTTCTCATGGTCCAGCTCAAGTTTGAATAAAGCTTCACCGTTGCAGGATTTGAGGGCAAGGACTTCTTACTTTACACGCAGGAAATCCTGGCTAAACTTATTTTTAAAGCGAGTTTGTGTCCAGCCATCAATCGAATTTAGCCGACTCGGTTATCTCCGCACAAAGAACGGGGCCGTGTGGGCAGAGCACGATTCTCCCGGCGCCATGGGTCGGCCTCCTCGCCCTCACGTTACGCAACAAAACGCATGCATCCTAGTCGGAACTGTAAAATATTGAAGCCACTTGTCACTACTTGGGAGCTCAACGTTTGCAGCACTGCAGACGGGCTTTTGAAACACTGGCCTGAAATATCTGCCTTGTACACACACACACACACGCACACACACGGAAACACCGTGGCAGTGAAAAGTGTCTTCAAATCGTGTTGACAAAAAAACATTCTGACATGTTGGACATCTGTTCAACTGGAATCAGCTCCTCTTCAAATGGATGTAGAATCATTGACCCCTCAGCCCACATTCGCAGGGACAATACAGAGATGAAACAGCATCGAGGAATGACATTTCGATCCCCAAAATGTAAAACCCACCAGCAGAGCCACTTGTAAGAAGAGCGCAAGGACTGGCCACTGGCCTGCTTAATCAGAAAACAGAGTTATGTATTCTACATCAAGACTTATCTTACAGTTGGACCCGTACGGGCTCAAAGGATAAATTACATTTCTCTCCCTTAAACAGGCATTTGTCTGGATGAGCGAATACAAGTCTGTACCACGGATACCCACAACCGTTCTTAATTAGTAGAAGTCAAAGAGGAAGCAAATAACACCAATGAAATACAAACTCCATTAAAATTAGACTGTTTTGACCTTGCAGTTTGCCTTTTAGTGTGATCCAAGTACATCGAATATGAAACAGAAGTTCGGTCTTTGGAGTATTGTTCCAAGCAACCCAACTTTTATCTAAACGCTCATTCTGATACTTCTGTACAAGAAAATCAACAAGCTCCCCGGTTGTTAATTGTTAAAAGAGAAATGAAAACAAAAATAAAAATACAAAAGCATTGCGGGACTCTTTAGCAAAAGCACCTTAAATGTAGAGAGAATTAAAATACATGTTTGACAGGAGAGCAGGAGCCGCCAGTCAGGCAACAAACACATCAAAGCGAAGTGAAATGGAAGGTTAAGTTCAGATCGTGCTCCACTTCAAACCGTTCTCGTGCCCACTGACTGGGACCCCGTACAAAAACTGACAGAGCCTCGCATTTGACCCCGCTGGATGAAAACCGTGACAAACTACCGGATACTAAGCTTTCACTGGAGAGTGAATGAGAATCGCTGACAAACCGGGAACCGCTGTGCCGTGCCGTCGGTCCAATCGCAGCCTGCGTCGCCAGAAGGAACTGTCGTCCTGATTGGCCAGCGGAGAGACTGTTGTTGACACGCACAAAAGTTCAGTCCTGGCTGAGCGATACATAAACAGCTGAGGAGCCCCCTTCCCCCACACACCTGACGAAAAAACCATGACAGATATCTCGGAACTGAAGAAATAATTATTATTATGATAATAATAATTCTCATAATAATAATAATAAGCTGAGGGGAGCGATGGGGAGAGACAGTGAAAGTGGGTGAGGGCGTGGTCTGAGGGTGGTCGTCAATGAGGTGGGGGGGGCTTAACAGTGCCCGCCTGTCTGCTGCTGGAAAACATCTATGGTGTCTTCATCTTCCATCTCCAGCTGAGAGAAGAGAGGGAGAGAGATTCCAGTCGGTGAATATTTACAACTGAAGGGGTAGAATGACGGAGACAGAAGTATAAAACTCTCCGATGTGAGACTATCCCGAGATACTGAATGTTAACAGTGAAGCAAAGAGGGAATATAACGGTGGAAAGGAGAACACAATCTTACCTGTGCAGGTGTATCCGTCTCATTGATCGGCTGGCCGTCGAACCTGAACCTGATCTGCCTTATTGCGAGGCCCTGCAGAAGAGACGACAGGCGTGAGGATGAAGGAATGCATTTTTTAGGAGACTAGGAGCCAGGCAAAGTGTGCGGGCGACGCGCTGACTGAGGTGCAACAGCAAATCCCAAAATAATTGTGCGTTGCTGGAGAGGAACGCGGTCGTCGAGGCGTCGGGCTCACCTGTCGGTCGCAGTACGCCTTCATTAGCTTGCTGAGCGGCGTGTGCCTTTTGATTTTAAACTGGACCACTGACCCATCTTGTCCCGCAACCTTGAGGTTGATGTGATCGTTCTCGGTCTTCACTCCCTCCTGCAGAGACAGACGCATTGAACATCAATTTAACCAGCAGTAACGGGGACACCAGACACATTATTCAGGAGTTTATTCAAGCCTCACAGATGCACTAACAACAACAAAAAACACACTATTAAAAACAGCCAAGTCGTGAGCAGCTCCCAGACTGCATGAGAGCACTGTGTGTGAAGGAAGAGTCTCCTCTGTGGTGTGTAGCGAGTCTGTTTCGGTTTTAAACGTCGACAGAGCGATGCATGCTGGGTACAATGTGTCGCTCCAGTCACACATGCTAACGTTAGCATGGTTAGCTCGGGGCTAGTCGGTCGGCACGATTGCGCTTCTTTAAGACCGCGGTTGGGTTTAGCTGCCGGCTAACGACGCTAGCGCTTTTGTTTTGTTGCACGCAGGCAAAACAATCACCGGCACGTTTAAAAAAACAGCCGCAAAAGCGAGGCTACTTTAGTGGGTTCGTATGCGTACGGGCACTTCCATTGGCGCTCTTTTGACGCCGCTGCAGTTGCGGCATTTATTGCGTTGCGGACATAACGTGGTCCGGTTTTGACAAAGAAAAAAAATAATTTCGCAAATGACAATCATGTGATTTCTATGCATCTCGCATTCTTCGAGACTGTGGGTAGCCGGTCGCGATGCCTCCCGCCGCCGCCTGCAGCGTGGTGCCCGCGCGCAGGTAAACGCAGACGGCCGCGCGAGGACTCATTCATTTGCGAAACAAACACTGCGCCGATTCAGAGAAACGTGCAAACCAGGCCATTTTAGATTGCACATCTGAGAAATGCAGGAACTCAACTCAGCCATCTCCTCAAATCCACAGCTCTGAACACCTGTATCTTACCTTTGGCTTTTCCTCTGACATCTTGGCTGTATTTCGTGTGTGTTTTCAAAATAGTGGGTTAATTGGGGCAGTATTTGTCGCTCTGCCGCCTTCTGTCCTCTCCTTTCCTCCGCTGACGGGTACGCGCTTTGGACCGAAGTTACACACACGCGATTGGATCTAGCATGACCACGTGACGACCAAACCACGGGAGCGCGGAAACGGGGGCGCGCGCCAATGGAAAATACTCGAGCACGCGGACAGTACAAGCTATAAAGGTTGGTACTGTACCAACACCTCTGAAAACTCGTAGTTCAGCATGTAGTAACTACAGTAAATATAAATAACGTTGAATTAATTCATGAAGAAAAACAAAACATACAAATAAGAGCATGGACAACACATTTCTACATGGAATAAAGAATTTAAAAAACTGGTATATCTAACATCAGCATGAACCGAAACTGCACTAACACACAGATTACCCAGCATAAAAAGTTAATGTTTTCGTTTGACAACTACTTGAATGTCTCACATGTTTGTGAAAATGTATTTGTGCCTTAATGGGTCTTGAATTGAAAACTGAAATTGGGCAAAAAGGCGTAAGCAAGAGATTAATCTTTTTCTGGTTTAAAGTTTTGAAACAGTAGGGTATACAAAGTCAAGGTAAAGTCTGTGAGAACTTCTTAAGAAGCAAATAACACGTTGACGACTCAACATTAGACCTCACAGGCGATTCAAGAGTTTAATACCATTCGAGTAATCATTTCTGAATTAGGTGTGTACTTGTACTTATTACAAAAAAAGCTAAGGCTCTTGTGCCATATGGAATTTTAAAAGAACCATTAGCTGCGAGGTTGCAGTGAAGTACTGTCCAAATCCAATCAAATATGTTTTGCATAAAAAACTAGATTACATTTTTAAACTAGATTGAAATTGATTGTCTTATGTCTATAATCATATCAAGGCATTACACATATATGTATTTGATGTCAGTTATATATAGTGATGTGTAACTAATTTCCTTCAGTGATCCTTCACTTGCGTTTCATTTTTTTTATTGCAAATTCACTAACCTTTTATTGACTTGTGATTTATCAGAATTGTATTTTAAATGTATCTCATGCTCAGGATTCAATTCAATTCATTTTGTATAGCCCAATATCACAAATTACGAATTTGCACTCTGTACACCCAGGACCTCACACGAAAAACTCCCAAAAAAATAGAAAAAACCCTTTCACAGGGAAAAAAGTAAGAACCCTTCGGGAGAGCAAGAGGAGGATCCCTCTCCAGGATGGACAGAACGGATGTTATGTGTTACAACACATTCAATGAATACGACATGTATATGAATAATTAGTGGCATGGACCTCGATCCAGACCTCCACAATCCATGAAACAGAAGGCAGGGTTCGTACGGTCATGGAAAACCTGGAAAAGTCATGGAATTTTTAAATGGTCATTTCCAGACCTGGAAAAGTCATGGAAAAACCTTAAAGGGTACCTGGTGTGATCTCGAATGTGTAGCCAGATCAAAAGATAATGTGTTTCTAAAGGTTATTCATGCACTGACGGTCCAGTATTCAATAACAATACGTAGTTTAGGCTGTTCAAAGTCCTCAACTCCGACAAGCTTCATTGCACTGGTGCTTGAATATGGCGCAGGTGGTGTGACGTCACATCGTTGATAGATCGACAGCCAGCCACAGCGGATGTGTTCAGAAACCAATGTAAACAACGTCGAGCGCTCGCAAACAAATGCTGAGAACTTGATAATAATATAGAAAACGGGCGAAATATGGACGATGAAAGATTGTCAGATTCAGCAACTGGATACTTGTTTGAACCTTTAAAAGCAGACTATCCCCATTTAGTGAATTGTGACAGCGATAGCGATGATTCAGATGAAGTTGATGCCGAAGGACCGCCGGTCCAGATGCTTCACCGTGCGGACCGTGCACGCAAGTCGGCGGACGTTTGGTGCAGTTGTGGGAAATGTGTGCCACAAAAAACAGACATAGAGTGCATTTGTTGTAAAGAACACGAACTTATGTCCGATGATATCGTGACATTAGACCTAACCTGCTTTACACAAAAGAGTGAGCTTGATAGCTACATCGCGCATAAGCCAGCGCTGGAGATGTCTTTCATTGATGCAATGATCGGCCGACATGTTCGGGGTCTGCACCCGAGGGACAACTGTCACATCGGTAAGTTTGCCAGTTGTTTCATGTAGGCTAATTTGCGATCACCAGAGTTGGTGTGATTATTACTAATATTCTGAATATATTCACCTTTATTCTCCCATAAGCGAGAGGCCTAACATTTGCCTGCATACTATCGCCCATGATTATGATGATCCTTTAGCATAGACTAAGAAGCCCATACTATATATAGCGGTCTCAGTAGGCCGCGCACCATGGAGGCCGCGGTAAATCGAATAAGGCCGCGTCCGCTGCCCGTGTATCGTGGCATTCGCAGTATCTCCATTGATTTTGACCATATAGATTGTGTAATTCTTCGCTACGAATGTTTCACGATAGAGGGAAAGACATTATATTTGGTACACCTTTATAGCTCAGTTTGTTTGTTATAGGCTATCCGCTGTTTTGTCACAGCAAAAAGCTGTATAAATGTATTGCCATATTCTCAATATTAAGTCAGTATCAGTGTACCAATTTGTAGTGTATTTGTATAAAAAATAAAATAAAATTCACACATCTGCAGGCCTTATACATGCATAGGGGTGTAGGGTAGAACCCACCCAGAAAAAACCCCACAGATTAGAACCCCACCTCGTGAAATTTCAAAATATACAAAACCCTACTCCGCACATATTTACAACAACAACAAAAGTTAACCAAAGACATTTATTTGTCAGTAGAATACATTGTTTGCAAGTATACGTTTTAATATTTCCTCTTTTTTTCAGCCAGTACAGGTTGATGGCCTATCGCACGTTTACCAGATACATCCACCGTGGCCAGCTTTTGGGAAGACACGTCAGAAGACCACTACCTTCATGCTGTGTGGAGTATATCCATAGGAAGTTTCCCTCTGAAGATGGCCACTACACAGGTTTCAAGGAGTACTCAAACGTTACCACTGTGAATGACTAAAAGTGCAAGCAATCCTAAATATATTTGAGCGTGAGGAACCAGTGATATATACAGGACTGTCTCAGAAAATTAGAATATTGTGATAAAGTTCTTTATTTTCTGTAATGCAATTAAAAAAACAAAAATGTCATGCATTCTGGATTCATTACAAATCAACTGAAATATTGCAAGCCTTTTATTCTTTTAATATTGCTGATTATGAAGCACATTTAAGAAAACTCTAAAATCCTATCTCATAAAATTTTAATATTTCCTCAGACCAAGTAAAAAAGATTTATAACAGCTGAGTGTTTGTCAAGGCTCAGGAAACCCTTGCAGGTGTTTCGAGTTAATTAGACAATTCAAGTGATTTGTTTAATACCCTACTAGTATACTTTTTCATGATATTCTAATATTTAGACATAGGATATTTGAGTTTTCTTAAGCTGTAAGCCATAATCAGCAATAAATCAGAATAAAAGGCTTGCAATATTTCAGTTGATTTGTAATGAATCCAGAATGCATGACATTTTTGTTTTTTTAATTGCATTACAAAAAATAAAGAACTTCATCACAATATTCTAATTTTCTGAGACAGTCCTGTATAATGTGTCATTGTTGGGCAGTGCCAATTTGTACTTGGTAGAAGGAACACATGGTGCTGATTCACGAGTATTTCACAAGTTATTGAATTTGGAAATAAACTTCTGTTATACATTCATATCAGAAAGGAAATATATGCATGTGTGTTTGTTATTTGTCATCTGCTGGTTTGTTTTGCTGAAACATGTTATACCTAGCACCACTGAGCCCTTTTGTATCTACCACTTGGCATCCTTACACAACCTCGCTTCTTGAATGTAGGTATAAATAAGCTTTTGCATTCATTATCTGATGGGACTAGCATGTGCATAACAAACTAAAGCTATACAGACTGTATAAAATAATACAAATATATATAACACAAATATCAAATCAAGTCATAATATTTTGTGAAGATTATCTATTTTATTGATTATTTATGAATATAACATGAAGTGTTCATACATACGATTTATAGGCAGCTGGTTTCTATTAACATGACAAGATAATTTTCTTACATATGAATTTTAGGTAAACAGCCCATACAATTTTGGCCCAGGATTTTCTGGGAAATAATGCCCGTACTGATAAAGAATGCCGAATTAAATTAAAGAGGTCTCTGTTCTGCATTTATTACATAGGTACTGGTCTGATTTCTATAAACTGCAGGATCTTTCAGGTCTAATAATGGAGTTATAAGGAAAGCATATATGTTGTATGCACCTGCATAAATATTTGAGATTGTGATTATTGCTGGACTTGAAAGTGACTAAGTTTTAATATGTTTTTCCACAACAGAAAAAGCAGCTTTATGAAAATGTCACTTACATTGGCAGGATATACAGGATCTGGCTGTCCCAGCTGAACTGGTTCTTCAGAGTCACAATCACTTGATGATGGAGGGCTTTGTGCTGGTGCTACTGAACTTGCTGCTGAGGCTTTTGACAGTTCATGAAGATACTGAAAAATAAATGACAATTTATAATGTATATTGTGAATGTCTAAAAGTGGGAGGATCGTAGGTAATATAAATGGTTCTACCCCATACTTTAATAGGTATGGAGACTGTAAACCAGAAAATGACCAATTACAAACAAACATATATATGTCATAATTTGGTTTCTTTTACCTACAAATAAGCCTAATGGGTGTAGCACGTTGTTGTTTTGGGCTACAGGTACCCTTTAAAAACCATGATAACATTGATGCTAGTCCTAATTTTTCTAGGATTATTTATCATTATAATAATAATTATTATTTCATGTTAAGTATACCTTATGGTAGGATGGCTTATTTCCACATTTGATGTTATAGCCTATATGTATATAATCTATATATAATAATTTAATAAACAAATAAAATTAATTATGTTTATTATTAATAGGCCAAGCACATTGACATTCCTCTATAAAGATCTAATTATACCACAGATACGTGGTCAATTATAATATAAATTAGTCATCCAAATTAAAGTAAATTTACATTACATATCACAGGTCCCATAATAATATTTATGCCAGACTTACCTTTTGTTTATCTCTGTTCGCAACACGAACATTGCGGCCTTTATCTGATGCTGCTGCTTTTCGATGAACAAATATCGTTGGTACAGCATCGGGCTTCAACCTGGTCCGGCCCTGATATCCCATTATTTCGGCCTGCATGTTTCTCTCATAGCAATCTGGATCGAAGTGATCTTCACATACCACGGAGTTTCTGCTGAATGTAAATGTTTTTAAAATATGCCCGGTTCCTAAATTGTGCAGCCACTTCTTCGCGAGCACCTTCTTTTCCTCTGTAATAGGTTTGGGCACGCAAAAGAACTTTTTAGTCTTGTGAGTCCGTTTATTATTTAGACAACCGAACGCCTTGCACTGCGCCATCTTGGCGTGAACTCCAGACGTGAACTGGTTTGAGGCCACCGATCTATCCCAAGAAGCAACGCGTGTAGAAGTGGCTCCGGATTGGCAGAATTCCTTTCAACGACTCTACGTCATAGTGACCTCTGACATGAGTAAATAACTGGCAAGATGTCTGCGCCCTGAAGCGTTCTCGGGCTGTGTCTACTACCGCGCACTTGAGCACTTCGAGCACTGACTTTCAGTGTTCGAAGTGCGCCACTGAAAAAACCAGCAGAATTCAGTGCACTGAAAGTACCCGGATGGTGCACTGCAAACGGGCAAAACATGTAGTGTAAAACGATGGACACTACTCGCACTAAGCGGCCGCCATCTTGGCTACGTACCGGAAGAGGAGGAGCCCTTTCGCCAGCTTTTCATTTTATTTCTAAAACAATGGCGGACAGCACAAGCGGTAGACCACGAAGCTACAGACCGTAAATGTAAGTATCAGCGGTAATTACACATTGTACTGGTATTACAATGTACTACTAACATGCGATTCTCAGATTAGTGAGCATACCTAGGTAGCATTAGATGCCATTGGATCTGCATGGCAGTTATGATAAACTATCTGGCTAATCCACCACCCGGCCAGTCCGACGAAGGTGCACTTTTATCGGACACTTTCCGCTTGACGAGCGGGGGCAGGTCGGCTCCAGGCGCTTGCTCCAGCGGCAAGTCCGACGACAGATAGCTATGTCAGTCATCGGACAGTGTTAAACAACGGCTGTTCTGTTAACCAATCGAAATAGCAATTTTAATAATGGATTAACAATGGATATGCTCAGTTTAATAACGGGTTAACATGACACCGCGAGCGTTTGCACACACGCCGCCCGATAATTAATACCGTTACGATAGCTATCTAAGCTTGTCCTTCTAGAAATAATTGTAGCTTTCAATCATCGTTGTGTGTTGTTTTTTTAATGTCGTGTATGTATTAATTTAAATGTAATCGTGGTCTGGGACAGAGCACTGAATGGCTATCCTATTTCTGTTTCCTGCCCCAGAGACGTTTCCTGGAGGTGCTGCTGCTGGTCCTCTGCTGCCCTCCCGACATCTGGCTCCAATGACCTCTGGCACCTCACATCCACCTCCAGGGCCTTTAAGAAGATGGACCGCCATCGCGTCTTCAGTATCCCGAAGGACCTCTCCACAACACACCTTTGACAGGCAGCAGTTGTAGCTTGGAGGTGGACAGGCTGCCTGAAGGGGGTCATGAGGCAGATGGGTTGGGACAGGCAGGGGGAGCCACCATCCCCAAGGATACAGTATCCTGGTGGAGGATGACTGCTCATAGAAGATGGGGCTGTTATTCAGGACCCTGGCATCATGCACTGAGCCCGGGGGCCTGTCGAAGGCCCTGGCCACCACCCGATAGGAGGTGGCGCTGGCAAGCCAAAAAATAAAAACTAGACAGGAGATCTCGGGCCCCAACCGTGGTCAGTCAGTGCCCAGCACAGCCATGAGGGCGTTGAATGACTCTCGGTGAGCCTGAAGTCCACCCTCATGTCACTGTGGCCATCACAACACAACGCCAGCAGTGGCATTGCAGCATGGATACGGCAGCGCCGCTGGGACTGGGTGGCTGCTGTAGAGTGTGTGGGGAGGGGAGGGGAAGGGAAGATTATATTAATATGTAAGTCATTTTATCAATAAAATGTTGTCATTGAGGTTTTGTAGTCTTTTATTGCGTTTTCTGATTTATATTAGAATTGATGCATGTTTGTAACAATAATTAATATGCCTGTGTGTTCAATTGCTAATTGATTCCTGTATCAGGGTGAACTTCACTACAACAGAGATGTGTATAAAAGTACAGTCAGTCAAAGTAGGCCTATTACTGTGTGAATTCAAGCAGATGATGCCTATCATTTCAGTGGATAATTCTTAAAACTAATTGGAATCTAGGGACAAACATGTACAGATTTGTCATGTTTTATTTCCATATGGTGTGTATGTGGATTGCAAAGAAGAAGGCTACTTCTGACAAAGATAATTGAGAATTTAGCATACCTAGCGAGGAGAATTTAATTGCAACTACTACATGAAGCTATGCTGTGAAGGTAAGGCAAAATCACAATTAAATGTACATATACCATCTCGACTTCAGCCAGAAGGCGGAGGCTCCTGCCGCGATGGTGGAGGTATCGCAGTTTCCACATGGGGTGGAGAAAGGTAAGCAAGGGACAACAAGAGGGCAAGAAGTGCTTCATTTGGTCACTTTAAGGGTTTGGGTATCGCAAGCAGATTTGCATACGTCACTCCCGGCTTAATTTCGCGGGTGCCGTGAACAGATTTGCGTCCGTCACTTCCGCCAAGTGGTTAACGTAAGTGTTCCATTTGAGACACCACTTCATCAGCGACGCAGTACACTGCAATGCAGTGCACTTCGTTAAGTGCGCGGTAGTAGACACAGCCACGGACTCGGAATGTTGACAAAGAAATGTAAAGCCTCGGGCTATGCGTGACTTGTTGACAATAGCGGCAGGGAAAATATGATTTATTTGATGCGCCTAATGGATGTAGCACGTTGTTGTTTTTGACTACAGGTACCCTTTAAATCATAAACGTTTTGGAAAAGTGGAAATTAGTTATAATCACATGTTCAATAATGCCGAGTTTGAAATAATTAATAGTTTTTTTAAAGAAAGACACTTAAAATAAGCCGGCGTACGCTCTCGATACGCAAAACTTTATACATTTTTCATGTTTATACCGAGATTTCAGTTTGGTCATGGACATTTGGTTAAAAGTCCTGGAAATCCATTTGTCAAAATGTGTAAGAACCCTGAGGAGGAGAAAGAGGAGTTAAAGAATAAATTCTGACATTACATATCCTAAATGCTTTTGGTATAAACTGGGACACAATACAAATGTTCTTTACCTCACGCAGGTGTCAGCCTGCAGCCTCTGATGGGCGGAGCCGTTTGAGGCATTTAAACTTCTCAAAGTGAGGTTACTGTATCGGAGAGCCACAACCATTTTAAATCAATGAACTTTCACTTTTCTTTAAACCCAAAATAAAAAATGTAAGGAAGCGGATGCTTTTTAAAAATAAAAACTAGTGCTGTGAAAAATAACGCGTTAACTCAGTTAATTCAATTTCAGGTTTAACTAGTTTTTTTTAAAACGCATTTAACGCATGCGCAGAATGAGCTTCCAATCCGTCTGTTGTTGGTTGTCGTGACGAAAAAAAAGTCACTTGCAAAATGAGCTTCCAATACACCACTTCAATCTGAACTCTGTCCGCTCTCATGCAGACGGTCTGTTCATCGGTAATGATCCTTCCGCAGGTTCACCTCCGGAAACCTTGTTACGACTTTTACTTCCTGTCGATCAGGGTCTCAACACGTCGATCGCGACCTGCCAGTCGATCGCGGCGTAGTGTCGGTAGATCAATGACATTAAAGAGATTGGCCCGCCCCCTGACATGTTCTCTAGAGCACGTCTTTGTTCTTTTATTAAACCAAACGTCTGTTGTTGATCGTATCTCCACAGCAGCATGTCATTTCTGTCTCTTCGCGTTGCGTTAACACTTATCGATCTCCGTCTCGCGCGCCACAGAGCTCCGTGCGCGCGCATCGGGACCGAGCAAAAGTCACTTGTCAATCTGTCCACCTGTCCGGGCCGGTGAGGTTTCAGCTTTGCAGCGGTGTCCCCGCCGTCCCTTTCATCACGGCCCAGTTCATGAAGAAAACCCACACAGTCAGTTTGCCTCAGCAGCTGCTAGAGGAAGACTAGAGGCCTTTAGATGTATCATGGTGGAGTTAATGGTTGACAAACAAGAGAAACATGTTCTGTTTAACCCTCCTGTTACCTTTACATTTACGAACATATTTTACCCTCGGGGTCAATTAAAACCTCCAGAAAATTATTAGAATTAATATTGCTTCCCAAGTTTAAGTGTGAGGTACTTTATGTTTGTTTGTTGACTACCTAAATAGCCCTTTAAATAAATAAAGAAGTTGATATTTCTTATATGTTTGACACAGTGAAAAACAGCCTGGGGTCAAATTGACCCCAAAGAACACCGACATTAAACATTGAATGGGGTCAAATTGACCCGAAAGGTAACAGGAGGGTTAAACATTCTGTTTAGGATGAAGATGTATTAATGTTCCATATGGAAGAAAACTGCTAAATAACTGCTGAGTTGCAGCACCATTGAATAGAAGAATGTATAAATGTATATATCCGTCTTTTGTCATAAATCTCTATGTTCTCACAAAATATACCGAGAATATCGGTAATATGTGATTAATCATGATTAATCCACAAAAACCTGTGATTAACCCGATTAAAATTTTTAATCGTTTCACAGCCCTAATAAAAACGTAATACAGGAAAAACACAAGCAATAAAAGTCCAGCACTAATTAAATAATGAATCCGGTCGTTTATTTGGCATGTGTGTTTTTACAGGATACACAGGCTAATGTATAATTATGCAAACTCATCAACATTTCGGATCAACACATTCAATATTCAATAATTTAATGATTACTTTATAAATTCTAGAAGCAAGGGTGACGATTTATTGATTTCAGTAAAGCATACAGCAGTACCACAATAAAAATGGCCTCCTTCATTTTGAAGAGTTAAGTACATTTGGAACAAGAGAAGAAAACACAAAGTACAACAATAGAACAGATTATTTTCGAAGTGTATCTCTAAATTAGCAGCAACTCAGAAAGGCAAAACAGATTTGCAGATGCAACAGATTTAAGAACGGAAAAAAAAATATGTTCCAGCAACCAAACTGGATCATTTTCCATTCTGTACAATTAAACTTAAAAGTTAACCCTAATAAATAGTATAACTGATAGCAAGAAAGATAGACTATCATTATTTTGCAGAACACTGCCGTCTCTTATGTCATAACATTGAACAACACATTCTTATTTATTGGCTGGCGAAAGCCAGACGAGCCGACATACCTCCATCTATAGATATCAAAACAACTCTCACTTTTCTGAAATTTTCTTAGTTGTAGTTTACATGAATGATCATGTCTGCCGGTCGTGTTTTTTAATATCCGTTGCGTGAGCGGTCAGAGTTCAGGAAAAACAGAAGGTACGTGGTGTAGGCCTACATCCTCATTAAAATTTGGAGTATGGATTTTTCCCACTAAGACCTGGAGAAACAACACAATCAGTAGTCATACATTGATTTAAGAAAGTAGTCTGAGATTATGGGGAATGTTGTTTTCTTAGATGCAAAGCTACCAACAGAAGCTGGTTAGCTTAGCTTAGCACAAAGACTGGAAACAAGGGGAAACAGCGAGTCTGGCTCTGTCTGAAGATACAGGAATTTGCCAACCAGCGAGTCTTAGGTTCACTTCTTAACGTGTTGTATTGCGTTTGTTTAAATCCAAAAACCAAAGTGTAAAATCGACACACTTGAGGGCATCATAAGGTTGCTTGGAGACTTCAGGGAGTAACTGCAGCGCAACATGTTGTGGAGTTTGTGTGAGGTGGAAACAAAGATAATATACCGTCTTAATTCATGGTCTTTAGAGGTAGACTTCTTTGGACACAGCCAGGTTAGCCGTTTCCTCCCGTACCCAGTCTCTATGCTAAGCTATGCTACTGGCAGCTTCATATTTACTACACATATAGGATCAGTGTAATTCTTCTCATCTCAAGCTTTGACAAAAACTCATAAGCGCATTTTCTGGAGCATCTGACTTTTTCTTTAGTCATCTTTGTCAAGCGTAAACCAAGGAAACAGAGTCATCTCTTTTTGCAGTTTTTAATTAATCCTCCCATCAAAAGTTCAGAAGCCCATATTTATGACCATATTTAAGCCCGCATTTAGGGGCAAAAGTGTGTCAGCAAGGGAGAGCGCTCACCATATTTCGTCCTGATGTTGTCATGTCTCTGTTTCATTTCTGCCCTCCTGGAATGACAAAGCAATCTCTTCAGACACCTAAAATGCATGTGGCCACAAACCAGTTCTGACAGTTTGACGTGTGCGTTTGTTGATTCCTGTGAAGGAAACCAATCGTATCACGACAAAAAATGCAACATGGTCAGCTAGTGCATCAGATTGTAAAACACAAGACTATTAAGAGACTACCAGGGAGAACACAGGGGAAATATTTAACATGCACCCCAAGATGTGCATAGATGCAATATATGAATACATTTACTGTATATTGGGTTTTTATATATATACATACATATATATAGACATTCATATATATACATATATACATAAATATATGTATATACAGGACTGTCTCAGAAAATTAGAATATTGTGATAAAGTTCTTTATTTTCTGTAATGCAATTAAAAAAACAAAAATGTCATGCATTCTGGATTCATTACAAATCAACTGAAATATTGCAAGCCTTTTATTCTTTTAATATTGCTGATTATGGCTTACAGCTTAAAAAACTCTAAAATCCTATCTCATAAAATTTTAATATTTCCTCAGACCAAGTAAAAAAAAGATTTATAACAGCTGAGTGTTTGTCAAGGCTCAGGAAACCCTTGCAGGTGTTTCGAGTTAATTAGACAATTCAAGTGATTTGTTTAATACCCTACTAGTATACTTTTTCATGATATTCTAATATTTAGAGATAGGATATTTGAGTTTTCTTAAGCTGTAAGCCATAATCAGCAATATTAAAAGAATAAAAGGCTTGCAATATTTCAGTTGATTTGTAATGAATCCAGAATGCATGACATTTTTGTTTTTTTAATTGCATTACAGAAAATAAAGAACTTCATCACAATATTCTAATTTTCTGAGACAGTCCTGTATATGTATGTATATATATATGTATGTATGTATATATATATATACACATATATATTTATGTATATATATATACATATATATATATATGTATATATTAGTGCTGTGAAAAATAACGCGTTAACTCAGTTAATCCAATTACAGGTTTAACTAGTTTTTTTTTTTAACGCATTTAACGCATGCGCAGAATGAGCTTCCAATCCGTCTGTTGTTGGTCGTTGGGACGAAAAAAAAGTCACTTGCAAAATGAGCTTCCAATCCACCACTTCAATCTGAACTCTGTCCGCTCTCATGCAGACGGTCTGTTCATCGGTAATGATCCTTCCGCAGGTTCACCTCCGGAAACCTTGTTACGACTTCTACTTCCTGTAGATCAGGGTCTCAACACGTCGATCGCGACCTGCCAGTCGATCGCGGCGTAGTGTCGGTAGATCGCATGACATTAAAGAGATTGGCCCGCCCCCTGACATGTTCTCTAGAGCACGTCTTTGTTCTTTTATTAAACTAAACGTCTGTTGTTGATCGTATCTCCACAGCAGCATGTCATTTCTGTCTCTTCGCGTTGCGTTAACACTTATCGATCTCCGTCTGGCGCGCCACAGAGCTCCGTGCGCGCGCATCGGGACTGAGCAAAAAAAAGTCACTTGTCAATCTGTCCACCTTTAGATTGTATCATGGTGGAGTTAATGGTTGACAAACAAGAGAAACATGCTCTGTTTAACCTCCTGTTACCTTTACATTTACGAACATATTTTACCCTCGGGGTCAATTTGACCCCAGCAATTAAAACCTCCAGAAAATTATTAGAATTAATATTGTTTCCCAAGTTTAAGTGTGAGGTACTTTATGTTTGTTTGTTGACTACCTAAATAGCCCTTTAAATAAATAAAAAAGTTGATATTTCTGATATGTTTGACACAGTGAAAAACAGCCTGGGGTCAAATTGACCCCAAAGGACACCGACATTAAACATTGAATGGGGTCAAATTGACCCGAAAGGTAACAGGAGGGTTAAACATTCTGTTTAGGATGAAGATGTATTAATGTTCCATATGGAAGAAAACTGCTAAATAACTGCTGAGTTGCAGCACCATTGAATAGAAGAATGTATAAATGTATATATCCGTCTTTTGTCATAAATCTCTATGTTCTCACAAAATATACCGAGAATATCGGTAATATGTGATTAATCATGATTAATCCACAAAAACCTGTGATTAACCCGATTAAAAATTGTAATCGTTTCACAGCCCTAGTATATATATACATATATTTATGTATATATATACACATATATATATTTATATATATATATATATACATACATATATATACACATATATATATGAAAATAAATAACAGTGGGGCAAAGCAGCATGGATGAGGGAAGTGTGAGTTTTTAGCTCATGCTGGAGCATTCTCTGTGTCCTGGATACCTCTTCTTATGTAGTCTATGGGATAAACATGTGAATATTACACGATGGAGAGCTTACTAAAGGATGTGGCAGTGAGGAGAGGGGGAAGCGTTAACTGCACATCGACGCACCGCTCGCAAGTTTCAGTCAAGATGCGGCCCGATATCAGACTTTATGTTTCACATCGTTACCAACAATTTAAACTGCAAATGTAAGTCCGCGTTGTGCTTCTGAGGCTCCTTGTGGAGATGGACGACGTCTCTTGGAACATCTTTCTGCACGGGGGATTTACCTCTCGATAAAGATGCACTCGCAAAAGAAGGAACCAGGTCAGCCTTGAAACTTGAGACACTGTTTTTCTCACCTTTCCTCCTGCTTGGTTTTCGTCTTATTTTCCTGTTTGTCTATCTTGGCCTCCGTCCTTTTGGATCTGACACACAACCACAAGAACAAACGTTTGTGTTATTGATAGACAGGACACAAGAAAGTACACAGTTTGTGTTGAGAGTGCAGAAACCTCAAAAAGTAACTACACGCCAAAGCTGACCGAAAAGTACGGTCTGTGGCCATATTATCATGTTATCACATGACGAGACCAAATTATCACGACATGACAAAGTGACAGTGTCATCCAACCAGGATTGACCATAAAACCTGAACATAACTATCTCAAACTTAAAGCCTATACTGACATCAGGACAGCAGGAAGTCTCTACACCTTCCGCCGGAAACAAAAAACACATCTTTTCCGACTATATCTGGATTAAAACACAGATTAGCACTTCAGTGGCACTTAAATGGCTCTTTCTCATGTTATTACTCATGTTATTACTTATGGTATTACTCATGTTATTACTTATGTTATTACTCATGTTATTACTTCTGGTATTACTCATGTTATTACTCATGTTTTTACTTATGGTATTACTCATGTTATTACTTATAGTATTACTCATGTTATTACTCATGTTATTACTTATGGTATAACTCATGTTATTACTTATAGTATTACTCATGTTATTACTCATGGTATTACTCGTTATTACTCATGTTATTACTCATGTTATTACTCATGTTATTACTCATGTTATTCCTTATGGTACTTTTGTAGTTTGACTTTCTTGAAGAAATGTTACTTTCTGTATTCTTGTTGTTCTTAGTTTGTACTCTTGGTTGATGCACTTATTGTAAGTCGCTTTGGATAAAAGCGTCTGCAACATGACATGTGATGTAATATATTGATAACTGACAAAACACAGATACAACTCTCTCGTCATCAAACAGACTTATTTCCAACTACAAATCCGTGGGGATCTACCACCGCCGCCATTCTACAGACTAAAGCGTGTTGAGAAGGTGAAATACAGCTGCATATCTCAGAAGGTCAAATATTTATGGAAACATAATTGAAAGGGGTTGAGTAAGAGAAACGGGATCAGAGTTAAACATACAAAACTCAGGAAGCAGATTACCCACAAAACCTGATATACATCAAAAGAATTCAACCATTTACTGTAGATAAGTTTTTACTTCTCACGAAATGTGTGACTTAGGAATTGTTCTCATTGAAATACCACTTGTTGTTATTGTTAGTGCGTATCCTATTTTATTCATTTCACTCGAACAGACGGGTTTCCCTCCTCCTTTAGCATGAACACATAATGAGTGAAGTCGTATTTGTTTCCTATAACAAAAGGCCATCGTATACAGGACTGTCTCAGAAAATTAGAATATTGTGATGAAGTTCTTTATTTTCTGTAATGCAATTAAAAAAACAAAAATGTCATGCATTCTGGATTCATTACAAATCAACTGAAATATTGCAAGCCTTTTATTCTGATTTATTGCTGATTATGGCTTACAGCTTAAGAAAACTCAAATATCCTATCTCTAAATATTAGAATATCATGAAAAAGTATACTAGTAGGGTATTAAACAAATCACTTGAATTGTCTAATTAACTCCAAACACCTGCAAGGGTTTCCTGAGCCTTGACAAACACTCAGCTGTTATAAATCTTTTTTTTTACTTGGTCTGAGGAAATATTAAAATTTTATGAGATATGATTTTAGAGTTTTCTTAAGCTGTAAGCCATAATCAGCAATATTAAAAGAATAAAAGGCTTGTAATATTTCAGTTGATTTGTAATGAATCCAGAATGCATGACATTTGTTTTTTTAATTGCATTACAGAAAATAAAGAACTTTATCACAATATTCTAATTTTCTGAGACAGTCCTGTAAGTACTCTATACATGCAGTTGTGTGATGCAAACACTTACCCAGAGTTCCCACACTTGCAGCAGCAGAACAGGCAGACCAGGAAGGCGATGATGAGAATCCCACCAAATACGGACAAGGTGATTATCAACGTCTGGAAGTTCACTGCAGACCGAGGCAGAGAAACACAATGACCAACGACTTCCTTCCAATGGCACGATCACACATATCACTCTGATCTCTGCATGTACGTTTCAAGGTGACTTCAATGTACCGCAGCACTCTCAACCTCTTGTGATGGTCGATTGTAATGTTATTCTTAGAATTTGAAAAAAAAACAGTCCACAAGTCCTAAAATCAGCATGCACAAAAATAAAATGTAAATATTTGAAGTAGTTCTTGTTTCAAAATGTTGAATAACCCATGTTCAACATGGGTTATTAAACATTCTCCTGCACTCTGACTTTGAGGTGCTTGATAAGACTCGTTCCTTTGTTATCTTGTTTGAATTTGGCTACTACGACCTTGAAATATGACTGTATGAGACTATTGGTGTATGTATGCATGCATGCGTGTATATATTTAAAACAATGTATTATTACAGTACCCTAAAACTATAATATGTACTTATTTACAGGACCTAAATGCCTTAAATGAACATATTTTCATTGATCTAATTCTGTTTCTCTTGCCGTGCCATTTTAAAAAGATGTCTTTTTGTGAGCTTTAGTTTACGACCTCTCTTCCAGAAGTTTTTTACGAATGCATATCTGTATATGGAGATATAAACGTGTGTGTGTGTGTGTGTGCACTCTCTTACTCCAGCAGAGCCCCCAGCGTGCGTCATACAGTGGGCAGAGTGCGTGGGGTGGAAGGATGGTCTTCACTGGATACGTGATACACCTCTTGTTTGTGATGCACCACAGGCACTGTCAGAATGTACAAACACAAAATCGCTTCAATAACATTTGAACAAGCAATGTATGGTAAAGTATTCAGGGAAAATAATATAATACACACAAAGTAGAAAACAGAGGAGGAGGAGATTAGGAATGGATGACGGATTAGTTACTCCCCAAACCAGTCTAACAGGTGTGAAGGTGGAGCCACTGGCTATTTCCTCCACCCAAAACAAAGATCTTCTTCCACCTAGAATATTTATTTTCACCCAGCCACACTCACACACTCACACACCCCCCCAGATTTACCGTCACATTTTTTAGACAATCCTGGCAGTTCGTCGCGTTCTTCGCCTCACAAGCTGTGGGGGGGTAAAGGGTAAATAAGGGAGTGAACTCAGTCAACATGGGAGCTGTCAGAGTTCCAACAATGTGGCTTCACAAGAGAAAGTTGTCCAATATGAGCTGGAAACACCATGAGAAGCAGATTAAATGTGGCCTGTGGGGTTCTTAACGACTCCTAATCCTCCTGAGGCATTTTCCATGGAGACACATCCCAGTGAACAGGCTTCAGACCAGTCACGCTATCAGCTGACTGCACAGGAGAACAACATCTCGGTGGGTGTAACAGGAGACCATGTTTCTGTCTAATTAAAAGTGTGAACCGTCTCGTTCTTTTGCAGTGGGCTTGTTTGTTGCTCCAGGTTTTTTTATTCTGAAACAGAAATCCTGAGACATTGTTCCTGCTGAGGTTAAAAAAACAACAACACAAAGATATGGAACTAACAAAGGCTCAAGCATATAGAGCTGATATAGCCTGAACCAATATGTTCTCTATATTATGATAAAATACACTTGAACCAGAAAATACAAACAAGGGAATATGATACAGGACTAAAACAGCTCAAACATGAAGTGTTTTAGTTGCTCTGTATCCAGTTTCATTCTGATTATTCAACAAAGTGAAGCTAAAACAATACAGTCCTAAAAAGAGAACGAATATTGTAACTCATGGACAAAGAAAAGCTTCACTAAAGCAGGTGAGGATTCGTAAAGCAATTACAGTACAAATGGAGATGTGATTTTGAGCAGCCATTGATTCCTCAGCCGCCTCAGAGTCACGGATCCCCTCTCCTACCTTGGCCAGGTGCGGAAGTCTGAGCGAAAGCAGTCACCAGACCCAAGAGGAGCAGGAGAGAAGCGGCGGCGATCCGAGAACCCATCATCCAGCCGCTGAGACGCAGATTATTCCAAATGCTCGTGCTGAGACTTTTCGTCTGGGAAGAATTGGAAAAACCCGTGAGCTCAGAAACCGGAAATGTTTTGGATGCTGAAACTCGAAAAGTGAAGTTGCCGAGGAGGAACCAAACCCTGAATCTCGACGCACATTACGCAGCAGCGACAAGAGGGAGGGAGGCGTGTGTGCGCGCGTGCGTCTGCGCAGTCTTGTCTTTTTAATCAGTTGGCTAGTACTTTAGATACTGAAGTTAAAAAAACCAAGGAAGCAGTATAACAAATACTCCCTTGCAAGTAAAAGTCCTGCATCCAAAGTGAAACAAATTAATACGTAAAAATGCCTTCTCTCATTTTTCTATATATCCATGAGTGGTATCAAAACTATATATATATATATATATATATATATATATATATCTATATAAAAATCTTATCCTAAAATCTCAAACTGTTCCTTTCATCTGGAAAGCAACTATCAAGCTGTTACCTAAAAATAGAGGTATGTTAAGTATAATGTTGCCCCCTGAAATGCAGAGGAAGTATAAAGTAGCATAAAGGGGAAACATAAATGGACCATAGTGCTGAAAGGAAAGTCCTTAGTTCCTTAGTTTATGTGTCAAAATAAATTCACAAAGACGACATGAAATAGAGGACAATAATTCCAATAATTTATTAAAGCATAATTTTGTAAAGCCAGTTACAAATGAAAAAAGAATAACACACGTATCTCTCTCTCTTTCTCTTTTCTTTTTTTTCATAACCAGCACAATGTTTAATATGTAAATGATGATAATAAGCATAACGTGAGAAAGGAACGGAGCCCCACCTCGCCGCCTGCGGCTGATAACAGGACCCGCTGTGATGAAGTTGCCCTTGGAAACAGATTTGCGATCAGAAAATTGAACTTCAATTTATTGTGGATGCTGATCACATTTCAGCATCACGGGGAAACTTCTTCCTCCTCAGTGCAATATCAGTGACAGACAGAACCATAGATGTAAAATAACTGAGCAGACAGGTTCCTCCTGAATTATGGCTTGTGGGTTCTCTGGTTTTCTTCTCATTTTAGCCCAAACTAAAATAACCTCAAGTTAAAAAAGGAACCTGTCAGAGAGTTCTGCTTATTCTAACTCGAGGCAGGATCCCAGCGGGACATGCAGCCAGGGCCGAAGATACCGTTGATGACTCTGAGGTCATGTCCTTGGTGTTCTTGTGGAAAGGGAGTTTGAGTCCAACTTTACATGAGAATCTAGCAGGCCATAACTAAATATTGACAACAAAAACTAGTTTCGGGAACCTTCCCTAAAAACAAATGAGATAATAAGTTGAACCACCTCTGGATATTAGAGTTTTCTTTACTTAATGGTAATCCAGTTTTAATATTTGCTTCAACACTTTGTTTACAAAGATGTGTTATCACGATGCTGCTGTCTCTCTGCGGTGTGTCTGATGAAATAACTGACTTCACTTTCAGTCCAAAAATATACACATACACACACACACACACACACACACACACACACACACACACACACATGACTGTCAGCATTCTCAGTGCACAATTAGAACCACCTCTGAGCCCATATCCTCACAGTGTCTTATCTGTTCCTCTTACACTGAAAAAAATTCGAATTTTTTTGTACACATTATCCTCCCAAACACATCTTGCAATACATACAGTACAAGAAGAATGAAATAACGCCTAGCCCTAATAATCCCATGCTTTTCCATTTAACTCACAATCACGACACCATTCTTTGCAAAGGTTAGTCATGTAAATACGTCTTATTTCCAAGGAATACACTCATTACAAACACTTCTCTTTTCACTTTTCAACTGTTACACCATAAATACACTCTCTCTCTCTCTCTCTCTCTCACACATACACACACACACACACAGCAGCAGCATTCCAGACACAGCACTTCAGGGTGGTTAAGATAGCAGAGGACATACAGTACAGTAATACTAGTAGTATTAGTAATAAAAGTCATATGTTCAGAAACAAATTGGAAACACAGACACACTGGCGCTCTTATGCATTGTTTTTCAAGTCACTGATCTTAATAAAGAAATAAAGTGAATAGCATGAGCACACAAGATATATACAATATTGTATATGGCTCCAATTACTGCCGCAGAGTGAGTCCCACAGGTAACAACAATGATAAACTCATTAAAACACTGGAAACATGACCACCACAGCAGCCCGTCTCAATATAGTCTGTGTTTTTTACTATTAAATTCTCTGAGTCACATTAATGGCACAGCCAGTGAATGATGAACAGTGTTGTCATCATATTCAGAAATACAGTGGTCATTATTCACACCATTCACTTGCATGTATTTTACACGAGAGGTGTCACATTGCATTTAGTATGGCATCTATATACTGTACAGTGGAGTGGCCACTGAAAGATTCAATAATAACTCTTATAATGCGTGATATACAGTATAAAACAATGCATGTTGGTTCAGTTTATGTGTACATGTGTGTGAATATACAGTAGATATATGTAGTGTGTGTTAAATGTATACATAGATAGGGACATGTTTGGACTCATACTATATGGTTGATATTGCTCTCTTTGTCGAGTTAAACGTGACCGCAGAGCCTCCAAAGCAAAACCTCTACTGTTTTTTCCCTCAAGAATATCTATTTGATATTGTTCAGAAATATGTAAACGCCGTTTCCTTTGGCTTGGTTTTCTCCTTGTGGCCACACGGTGGCGCTGACGAGTGAACACCGAGCTCAGTTTCCCCTTTAGAAGAACCACCACTGAGTCCTTTTTCTCAGTCATGAACAGATGTGACACCGCTGATGAACGACAGAGAGAGAAAGAGAAAACGACAGAGAGAAAGCAAGAATCTAGCATAACGACTCGATACCGACGGCAAACAAAAGGTGCAACAGGAGCGAGGACACGCGACGGGAAAGAGAGAGACTCTGGAAATTGGAGGAGTGAGAAAGAAAGAGATTTAACTGAGAAAGTGTGGCTTGGCAGTGCACTGAGGGAGGGTGGGGGGCACTTGGGACGGACTGGGATCGGACGGCTGAGTTGTGCTTGTGAGTTTCGTCCAGAAAGGGAAGCGGAGAGGAGTTCGGCGTGTGCTTGAACATCGACATGCAGGACTACAACTGGCAGGTGATGAATTTGAAGAGGCCGTCCCGGAACACAGGTTCTTCTCATTGTCATGCGTGTAAAAAGATCCCTCTCCCCTCATCACGGGTGAGACCCAGGCCCAGTAGAGTGTGCATTTTTTCTTCAGAGTCCGCCTCCATCTCGTCCATCGCTCTTCTCTGAGGAACAGCTGCCGGTGCGACTGCCTCCATCACAAAACTACCAACCGATGCGTCTCGAGGCGCCGGCCGCCCCGGGATGAACCGAGGGCTCGGACCGATCACCTGACCCAGGAACTGGTTATGCTGGTCACCGACATGATGCTGCAGCGCTTCTTTACCACCATGTTGATGTAGGCCCTCATGATTTTGGTGATCTCCCCGACCTAAAGAGAGAAATCATGTGGTGGGTTAATATGTGTCCGGATATCGCTGGGATTAAATAATCATGTGACGGCAAAATTAAAGAGGTAGTCGTATAGCAAATTTAAATTTGCATTTACATAACGTTAGTGGATTGAAAAGAATGAAAACAAAAAAATAGAAAATCAGCAACAGGGTCTCAAAGAAGTGGGTCAATCAGACAAATAAAAAGTCCTCTCCGATATGAAAAATAGAAAAACAACACTTAAAATACAACTAAATAACAAAAATGACGAGAGTGTCACGCCGGCACCGACTTAATGATTTTATTTACTTTCCAAGTCGGATCCATCAGGTCAAAAGATAAAATAATGTTGACCTTTTCATGACCTTGACCCGATCAATCCCAAAATCTAATCAAATGGTCCCCGGATAATAACCAATCATCCCACCAAATTTCATGCGATTCGGTTTAATACTTTTTGAGTTATGCGAGGAACACGCATACAAATAAATAAATGAATAAATAAATAAATACACAGCGATCAAAACATAACCTTCCGCATTTTCAATGCGAAGGTAATAATGAATGAAGACTCACAAGCGGCGTCTCGAAGAACATCTCCCTCTCGTCCACGATCACCTTGTAGGTGCACGGCTGCGACGCCCCGAAGAAGGTGATGTGTTCGTACTGGAAGGTCTCCAGCGGCTTCGGCTCCCCGCGCTTGTACACGGACACGTTGTCAGCGCTCACGCTCAGCCACAGGTCGTGAGGGAAGCCGCCTTCTTTACACTGGAGAACGCAGAGGAAGCGCAGGAGAAGAGAAGAGAAGACGTTTCTCTTCGGGTACCTTTCTACAAACCTCTGCGATTCATCATCTCCTCTCGTTTTCTCACCTCCACATCAAACAGAGTGGATCCGTATCCAGGCCACTCCTTGACGACGCTCATGTATTTGAGCATGGCCTGATGCTGAGGCGTGCCCTGCAGCCGGGTCCACTTCTCCAGAACACTGGTCCGTGTGGCCGACGTCTCCTCCTTCACCCACATCTCCAGCATCTGCTCCTCCTCCACCTGCAACAGCAAGGAAACACTTTCACCCGCTGGAAATTAACTCTGGTCACTGCCTTGTGTATATATTTCGTTTCCTCTGTATATTTAGAATTTTAGTATTAGTATTTAGTATTGTTGTTGTGTTTTGTGATTTATTTTAGATGTATTATTAATGCTCTAATGTCCACCCGCTGCTATGATCCTGAAATGTGGGACTAATATAGGAATATCTAAACTAATCTAATCTATCCATGAAGAACACTCTAACTATCAATCGGATGGACAGACGGTCAGAAAGCGATCCAGTTTCTTGGGAGGTCCATCCGTCATTTAGTAAACCAGATGTTAATTTACTGAGTTTATGGGAATTCAGCAGAATGCATCAATCCATCACGGCCGACTGAAAATTATTTGAAACTGCAGCTGGAAAACGACAGCTCCGAATAAAACAACAGAATGCATATCTCTGTGTGGATGGAGTAAAATGATGGACGTCCAGTTCACCAAGATCTCCTGAGCCTCGACTACCTCAAGCAGATGGCTTAGCCGACACTATTTAACATCAAGCATGAATCATTGGTTTAATAATTTAATTGATGAGCTCAGAAAATTACATATTTCTGTCATGTAATGTTGAAAAATATATTGTGAATGAACTGAACTTTTTAAATATTAATTGTACTAATTGGAAGACATATTTTGTGAAGTTCTTTGAAACCCGAGTTGTGTACTTCTTTGCAATAAATGGGCCAAAGCTTTCCTTCCACCACTGACCTTCTGCTTCTTCAGGGACCCGGTCTTGAAGCTCCTCCTCAGGGTGCCGTCCAGGAAGCTCGGGGTCCTTCGTTTCTCGACCCCGGCCCCGACACCTCCCTGTAGTCCTGCGATTCCTTTCCCATCTCCTGCTCCTCCTCCAGCTCCTCCGGCCCCACCTGCTGCCCCAAGGCCCGGCTTGGTGGAGTGGACGATGCGATTGCGGAGACGTCCGATGGGATAAACGTTCCCCAGGCTCCAGCCGGCCCTCCCCGCCCCGTCGACGTGGAGGTACTGCAGGCGTAAAGCGGCCAGGTGCTGCAACGTCTCCTCTGAGCCCGGGAAGTGGCCGCTTATCAAAACCTCATGAGCCTGAGAGACAAAACGAAGACTTTCATCGAGTTCATTTCGTCACGGCAAGTAATACACTGATTTAATAACATTACATTCCCCAATATAGATGTGAAACATCACTTAATGGATCACATATGGTGAACAGAGGCTCTTAAACATTGAGCTTTTCGGATAATTATTCTTTTCTAAAACTTCAAGGCAACCAAATTTGCTTTGAAGAAATTATTACATATACATTTTTTTAAATTTAACTTGCAGAAAGAATAATTGGTAATAAATCTGTCTACCACAGTCAACAATCGGTTCACTTTTATTTTATTTTATTTTTAAATTATAAGACAATACATAGACATAACACCTAGAGGACGACGAAACAGTGGACACAACATCATGAAGTCAGAGTATTGTGGAAAAAAGAAAGAAAGAAAGAAAGAAAAATGCAGGTGTACATGTGTGCATGTGAGTTTAAAAAAAAAGAAGTTTATCAATCGGTTCACTTGATAAAGCCCCAATTAATTGTGGATCAATCCAGATGTTCTCCTTTGCCACAAACCTATATGGATTTATGAAATGAACTCAAGTAATCACGAGTACTATTAATGTTCAGAGAGAAACACATGACCCCGTTTAAATTGTGAGAAAGTAATGAGCAATGAATAACTCGTTCCTTCTTTTCAAGTGTTGTGTGTGAAAGCTCACCTGCTCAAACATGAAAGCAAACTCCACTCCTTCTTCTGGCATGCTCTCTATGTCCAAGAAGCAGTAGAGCTTGAAGTAGAGTTTCCATTCTCCTTCCTCCTCCTCTTCTTCACTACCTGCCAACCTGATCAAGCAACGCCATTGATTAAAACACTCCACTAGCCCATTGGAAATACCTCTAAATCCGCATTTAGACCATATAGAGATATGCATACCTCTCAAACTTAGCCAGAACATCGGCCACGATCACTCTGCTCTCCAAAGCTCGGTCTGTGCAGGCGTTGTGCTCAAACAGAGAAAACAGGTTCTTGCTCTCCTCCATCGCCAGACCTCGGATCAGCTTCTCCACAACCTGCGACATCAAGACACCCACCAGTTTGTAACCGCACTACAGTTCAAGCCCCGGCTCGTGTACAGGGTCATAAAGTGAGTGAGAGGAGGACGCGTCACTTTGTGGGAGTGTATTCATGTGTGCACCTCTCCAGCCGTGGTGTGCGAGTTGATGGAGATCTTGCAGGAGCCTCCTCCGTGGCAATAGACGGTGGTGCTCATCTCCTGTCTCGCCAGCAGGGCGGCGATCTCCTCCTGAGAGGGAACAAACTCACGAGCCTTGGTCTTCTTCAGGGATTCCCCGACGAAGCTGGTGTAACGCTCGATCTCCGTGCCGGGATAACGCTCTCGCACCCTGAGTGGGATCATAATTGTTACACAGTCACTCGATGAGGGATTCATCGCCCCAAAAAAGCCCATTCCATCATGCAGACCTCTTGAGGTGGAAGCGGAGGTATCTGAGGATGACTCGACTGGGCAGGAAGGTGCAGCTCATGCAGGTGAGAAGATGCCAGTGTGCCCGATTGGCTGGGCTGTTGGGCTGAGGCACGTGATTGGTCTGCTTGATCACCTGACAATATACCTGAAACACAGAAATGCGTTGGGGGTTTTCTGATTAAATCAACATTAAATGGCAAACAAACATGTCAGACTTCTGAAGAAACATATTTACTATATTATTATATACATAATCTTAATATATATATATATATATATAAATATACACATTATATTAAGATACACTACGCACCACTGTTTCTCCATTAAAAAAACTACAAGAATAAGAATAATATAATAACTTTATTTATATAGCACCTTTAAAAATAATGTTTACAAAGTGCTCCACAGACAAATGGAATAGCAAGAAACCAATATTACAATTAAAAATATATATTAAAATTAGAATAAAATTAAAATTAAAATTACAAATTAATTAAAAACAAAATTAATTAAAATTGAATTAATTAATTAATAGTTCTACATTACAAATACTCAGTAGATAAAGCACCTCATCCCTGAGAGGGCGCAGGTCCTGGCAGGTCTGCAGGATGCCCTGAATGATGGGCACCGTGTCTGCCAGCGTCTCCATCTCCTGCAGCGAGTTGAAGACCCGCACCGCCTCATCCTGCAGGCTGGCATAGCCCTGCTGCCGTTGAACTGCACACAGAGGAACAGCAACAGGTGGACAGAAACAGAAAAGAAGAAGGAACAACATGTGGCTTATGGATATCACCAGATATGACGATATGGTACCATCATTGATATTCAGCCAAAACTCTGTTCTTTATCTTTCTTTCTTTTTATTTGTGCATACAGTTACATTGAAATGCCTGGGTTTGACCTGCAAGGTTCAAGGTTTTTTTATTTGCCATCTGTGCCGAGACCAGCAGGCCAGACACATCGGAATTATTTTTGCAGTGCTCTCCAAGTCAACAGAGGTACAAAAACAAACACACTATAATAATAATAATAATAATAATAACAACAGGAATAATAATAGAAATATAAAAAAGTATTTTGTTTAAAACACTGTACAAAAACACACTGTACATAGTGTGGTAAAAGTATATACAGTATTAAGTACGGGAACAGGTTATCAACTTAAAAAAGGAGAGTGCAGAGATAATAAATAGGTAAGTAGGCTAGTGCTGTACCTAGCTTGTAAAAAGAAAGAGGGGGAAGGGGACAGTTATATGGGGATATTGCACATGTTCAGATGTTGGGGGAAGGTTGTGTAGGATATTGCACTGATTGTAGTATTGCACATTTTTTTCACATTTCCACAGAGTGCACATTTCTCAATAGTTCTGTTGTGCCATCAGTCTGACTGTGGCAGGGAAGAAGCTGTTGCAGCATCCTGCATGGGAGCTCTTAGTGTACAGGTGTAAAGGTGTTTAGTGTTAGGTTGTAATAGTTTATTTTGATAACATCTGCAGAGGTCTTATGTTTTAAATTAATACATATAAAAAGATATTATAATAGAAAATATTAGGGAGAATATTGATATTGTTATTAATGTATTATGAAGCATAGGGGTAATGTTTACTCTATGCAAATGTAAATGGCAAGAATTAATGTATATTGCATGAGAGTGACTATGTTAGTATTATAGATTGACGAAGCCGGTTGAATTCCGTCGAGTGACTTACAATAATAACGGACTTTTATTGTGAAAGTGACTTTAATGCGGACAATAACAAGACGGGACTCTTATTGTGAAAATACTTGTTTAGCGACTTGACCGGAAGTGACGTTTTGACCGGGCCGGGGACATTGAGTATAAAACTCAGTGGATTAGAGAAATCGGCTCTCTTCCACAGGTATTCTCGACGCCGGAAGGAGGGCGGAGGAGCCGATGAGGACCACGATCGTGAGGCCTTGAATGTTTGTTTACCCTTCCTGCCATTAAATGTTGAGAACTTAATCCACGCGCGTCCGGAAGCCTGTTTTCCATCATTTGCGAAGTGCCCAGTTTCAGAAGTACTTAACATTAGGTTGCTGAGTTCTACTTACGGCTGGGTACCTCTCCGTAAGGGAGCGGCAGCAGAGGGGAGTGCAGAGGATGCTGAGTGTATCTGAGGATGGGGTTCCTCCTGTACATCTGCTCCACGATGTCTGGGTTCACACTGTTCTCCTGAGGGGTCGAGAAGAGGTCAAATCCAACTGAGGAGTCATTGTGTGTTGATGCGTTTTAAAATCCTTGCTTAATAGCTACGTGTGTTCGACCTTGATGTCTCTGATGAGCTGCAGAGTCGGGGTCTCTATGGGGGTCTTGCTGTCTATGACTCCCTGTATGGCAGCGGTCCACCTCATGGCCTCGTTCAGCATCTTGGTGTAGAGGCGGTAGGAGTGCTTCCTCCCGTACACAATGATGTTCCAGTAACCTGCAAAATGAGGATTCAGTCAGCGATGTAGAGCCAGAATGATCTCTTTATGTGGTCTCAAACCTCCCACGTCTAATCCAGGATTAAACCCGCCCCTTTCTGCCCTCTCCTTCCCTTCTCCGTCCCCACCTGTCTCCCTGTGCACTCGCTCATCCGGCTGAATGACAGCGCAGAGGGAGTTAAGGACCAGCGTTCCCATCTTGGAGGAGCTTCGCTCGGAGCTCTTGTAGTAATCCAGGGAGTTGTGGGTCAAAACAAACCAACGCTTCTTCAGTTTCAGGGAGGTGCTCTTCGCATTCGTCTTCATCTCCTTTTGAAGCCAGCCTGGAAGGTGACGAGTCAGGAGGAGAGAGGGGAGGGGAAGCGGAGGAAAGATGTTATGTGTCCATCGAGGAACCGCATAGCTAATTATCCAAGTCATCATTTATCCCCAAGGCTATTTATATTGTGAAATAATCTCATATTGAGTTAATTGTGAGCCAAAATATGTCACATAGGGTCCTAAATACTTAGCTTCTGAAAAACCTTTGTGATATTACTTCTACTTATCCATATCTTTCTGAATGGTAAGTGTTCTGCATTGTAAATTCCTGTCTCTTTTACGGCCCCAACAAACACTTACAAAACATCTATACCTGACACTATAAGTCACTATTTCATTTTTTTTTTAAAGGTGAAATGAGTTTCCACCTCTGACGAGGAACTCCTGTCCGTCTATCCGGGCGTCTCCTTTGGGTTTCTGCAGCAGACTGATCCAGTGATGCATCTCCTCCGGCGTGTCGCTGTTGCAGTGGATCACACGGTTGGCCGTAATGATGACAAAAGAGTTGGGCCTGCAAAGGTCAAAGGATATTTTAAAAATAAAAACAAACACTGTGATATACTTCCGGACACTTCAGGGTTGACTGCATGTTGGGTCTTCCCCAAAAGGATGGGTCTTTTGGGATCAGAGTCAAATTCTGTTTAATTTTGAATTGCCAGCTTTAGTCACATTCATCATGGTCTATTGACACGACCCTCAGGGGATAAATGCTTTCTCTAGGATCAGAACAATTATTATAACGAGCTTTTATCTTCTGATTTGAAATTCAAGCAATTTGGAAAACATGAAAAAATAATAAAATGGTCCTCAACATGCAACGTGAGTCCGCATTTCCTTTTTTAAATTATATATATATTTTTAAATGTGTTTATTTGATTTTCTTTTTTTTCCCCTTCAAGGAAGAACAAGTTACAAATACAGGAAACATAAAAAACACGCTACCAGACAATAATAAAATTAAAATAATGCTACAAATAAAATACATTATATAAAATGACACTCAATACTGGATGGTACATTTGGGGTATTTAGACAGGGGGGTGCTCAGGGATTGTGCAGGGGTAATGACTGTAAGGTCACCTTTTTTTAAATTATTGATCCAACTTACCGATCGGGGTTGTCTGAAGCACAAACGGAGTCGATCAGCCCCACGTCGAGAGTTCCCTGAAGGACAAAAGGAGGGCGAGAAGAATTTATAATGTGAATCTTCGGAGCACGATTGCTTCTTCAGGGACATGTTATATATTATAATGTGATATAACTCAACATAAAGCTCTTAACTTCAGAGACACCTTTAAAGTTTAAAGTTGCCCTATTGTCCTTAGTGGGAAAAAATATCTGCGTAAAAAAATGCCATAAATATAATATATATATATAATATATCAATATATAAAAAATATAAATATAACTTCTCGTAAGCAACATGAGTAATGATCACAAGTACAAATATTCATTCATCTTTAGAATTTAAACCCTTTGAATGTCAGTTTGCAACTGTTTTTTATGAAGAATAAAGCACCACACTTATATATAATTGTCTGGATACCAAATGCGAGGGGAATCTGGGATATGTTAATAATGATCGGCAATATTTATTTGGATGCCTTGCATTAAACACATAATACAGCAGCAATGCCCCTGGGGATTTACAGCCACGGCTATAAAATATTATTATTATAATAATGATGCTCTAATGGGCAGATTTCCAATTTTTTTATTTTGTAAGTCCAATTTAAGGTTTTATATTAAGACCACAAGTGAACTATGTTGCCAATGTAAAGACACTATTTAGTAAAAAGCCCTGGTGATAAAGCCCCACTGACATCAGGACAGCAGGAAGTCTCTTCATCTTCCGCCGGAAACTAAAAACACATCTTTTCCGACTATATCTGGACTAAAACACAGATTAGCGCTTCAGTGGCTCTTAAATGACTCTTACTTATTACTTATGGTACTTTTGTAGTTTGAGTATCTTGAAGAAATGTTACTTTCAGTATTCTTGTTGTTCTCAGTTTGTACTCTTGGTTGATGCACTTATTGTAAGTCCCTTTGGATGAAAGCATCTGCTAAATGACATGTCATGTGATGTGATGTAATGACAGACAAGGGTTAAAATCAGGTCACATTGTACAGTAAAAGCCACAGAGCGTGAGGAACAACTTATACACATAACCGGCTGAGTCGTGATATTTTGAGAGACTGACCACGGCGTTCTTTGGGTTGGCCTGTTCGTGGGACATCTCCATCAGCTGCTCAGGAGTGCACACTCGCACTTTACTGAGCACATTAAACCAGCCGCTGCACGGGAAGAAAGAGGGCGTCGTCACAGGTTTATCTACTCAGTCGCTGACGTTATCGATAAAATCCCTCGAGTCGCCGCACCTTGCGTCCTCTGGTGACTCAGCAAACACCTGATAGGTCCTCTCGTCCGTCACGAGGTTCAGAGCGTTCTCCTTTTCGTGATTATTCACGATCTCCCTGCAAGAACACAAAAAGGGCACAGCTCAAAGATTCAGATGTTATATAGTTAGACAAACAGTGAATAAAGAGGAGTGTGTGTGTGTGTGCGTGTGTGTGATCTCACTTGGCAGCTCGGATGTCGATGGTTCCCTTCAGCTTCTCCTCGCTGTCGTTCTCGTAGTACATCAGTTTGCTGTCCCTCAGTACAAACCAGCGCATCTTCCAGTTCCTGAGGTCAAACAGACACAATAAAAACAAAGGCGAGACAATGCATCCCAGGCATCACATGGGTTTATGTCATGTGACTCTATAACTGACTCATGTACTTATTGGACTTTATTTCTATCTAGAATACAAAGTGAATTTTAAACATCTATGTTAAGCTTTATTTTGATGTACTTTAAGATTGTGTAGTTGTAGTAATCGGATTAGTTAATGTTCCAAATAAAATATATATATATTTATAAAAGATCACTTTTAGGACTTCGGAATAAATAACTCATATCGAGCATTATGGGGGTCGGCTGTAGCTCATGGAGATGAGGGGTCGTCCCGCTACCACAAGGTACCCGGCTCGATGCCCGCTCTCCCCATAGTCTGCATGTCGAAGTGTCCTTGAGCAAGGCACTGAACCCCCAGTGGCTCCCCGCGTGCTTCACTGCAGCCCAATCATCCTTAATAACTAAGGAGGGGTCAAATGCAGAGAAGAATTTCCCCATGGGGATCAATAAAAGTGTATATACATATATATATAGTGTTTTTGATCCTGAGTTATTATGTTATGTGTCATCATTTATATTAGCATAGTGTAATTAGAGGAGGTTGTTTATGGCAGAATAAAACCAAAACCAAGCATGAAACCTCTTTTCTGAAAAATATCTCCTTTTCTGTTTTTTTTCCGGCAGATTAAGTAGAACTAGGACTTGAGAAGTACAATCTCAGTAAGGTCAAAGTGCATCAGCTCGACGGGGACATTGCAGCCTTCCATCACTGCAGAGGACTCAAAGCCACGGATTAGACACACATGTGATCCCGACCCCTCGACGGGACACACAGAACGTTCTCAACGCCGAACCGGAGAGCACTTCCACCCGAGATTGTGATGTAAAAGCATGCAGGCTGCACTCAGTAACAACTACAACAACCTCCGGGAGAGGGTGGAGAGGCCTCCGCCCTTCTTGTGGAGCCAGCCGGACTTGAGAGACTCTTGTTTGGACCGGAACCACATGAAGGTTTCATCCTTCAGCACACACCAGCGCCTCCTCCACGGGATCATCAGACCGGCTGAGGGAGCAGAGGAAACAATCACTGTCGGGAAAACACGTTTTAACGCTTTGATCGTTGTGGTTCACGCCTGAGAAACAGCGACGCTCACCCTTCATGTAGAGGTAGCCATGGAAATAAGGGGGTCCGTTCCCATTGAGCAGGGTCACTCTGCCATTCGTCACTTCTTCATCGGTGTCCATCATGCCGTCGTGTTCGTCGTCACTGTCTGCATACTGCAACATCATACGATGACATCACTGGTTTATTTTATAAAACGACAAATCAAACAAGAAAAAGGGCGTCGCAGGACGAGACTTCTGATAAACAGAGTTCATTCTTTGGGACAGCCGCCGAGTAGCTGCTCTACATATCTGTCACACTCTGTGTGTGAGGACGCGTGTGAGTGTGTGTGAGTGTGTGTGTGAGGACGCGTGTGAGGGCGTGTGTGAGTGAGTGTGTGTGTGAGGATGCGTGTGAGGATGCGTGTGAGGATGCGTGTGAGGATGCGTGTGTGAGGGTGTGTGTGTGTGTTTGAGTGTGTGAGTGTGCGTGTGAGATACGTGTGAGGATGTGTGTGAGGATGTGTGTGAGAGTGTGTGTGTGAGGATGCGTGTGAGGGTGTGTGTGTGAGGGTGTGTGTGTGTGTTTGGCCTCCTCTGTCCTATCTGCTCTCCCCTCAACTGACTGCTTCTCACTCATGCATCCTAACTCTGCCTCCTCTCTTCCCTGTCTTCATCTCTTGATTCTCTTTGTCCTTTTAAGACACGACCGGTTCGGAAATCCTCTCCGGCTCCGTGGTTGTCGGACTGAGAGAGCCACCCTACGGCGGAAAGAAAATGGCGCAAATCGAATCAAGCGGAAGACTTGCTCTTCTATCAATCTTCTCTCCTCCTTCTCTTCCTCTATCTCTGCAGCCAAAAGCTCGTTCTACCTGACCAAAATTCAGTCTTCCTTCTCTAACCCCAAAAAACTCTTCTCTATCTTTTCCAACCTCCTTGATCCCCCTGGCCCCTCCTCCTTCCACCCTTTTGCCGAGCCACTTTGTCGACTACTTTACAAACAAGATAGACGACATACGCTCCTCCTTTACAAATCCATCTTCTATCACCTCACCAACACTAACTTCTTCATCCCCTCTTTCCTCTTTCACCTTGTCTCCCAATCAAGTTCTTAGCTTGGTGACCTCCGCCCGACCGACCACCTGCGCCCTTGACCCCGTCCCCCATTCTCCAGGCTATTGCTCCTGACCTTCTGACCTTCCTCACCCATCTTATTAACAGCTCCTCTCAACTGGCTGTTTCTAACTCTCTGAAGGAGGCGAGAGCCAACCCCCTCCTGAAGAAACCCCCGCTCCACCCGCCTGAAGTCAGCAACTCCAGACCGGTCTCTCTTCTTCCTTTCTCTCCAAAACTCTGGAGCGAGCTATCTTGAGCCAAGTGTCCTCCTATCTCCACAGTAACAACCTTCTTGACCCTCACCAGTCTGGATTCAAGGCCGGCCACTCGACAGAGACTGCCCTCCTTGCTGTCTCTGAGCAGCTTCACACTGCTAGAGCAGCCTCTCTCCTCTGTCCTTATCCTTCTCGACCTTTCTGCAGCATTTGACACCGTGAACCACCAGATCCTGATCTCTTCTCTTCAGGACCTGGGGATCTCAGGCACTGCACTCGCTCTTTCTCTTCCTACCTTAAAGACCGCACCTACGGGTAACTTGGAGAGGATCTGTGTCTGATCCTTGTCCTCTCACTACTGGGGTTCCTCAAGGCTCCGTCCTGGGTCCCTCCTCTTCTCTCTGTACACAAATTCTCTCGGCTCTGTCATTCGCTCGCATGGCTTCTCCTACCATAGCTATGCTGATGACACCCAACTGATCTTCTCGTTTCCACCGTCCGAAACACGGGTGGCGGCACGAATCTCTGCCTGTCTGACTGACATCTCTCAGTGGATGTCTGCTCACCACCTGAAGATCAACCCTGACAAGACTGAGCTACTATTCCTTCCAGGAAAGGCTCCCCACCCACGACCTGACTATCACCTTCAACAGCTCTGTGTTGGCCCCTACCCGGACTGCCAGGAACCTCGGGTGACACTCGACAGTCAACTCTCCTGACGGCCAACATCGCTGCGACGGCGTTCCTGTAGGTACATGCTGCACAACATCAGGAGAATACGTCCTCTTCTTACTCAGAAGGCGGCGCAGGTTCTGATCCAGGCTCTGGTCATTTCACGCCTCGACTACTGCAACTCCCTCCTGGCTGGTCTACCTGCTAAGGCCATCCGACCCCTGCAGCTCATCCAGAATGCAGCAGCTCGACTGGTCTTCAGCCTCCGAATTCACCCACACCACTGCGCTCCTCCGCAGTCTCCACTGGTTCCCGGTGGCTGCTCGCATCCGCTTCAAAACACTGGTCCTGGCGTGCGTGCTCTAGACGGATCGGGCCCGTCTACATCCGGGATATGGTCACACCGTACACCCGGCAACAGCCAATCGACTTGTTCCCCCTGCACCTCGAGCTAATCCCTCGAAATCCAGACTGTTTGCTGTCCTGGCTCCTCAGTGGTGGAACGAGCTCCCCACTGACATCAGGACAGCAGAAAGTCTCTACATCTTCCGTCGGAGACTGAAAACACACCTTTTCCGACTATATCTGGATTAAAACACAGATTAGGATTTCAGTGGCACTTAGATAGCACTTACTTATGGTACTTTTGTAGTTCGACTATGTTGAGGAAATGTTACTTCCTGTATTCTTGTTGTTCTTAGTTTGTACTCTAGGTTGAAATGCACTTATTGTAAGTCGCTTTGGATAAAAGCGTCTGCTAAATGACATGTAATGTAATGTAATGTAATGTGTGAGTGTGCGTGTGAGATACGTGTGAGGATGTGTGTGAGGATGTGTGTGAGAGTGTGTGTGTGAGGATGCGTGTGAGGATGTGTGTGAGGGTGTGTGTGTGTGTGTGAGTGTGTGAGAGTGTGTGAGAGTGTGTGTGAGAGTGTGCGTGTGAGGATGCGTGTGAGTGTGTGTGAGAGTGTGTGTGTGAGTGTGTGTGTGTGAGTGTGTGTGTGTGTGTGAGTGTGAGAGGATGCGTGTGATGATGCATGTGAGTGTGTGTGTGTGTGTGAGTGTGCGTGAGATGTGTGTGTGTGTGTGTGTGTGTGTGAAGATGTGTGTGTGTGTGTGAAGATGTGTGTGTGTGTGTGTGTGTGTGTGAGTGTGTGTGTGAAGATGTGTGTGTGAGTGTGTGTGTGTGAGTGTGTGAGGTGTGTGAGTGTGTGTGTGTGTGTGTGTGTGTGTGTGTGTGTGTGTGTGTGTGTGAGTGTGTGTGTGTGAGTGTGTGTGTGTGTGAGTGTGTGTGTGTGTGTGAGTGTGTGTGTGAGGATGTGTGTGTGTGTGTGTGTGTGTGTGGGGATGTGTGTGTGTGTGTGTCCTCACAGAGTCGGAGCTGCCTCTGTAGGACTCGACGCTGGTGTTGGTGCAGGTGGACTTCCTCGGGTGCTCTTCATCGGTCGCCGCGGCGCTCCCCCGGTTGCTCCCCGACGCGGAGCCGGACCCCTCCTCGTCCTCCTGGTCGTAGTCGGACTCGGTGTCGGCCGGCATGCTGTAGATGGGCTCCTCCCCGTCCCCGAGGCTCTCCACCACGCTCACCTTCCTCTCGCCGTCTGCCTTGGCTCCGTCTTTCTTCTCCCCCTCTCCTGGGGGAGGAGGAGGAGGAGGCACAAGGGAGCCGTCTCCAGGGGGAGGAGTTCCGGCAACAGCCGCGCCGTCAGCGTGGGGAGGCGGAGCAGGAGGCACCGTGCCCTCGGCAAAAGCAGGCGGAGGAGGAGGGAGGTGAGCGAAGACGTCCTGGTCGACGGGAGCGTCCGTCTCGGCGGGAGGAGGGAAGTCGGGCAGCGGGATGCACTCCTCCTCGGCGTGGAACCCCTCGTCCACCTCCTCCTCCTTCGACGCTCCCCCGGTGGCGCTCGCCGCTTTCGGCGCTCGAGCCTCGGCGGCGGCGGCGGCCACTCCCGGGGAGGCGTCCACGCCCCCGAAGTTCAGGTCGATGAGCTCCGTGGCTTTGCGCGACGCCTCCTTCTTCAGCCGCTCCAGCTCGGCGTCTCGCCGCAGCTGCAGCTCCTGCTTGGAGGACTCGCACAGCTGGGACACCTCGTCCTCCCTCTTCTTCTGCAGCCGCTCGATCTCTCGCTCCAGCTGCAGGATCTCCTCCATCTGCTGGGCCTCTCCCTAGAGGGGGGGCGAGAAGAGAAGGGGGCAGATTACGCACCAACATCCGCAGATTACAGATTATGTTAAAAACTCAAGTGTTTTTGGAGTCAAGGTATAAAAAACAACGCACTGGAGTAGAAGCACTTTCATCCGCCTTCTCCGCTCCTTCGCCCGCCGTCTTCTGCTCCTTCTCCTCTTGCTTCTTCTCTTCTTCCTCCCTCTTCTGCTTTTCCCCCCTGAGTTTTCGGACTCGCGTGCGCGCCACCTGCCCCCGCCGGTGCCTCTGCAGCACCAGCGCGGCCTGACGCTGCTTCACGAAGCGCCTGCGCTGCAAGTGCTTCCTGAAGTGCTTCTGGAGGGCGACGACGCTGGCGCGCACGCGGTGGAAGTGCTTCCTGAGAACAGAAAGGGTTGAAAACACAGACGACACGGCGAAGAAGCGTCACAGCTTCTTCCACAGAGCCGTTTCTCTTTTGAACTCTTCCCCCTCTGATCCTCACTACACCTCTCGATCCGCACCGCAGACACTTTATGCCATTTGTTGCACTCTCAAATCAATATGCACTGAATATTTTCACTAGTTTAGCAACCAGATAGTTTGTGTTTATATCTCCGCATTATTTAAATGTTAATTTCATCCGTCTACTGTTTAGTCTAATTTATCACCAATAGTACAGGTCAGGCCTCAAGCCGCCCTCTTGCAGAGCGCTTTATCTACTATAGTCTATATATACTGTATTTATTATGATACTTTCTGTTGCACTTCTGGTTGGATGCCAAACTGCATTTCGTTGCTCTGTACGTGTTCATATGTAATGACAATAAAGTTGAATCTAATCTAATAACAACTGGCGCCCGACATTGTGCAGGAATGGCCACACTTCCTGTTCCTATCCGGAGGTTCTTACTTGGCAGAGAAAGTGAGGAGGTGGGCTCGGATTATCATGGCAGCTTTGGATCGGACGTCATCTCTGTCTTTCTCTAAACGGTGCTCGAGATACTCTTTCATGAACACCTGCAGAACAATGGAGGAAGAGTAACCATTGTTACAAGTGGTGGTGGTTGACAACAATTCATAATAGCTTTCTGATGTCTGAAGACCACTAAATCTGACCTTGGTTTTGCCCAACTGCCACTCTTTCTTGGTCTTGTCATATTTGAGGAGAAGGTCTGTGCATCTCTTCTTATCATCTCCTGCTGATGATGATGATGATGATGATGATGATGATGATGATGTCTCTTTCGCAATGATTTTATACCTGGCAGAAAAGAAAGATATATTGTGAGAGATAAGAGAGATCTCAGCAAAGAAAAGGGAACACACACACACACACACACCTACCGAGAGGAGAAATCTTCACACACACACATCCTCTCACGCACACTCACACACATCTTCACACACACACACACACACACTTCAGAGACGCCTACCGAGAGGAGAAATCTTCACACACACACATCCTCACACACACTCACACACACACACACACTCACACGCATCCTCACACACACTCACACACACTTCACACACACGCACACTCACACACATCTTCACACACACACATCTTCACACACACACTCACACATCTTCACACACACACACTCTCACACACACACTCACACACATGACACGCATCCTCACACACACACACATCCTCACACACACACACACTCACACACACACACACTCGCACGCATCCTCACACACACACATCTTCACACACACACACACGCATCCTCACACACACACACACACACTCACGCTCCCTCACACACACACACACACACTCACGCTCCCTCACACACACACACACACTCACGCTCCCTCACACACACACACACACACTCACGCTCCCTCACACACACACACACACTCACGCTCCCTCACACACACACACACACACACACATGCATCCTCACACACACACACACACACTCGCACGCATCCTCACACACACACATCTTCACACACACACACGCATCCTCACACACACACACACACACACACACACTCGCACGCATCCTCACACACACACACACACACATCTTCACACACACTCGCACGCATCCTCACACACACACACATCTTCACACACACTCACACGCATCCTCACACACACACACACACACTCGCACGCATCCTCACACACACACACATCTTCACACACACTCACACGCATCCTCACACACACACACACACACACTCACACGCATCCTCACACACACACACACACACACTTCAGAGACGCCTACCGAGAGGAGAAATCTTTAAAGGTTCTGCGGACGGGGAACCCAGCGCGACGGATCTTCACAGTCTCCAACATCCCAGAATACCTCAGCTGGTTCAGGACGACTTCTGGGTCAAACACACTCGGATTCTATCAGGAAAATAAAACAGATTGCTGAGCCATGAACTTCACTCTGAAGTATCAGCGTTGATGTGAATTTGAGAACTGAGAGGAAGAGACAGACCTTTTTCATGTTGGGCTTGATGCAGCGGATGAAGAAAGGGTTGGACACGCTCAGGGTGGCCATGAGGGAATGGAGGGAGTCCTGAGGAGACCGAGCGGGGGACATATTCAAATGTGTGTGTGACCACCCGAAAAAGTGCATTTCTTCCCCATGGCAGTAAACAAATCGACCATAGTAACTCCTTCAATGATCGTTTCATGGATGAGAGGGAAAACATCTCTTACGTCTCAGTTGGGCTAAAATAACTCGTTCATCTATTAGTCCAGGGGCAGATTAATCATTTAAGTTACATATCAAAAGGCAGAAATTCACCGTTTCCAGTTGAAATGTAAGGATTTTGCTTATTTCTCCATTTCATATCACTATAAAGGGAATTTCACACGTTTTGCCAATTCCAAGTCGTTCATATGTTCTTAAAGCGCTCGCGTCGCTCACCCTGAACTGGGAGCTCACGGTGGGTTTGCGTCTGGCCGTGCCCATCTTCTCCTCGTTGTTCCTGCTGCCGACTTTCTCAAACAAGTCGTAGATGAAGTCGAGTCTGAGAGGCAACAGAAACATGACGGATTACACGCCTACATGATGTCAGTGGAAATACGAATACGGAGATTAACAAAATATGATTTGTGTTCTGGCAAAATAAAGATATTTCAGGAGAAGTATTAATGTTGACATTTTGTAATATAGGTATAGTGTTTTATTAGTCATTGTAAGAGAACAAATGTGCATCAATGATTCATATCAGCTCAAAAAAACTCAAAGCATATTTTCCTTTGAATGACACAAACGTATTACTTCAAACAAGCTCAGGAGAGTTCCAATAAACCATTTATTAAATGTGTCCGAGTGTCCTGCCTGCTGTCCTTGAGCATGTTGAGGATGTCGTCTCTGAAGGTGTCTCTGTTCTTCTCCAGGATCCCTTTGACGTCATACAGGACCTGCCACGGACAGACGTCACACAGTCATCGTCCCGCTCACAGACTACAGTTACTAATACAGAACGCCGACATGGAGCGGGTCCCTCACCTCGCCGGCATAATGTTTGATTCCAAACTGATGATCGGCGAGTCTGGGCTTGACGTAGTACGGGTTCGTCTGCAGAAAACAGGGAAACGGCACAGAAGAAATAATATAATAATAGTATAATAACTTTATTTATATAGCACCTTTAAAAGCAATGTTTACAAAGTGCTCCACAGAGAGTCAAAGCAAAATAAATGGAATAGCAAGAAACCAATATTACATTTAAAAATATATTAAAATTACAATTAAAATAACAAAATAAAAGAAATAAAAAAGTAAAAAATGTAAAGAAAAAAGAACAAAGAAAAAATTAATTTAAAAAATAAATAATAAATAAATAAATAAAAACAATTTAATAATAAAAATATATATGTGTGATGTTTTATGCCAGAGGCAGCGCAACAATTGCTCTGAAACTAAAGACCCACCGAGTGTCTGCTGTGCAACTTCTCCAGCAGCGTGACGTCTGTCCCTTTGGGGAATCGACTCTCTTCGTTCACAAGCGCCAACAAGCCCAGTTTCTAAGAGAGCGTGAGCAACACATCGAGTTCAAGCGTCAGCACCGCTTTCCAAGAGAAGGCAGTTAGTCAAGTTGGTGCTGCAAAGATTTTGACAATTTTGATGCACACAAACTGTCATCATTACGGCTCTCGACACAGTTCACGGTGTCGAGAGCCGTAGTTATGACGTGTCGATGTCCTGACCTTCTCTATGAGGTCGAGACACTCAGCATTGTCCATCCAGTCGATTGCGTCCCACTGGACACCTTCCCTGTGGAGCGTCAACAAAACAGTTAGTGAAATAATTTTTTCTGAAGAAAGAATATATTGCTAATGAATGCACTCGCTAACGAACTCTGTGGCGTCTTTCACATCCCTTCTTGAAACTTACTTTTATGAGAAAGCCTTTCCTTCAATTGAATCTTTTGAATTTGTAATACTCTTTCTGTGTCTTACATTTAAATTCCTGTTGTAATGTCATTTGTAAATCTGTTAATAAACAGTTAGAGTTATTATTATTATTATTAGCATTGCTACTATTCGTGCTATTGGTGTGATTGTTGTTGGAGCAGACATAACAATAATTATATTGCATATTTGGACAATATTTCAATTCTTAATTCTGTTTATGTGGTGACATAATGATATATTGATATTGTATTTAGATTAACGTTTGGACTTAATGTTTTTATTTGATCCCTTAAAGTTGTATTTTTGAATTTTTCATAGTGTTGTATTGAAGGGAATAACTTATTGAACACACTGGTAATGTGTACGTATCTGTTTCTGCAGGTTTGTAGAAAGGTAGAAGTTCACCTGTTGTACTCGAGCTGCTCCAGGGAGAAGATGTGCTTGTTGAAGTACTCCTGCAGTTTCTCGTTGGCGTAGTTGATGTTAAACTGCTCAAACCGATTCACCTGCAAGCAAAGACACAGCTCTGGTAAACAGATGTGAGTGGACGAGAGGACAGCTTCCAGCGAGACGGTTCAACTGTAACAGTTCAGCTCCACACCTTCTTTTTTTACCTTCGCATTGAAAATGCGGAAGGTAATGTTTTGATCGCCGTGTATTTATTTATTTGTATGCGTGTTACTCGCATAACACAAAAAGTATTAAACCGAATCACATGAAATTTGGTGGGATGATTGGTTACTGATTAGATTTTTATTTTGGGATCAATCTGGTCAAAGGTCAAGGTCAAGGCCATGAAAAGGTCAAAATCTTCTTTTTACCATAGCACGGTCAATTTTTATGTTCATAATTCAATGCCCAATCTTGTGATATGCGAAGGTATGCGCTCTACCGAGTGCCCATTCTAGTTTATTAGTTGTTTTCATCCTGTCTCACTAACTATCACGTCATTCCAGATCCTGCTTCCCACCTCGTCAGTCCAGCTCCCTTCACCTGCCTCTGGTCACTCCCTCGTTAGTCCCTCATTACCTTCACCTGGTCCTCATGCCCGTCTCACCTGTTGCCCATTCCCTCATTAGTCCCTCATTACCTTCACCTGGTCCTCATGCCCGTCTCACCTGTTGCTCACTCCCTCGTTAGTCCCTCATTACCTTCACCTGGTCCTCATGCCCGTCTCACCTGTTGCCCATTCACTCGTTAGTCCCTCATTACCTTCACCTGGTCCTCATGCCCGTCTCACCTGTTGCCCATTCCCTCGTTAGTCCCTCATTACCTTCACCTGGTCCTCATGCCTGTCTCACCTGTTGCTCATTCCCTCGTTAGTCCCTCATCACCTTCACCTGGTCCTCATGCCCGTCTCACCTGTTGCTCATTCCCTCGTTAGTCCCTCATCACCTTCACCTGGTCCTCATGCCCGTCTCACCTGTTGCTCATTCCCTCGTTAGTCCCTCATTACCTTCACCTGGTCCTCATGCCGTCTCACCTGTTGCCCATTCCCTCGTTAGTCCCTCATTACCTTCACCTGGTCCTCATGCCCGTCTCACCTGTTGCTCATTCCCTCGTTAGTCCCTCATCACCTTCACCTGGTCCTCATGCCCGTCTCACCTGTTGCTCATTCCCTCGTTAGTCCCTCATTACCTTCACCTGGTCCTCATGCCCGTCTCACCTGTTGCTCACTCCCTCGTTAGTCCCTCATCACCTTCACCTGGTCCTCATGCCCGTCTCACCTGTTGCCCATTCGCTCGTTAGTCCCTGTCTACTCAGGTTCCCTCCCTTGTCCTCTGCCAGGTTGTCTTGTGTTTTCCGACCGAGCCCTCGAGCGTTCCACAGTGTGTTTGAGTATTCTGTCTGTTCCGTTCCTGACGACGCTCTCAGTAAAGGATCTTTATTTGTATTATCTGTCTCCTGAGTCGTGAATTTGGGTCCACCCTGATCCCCCCGTGACATCAACGTTCTCACCTCAAAGTTCTCAAAGCCGAAGATGTCGAGGATGCTGATGGATTTAAAGTTTTCCTTCCCTTTGATCTTCTGATTGATCTTGAGAATGATCCAGGAGAAACATTGGGAATATAACGCCATGGCGACCGAATCCCGGGAATCAACGGCCTGTAGGGAGGAGAGCGCGAGTATGTCGGGAGGAGCCGGAGATCGATCGAGAGGGGGACGATAACTGCTGTGCGAACACGAGTATGCTGACCTGCTCTATCGTGAGTGGCGAGCAGATTTCTTCTCCTCTGAGGATGATGGAGCGCTGAGTCAGCACTTCAGACAGCTGGAAGGCGTCCAGGCCCAGCAGCTCGCTGGCGTCCGAGACCACTGAAAGATGGACAAAGACGGGTTTTGTAGTATATTTTCATCTGCTGTTTAATGTCAGATTATCCAAAAATATGCAAGTCAGGGCTCAACGTTCAATAACATGTAAGACTGTGCCTTGGCCTTGAGAGATTACGCCACTAGGTTGCAGGTTAAGAACACGGGGCGGGGGCTAGATAATTTCTAGAACATTACGTGTTTTTCACCCGTATTTAATTAGGGCCCAAAGGCCATTCAGGCATGAACCTGAGGGTTCAACGGGTCTGGGGTCAAACTTAGTTGATCAGGTTTAGGATTAGGTCATTATGCCTACTATGAACTATTCATACACTCTGTCACATTCATTGAATGTATTTAAACTCTAAATATGTCCTTCTGGTCACATGACATCTATTGTTCTGTCCATCCTGGAGAGGGATCCTCCTCTGTTGCTCTCCTGAAGGTTTCTTCCCTTTTTTTCCCCCTGAAGGGTTATTTGGGAGTTTTTCCTGGTCCGATGTGAGGTTTTGGGGCAGGGATGTCTATGTGTACAGATTGTAAAGCACTCCGAGACAAATTTGTAATTTGTGAAATTGGGCTATACAAATAAACTGAATTGAATTGAATTGAATGTGCCTGCGTATGATTGGTCCACGAAGGCCGGTAATAATAAACTCCACCTCTTTTGTTGTGTATAAAACATATGTTAAAATGTATATTCGATAGTCTTTCTCCATTCGGTGCCTGAAAGTACTCCAAACGGCCTGCAGGTGTTTGTTCCCTGACCTGTACTTAAGAATAAACTCCATATTCTGGCCAAGTGCTGTTGTCCCTCGAACCTCTTTTTTCATCAAACCTCTTCAACCCACTTCAAGATCGGCAAGCAGTAACGACAGTTTCACGACAGGAACACTTCGTTCTCCGTTCACGTTCCCTCACTCGCGTCACGCTGACCTTGCGTGGTTGTGATCTGGGCTCCTCCTGCAGTCATGAACTCGATGTTTCCCAGCTGTAAGACTCCTGACAGCAGCTTGAACATGTCTCTGATCTCCTCCTCGCCGAACTCCAGCACCTTCAGCGCCTCCTACACGCAGAGAACAGAGAGGTGCTACCGACAGCTTTTAATGCTCGTTGTCTTCGTGACAGCGAGCGTAAATTGTATATATGATGGTCGCTGATTCTGCACTTAGAGAGGCTTGACGAATGGCGTTTTCAATCTCACCTGTACAGATATTGCTACAGTCGTAAATATTTTTTAACCTCAAGATGCAATGCACGGACTTCCTGCTTATGTTACAAGATAAAACGCCAACGAAGACACTTTATCGTCTAAGACGGGGTGCAGACTTTGGGACATTTTATGGACGTCATGTCTATCAGTTGTGTTTTACCTAATGCTAACATCCCCTTGGGTTTGGACTTATGTCTCAATATATCTCCAGATCACAGTTACATGTATGCCTTCGAGTATTTCATTTAATGAGTTTCTGTTCATGATCTGCTGACGGTTTGATCAGAGGACAGATAAGCTGGAGGAAGGTCGCTATCTAACTCGTGAACTACCGTGCTTAAGTCGAGTAAACCTAGAAAGCCAGCTTGGATTACACAGATAACTTCTAGTTATATGGATGCTATCACTCGAGTCAAACTTAAATCTACTTGACAGAGAGGACTCTGTCCCACTGACCATGACGCTGTTGTACAGTTCTTTGTCATTCAGGCTCTTGTCCTTCAGACATCCCGATTGGCTGAGGTAGTGGAACGATTCGGCAGGGTCCTCCAGGAAGTAGAGGCCTGACAGAGAAAAGATCACATGATGTCAGCGGGGTGATGTTGGGAGAGATGCACGTTGAGACGGTTAACCCTCCTGTTACCTTCAAGTTTACTAACATCTTTTACCCTTGGGGTCAATTTGACCCCAGCGATTAAAACCTCCAGAAAATTATTTGAATTAATATTGTTTCCCAAGTTTATGTGTGAGGTACTTTGTTTGTTTGTTGACTACCTAAACAGCCCTTTTAAATAAATAAAATAGTTGATATTTACCTTCGCATTGAAAATGCGGAAGGTTATGTTTTGATCGCCGTGTATTTATTTATTTGTTTGCGTATTACTCGCATAACTCAAAAAGTATTAAACCGAATCGCATGAAATTTGGTGGGATGATTGGTTATTATCCTGGGACTATTTGATTAGATTTTGGGATCGATCGGGTCAAAGGTCAAGGTCAAGGTAATGAAAAGGTCAAAATCTTCTTTTTACCATAGCGCGGTCAATTTATATCCAATTGGCATGCAACTAATGCCAAAATGTTCATAATTCAATGCCCAATCTTGTGATATGCGAAGGTATGCGCTCTACCGAGTGCCCGTTCTAGTTCTTATATGTTTTACACAGTGAAAAACAGCCTGGGGTCAAATTGACCCCAAAGAACACCGATGTGTACAAGTTGTGTTCAGGACATTGAAAACATATCATGTGAATTTGATGTTTTCCCAGTTGTCCCCAATAAATTTGTAAAAGTCGTGAAATATGAAGCAAAAAAAATGATGTCAATCGTTAAAGATTGAATGGGGTCAAATTGACCCCAAAGGTAATAGGAGGGTTACCTGCACTTCCTCTGTTGTATTCAGTGAAAGCGTGTCGGTGGACGTTCTCCACAGGATCCGCTGCTGACGCTCGTTTTGTGTCGCCAGTCTGCCGTCAATGTTTCGTGAACACCGCTTCACGCCCACGACTCTGCTGATTTTTGAACATGTGTCTTGTGTTCCTTACCTTTATCTTCTTTGTTAGCTCCTGCCAGCAGAGCGTAGAAAATGTGGTAGTTTCGTTCTCCAGGGTTTTGTCGCACCACCCGGTTCTACAGCAAAATAAATGCAGCAACGCCACCATGTACATTTCATTATGAGTCACAAAGCAACGCCGACAAATCATTTCCAATAAATGTAAACTTGATATGAGCCGGCTGCAGACGGGGTTACCTTTTCCAGTAAATCTGAAAGGTAAGGAGTCAAGGAAACAACAACACAACTGAGAGCATGCACTCCTGAAGCACATCTTGTGATTCAACCACAATAGAACAGACATTCTGGTATATTTGATGCAAATATCATATTTCCTACATAAATATGAGGATACAGTCGATGACGCAGCCTCCCTGGATGTTGCCGCCCTCAGAGAAGTGAAGTTGGATGAATTTCCCAAAGCGACTGGAGTTGTTGTTGTAAACAGTCTTGGCGTTACCGAACGCTTCCATGATCGGACTGCAGAGAGTGAACACCTTTAGGAGCGCATCTTTATATATATATATATATACACTACCGTTCAAAAGTTTGAGGTCACTTAGAAATGTCTTTATTTTTCAAAGAAAAGCACTGTTTTTTCAATAAAGATAACATTAATCAAAAATACCCTCTATACATTGTTAATGTGGTAAATGACTATTCTAGGTGGAAACGTCTGGTTTCTAATGAAATATCTCCAGAGGTGTATAGAGGCCCATTTCCATCAACTATCACTCCAGTGTTCTAATGGTACATTGTGTTTGCTAATCGCCTTAGAAGACTAATGTCTGATTAGAAAACCCTTGTGCAATTATGTTAGCACAGCTGAAAACAGTTATGCTGGTGATATAAGCTATACAACTGGCCTTCCTTTGAGCTTGAAGTTTGTAGAACAAAATTAATACTTCAAATATTAATCATTATTTCTAACCTTGTCAATGTCTTGACTATATTTTCAATGAAATGTTCAATTCATTTGAGAAATAAAAGTGAGTTTTCATGGAAGACACAAAATTGTCTGGGTGACCCCAAACTTTTGAACGGTAGTGTATATACAACAATATTCTACTCCTTTCCAATGATCTATGGAAAGCTGAGTGAAGAAGCTCTCCTACGTATCTGACTTGACTGAACACATATTTTCTTTTACAAAACTTGACCTGGACTTCTGTTCATTTACTTTCGGCTTGACGGGGACTCGTCACCAAACACATTCAGACAGCTCTGGCCTCATGGGACAGAAACAGGAAGTGTTTCTTCTTCTCTCCTCTCCTCTGTACCTGCTCTGAACGATGGCCTGCTCCACTCGGGTACTTTTCTCCGATGGAGGCGTCCCGGTTGATTTTTGGCTCATCACCGACAGGAACTGGAGCAACAGTTTGGTGCTCTCCGTTTTTCCTGCCCCTGATTCACCACTGGAGAACACACACACACACACATACACTCATACAATTTAATTAAACACACTATGACCTTCTCAGACATTCCCATATCTCAACTGGTCTGGTTGTTTCATTGATGTAAAGGTTTGATAGCATTATATATTGCATTAACTCACAGTCTATCTCAATAAGGATGTAAAGTCGGACAACGTCTGAGTGCTGCTGAGAGCATGAGGAGATGTGTGACCCTGCAAATAAGCCGACAGGCCAGGAACCGTTTAAGTTTTGTTTTTGCTATCAGTTATTGTTCTTGATTTTCACCACCCAGGCGGATTCGATCTCTATTGCATCCTCTCGTCTTTCTTCATTTGATCTAAATAAGAAAAACTAAAACTCTCTCCCCAAACATTCACTGAAATCAATGTTTTAAACTTGGGAATGCAAGTCTACTTTCTTTAGTCTTTACCTTTAATTTCATTGTCATTTTCTACCTGTCACTGCTCTAAGCACACGTGGGTAAGGGAATAAATCCCCCTGCTAGCTCTCCTAAAGCTCTG